>NC_090371.1:39700199-40047699 GCF_036365525.1 Heterodontus francisci
TGCAAATATATGAGTACCATTGCATCAAAGTCAGTGATGTAATTCGAAACAGTAGTGGCCCCAAGTGCACCCTGCCCCCTCACTACCTCTCCACACAAATCAAGTTTTTTTTTTGCTTTCTATTCTTGAGCCAATTCCTTTGTTCATTTCCAAGATTTACTCTGGATTCTAAAAGCTTTTAAGTTTAATTAACAGCCTTTCATTTGGAAGAGATCCTCATTTATTTGGTTAACTAGTTAATGTCATAGATTTGTAATAAATCGCTCTTGGAGATTCATATTTCCAAATCCCCGATTTTGTAATCACTGTCCCCAAAGGAGCCTCAAGTACCACAGCTTGTATTTCGCCTTGATCATTTACAAGATGGACACTGGATTCTTGGATGCACAGGCTGGGCCTTTTCACTCGCTCACTTGCCAACCTGCAATTTTTCCCTCCATTTACTTTAGTAGACAGGAAAATCACAGTCCAAGAGACACTGCAGTGAAAAATCTCCAGCCATTATGCCATGAAGCAGTCGTGAATTGCATTTAAAAATTCTGATCAAACCATCTGGGCTATCCCAATCGTATTTGGTTTCAGGGATTCCTTTGAAAGACCATTCAAATAGTTCAAATTACGTTTCTCTAACCTTACTGGTTTCATGCAAACAAGAAGCCATTAGTGTCATAACAGCACAGAAGGAGTCCATTTGGCCCATTGAGTCCATGCCACATTCACTTGACAAACCACAAACAGAGTCAGACAAAACAAATAGTTGCCAAGATAAACCATATCCACAAAAGTAAAATGCTTCTGATTCCGATTTATGAGGACCACTTAGATAGAAGTGGGACACAACATTTGGCAAGTACCCAGGAAGTGTTCTATGTACCAGATGATCAATATATCAAGTCAGCTGGAGAGTTATAAAAACAGAGAAAATAGCAGCAGGAGTAGGCCATTCGGCCCTTCGAGCCTGCTCTGCCATTCACCACGATCATGGCTGATCATTCAACTCAGTAACCTGTTCCCACTTTCCCCTCATATCCTTTGATCCCTTTCACCTCAAGAGCGATATCAAACTCCTTCTCGAAAACATACAATGTTTTGGCCTCAACTGCTTTCTGTGGTAGCGAATTCCACAGGCTCACCACTCTCTGGGTAAAGAAATTTCTCCTCATCTCAGTCCTAAAAAGGTTTACCCTGTATCCTTAGACTATGACCTCTGGTTCTGGACTCCCCCACCAGCAGGAACATCCTTCCTGCAACTACCCTGTTAAGTCCTGTTAGAATTTTACAGGTTTCTATGAGATCCCCCCCCTCACTCTTCTGAACTCCAGCAAATATGATCCTAACCGACTCAATCTCTCCTCATACATCAGTCCCGCCATCCCAAGAATCAGTCTGTTAAACCTTCACTGCACTCCCTCTATAGCAAGAACATCCTTCCTCAGATATGATTGAGGAGTAGTGTCTGAATTTTAGTGTGGCCAGTACTGCACTCCACTGCAATAGCTACAGTTTAAAGGGACTTCTACCTATCCAATGACCCCAAAGCTGAACACAGTAGAAAACCCAGACTCAGATAAGATTGTGCAAGTCCTACCAGCAACTGGTTACTTACGGTGAAGATCCTGCTAAATACATGGCGGAGGAAGCAGGAAACACTTAAGGGTGCAGCTGTGAGAAAATTAAAGCTCAACGGTTCTTAAAGCAGAAGTAGCTGCATGGATCCAAAAGGAATCAGGAAGAACAGAGCCTCAGACTTCTGAGCGAATGGCATAAATTCTCTCATTGAAATCGCAGGAAGGAAATGGGATGAAATAGTGGAACTGGGTGATAAGGGATACGTCAGCACAACAGCAAAACTACGTGAAAGCAAGTGTTACATGTAGTGAATGCCACCTCCCTAACTCCTAAGGCCTTTCTCTAATGCATTAGGAGTCTACAAGGTCAGCAAAAGTATACATAATGGGCGTGAGCTGCTGTTCATGTATATTTTGTGCATCTCAGATATTACATCTATCGTTACCCTCAAATTGTATTGGCAAATCCAAGGGTATTATCCTGTACAGTAAAGGAGCTGTAGGGACACATATACAGGGAAAGCTTCAAAGAAATGGATATGGTATCCTGAAATGCATGCATACCCCAGTGAAGCTGCACTATTTGCAAATTCCATAAGAGAAATAGCTGTTAAATTATAACAGTCTGTGATTGACAATAACTTAAGAGTCATTTTTGTCAGAAAGGAAAAAAAAAAGAGTGCGCACAATCTCAGAAAAGAACAGACTACAGAAGGGGGATAGCAGAATGATGAGGCAATGCAAATCCTAGCAACGCACTTGGCTAATTTTTTTTTTTTAAGACTCATTTATGGGATGTGGGCATCGCTGGCAAGGACAGCATTTATTGCCCATCCCTAATTGCCCTCAAGAAGGTGGTGGTGAGCTTCCTTCTTGAACCGCTGCAGTCCATGTGGGGTAGGTACACCCACAGTGCTGTTAGGAAGGGAGTTCCAGGATTTTGACCCAGCGACAGTGAAGGAATCGCGATATAGTTCCAAGTCAGGATGGTGTGTGGCTTGGAGGGGAACTTGCAGGTGCTGCCCTTGTCCTTCTAGGTGGTCGAAGTCGCGGGTTTGGAAGATGCTGTCCAAGCCGCCTTGGTGCATTGCATCTTGTAGATGGTACACATTGCTGCCACTGTACGTCGGTGGTGGAGGGAGTGAATGTTTGTGGATGCTGTGCCAATCAAGCGGGCTGCTTGGTCCTGGATGATGTTCAGCTTCTTGAGTGTTGTTGGAGCTGCACCCATTAGGGCAAGTGGAGAGTATTACATCACACCCCTGACTTGTGCATTGTAGATGGAGGACAGGCTTTGGGGAGTCAGCTGAGTTACTCGCTGCAGGATTCCTAGCCTCTGACCTGCTCTTATAGCCATGGTATTTATATGGCTACTCCAGTTCAGTTTCTGGTCAATGGTAATCCCCAGGATGTTGATAGTGGGGGATTCAGCGATCGTAATGCCATTGAATATCAAGGAGAGAAAGTTAGATTCTCTCTTGTTGGAGATGGTCATTGCCTGGTATTGGTGTGGCACGAATGTTACTTGCCACTTATCAGCCCAAGCCTGGATATTGTCCAGGTCTTGCTGCATTTCTACACGGACTGCTTCAGTATTTGAGGAGTCACGAATGGTGCTGAACATTGCACAATCAGCTAACATCCCCACTTCTGACATTATGATTGAAGGAAGGTCACTGATAAAGCAGTTGAAGATGGTTAGGCCTAGGACACTACCCTGAGGAACTCCTGCAGTGATGTCCTGGAGCTGAGATGATTGACCTCCAACAACCACAACCAACCTCCTTTGTGCTAGGTATGATTCCAACCAGCGGAGAGTTTCCCCCCTGATTCCCATTGACTCCAGTTTTGCTAGGGCTCCTTGATGCCATACTCAATCAAAATGCTGCCTAGTTGTCAAGGCATGTTTGAACCAAGGCTATAATGAGGTTATGAGCCAAGCGGCCCTGGCTAAACGCAAACTGAGCATCACGAAGCAGGTTATTGCTAAGCAAGCGCCGTTTACTGATGATTGTTAGGGCAGTAATTGGCCAGGTTGGACTTGTCCCGCTTTTTGTGTACGGGACACACCTGAGCAATTTTCCACATCGCCAGGTAGATGCCAGTGTTGTAGCTGTACTGGTATACTCTCAACACTCCATGAACTGCTTTGCCTGTGCTGGGATGAGGGAGTACCACAGGACATTCGCAATGCCAATATCATCACCCTCGATAAGAACAAGGGTGACCGCAGTGACTGCAACAACTACCATGGAATCTCCCTGCTCAGCATAGTGGGGAAAGTCTTCGCTCGAGTTGTTTTAAACAGACTCCAGAAGCTGGCTGAGTGTGTCTACCCTGAGGCACAGTGTGGCGTTCGAGCAGAGATCCACCATTGACATGCTGATGTCCGTTCGCCAGCTACAGGAGAAATGCCGCAAACAGATGCCCCTCTACGTTGCTTTCATTGATCTCACCAAAGCCTTTGAACTCGTCAGCAGACGTGGTCTCTTCAGACTCCTAGAAAAGATCGGATGTCCACCAAAGCTACTATCACCACCTCATACCAGGACAATACGAAAGGCACAATTCAGCATAGCGGTGCCTCATCAGACTCCTTTCCTATCCTGAGTGGCATGAAACAGGGCTGTGTTCTCGCACCTACACTGTTTGGGATCTTCTTCTCCCTGCTGCTCTCACGTGCATTCAAGTCTTCAGAAGAAGAAATTTTCCTCCACACAAGATCAGGTGGCAGGTTGTTCAACCCTGCCCGTTTTACAGCGAAGACCAAAGTACGGAAAGTCCTCATCAGGGAACTCCTCTTTGCTGACGATGCTGCTTTAACATCTCACACTGAAGAGTGTCTGCAGAGACTCATCGACAGGTTTGTGGCTGCCTGCAACGAATATGGCCTAACCATCAGCCTCCAGAAAACGAACATCATGGGACAGGACGTCAGAAATGCTCCATCCATCAATATCGGCGACCACGCTCTGGAAGTGGTTCAAGAGTCCACCTACCGAGGCTCAACTATCACCAGTAAGCTCTCTCTCGATGCAGAAATCAACAAGCGCATGGGAAAGGCATCCACTGCTATGTCCAGACTGGCCAAGAGTGTGGGAAAATGGCGCACTGACACGAAACACAAAAGTCCGAGTGTTTCAACCCTGTGTCCTCAGTACCTTGCTCTACGGCATCGAGGCCTGGACAACGTATGTCAGCCAAGAGCGACGTCTCAATTCATTCCATCTTCGCTGCCTCCGGAGAATCCTTGGCATCAGGTGGCAGGACCGTATCTCCAACACAGAAGTCCTCGAGGCGGCCAACATCCCCAGCATATACACCCGACTGAGCCAGTGGCACTTGAGATGGCTTGGCCATGTGAGCCGCATGGAAGATGGCAGGATCCCCAAGGACACATTGTACAGGGAGTTCGTCACTGGTATCAGACCCACCGGCCGTCTATGTCTCCGCTTTAAAGACGTCTGCAAACACGACATGAAGTCCTGTGACATTGACCACAAGTTGTGGGAGTCAGTTGCCAGCGATCGCCAGAGCTGGCGGGCAGCCATAACGGCGGGGCTAAACAGTGGTGAGTCAAAGAGACTTAGCAGTTGGCAGGAAAAAAGACAGAAGCTCAAGGAGAGAGCCAACTGTGTAACAGGCTCGACAACCAATTTTATCTGTAGCATCTGTGGAAGAGTCTGTCACTCTAGAATTGGCCTTTATAGCCACTCCAGGCGCTGCTCCACAAACCACTGACCACCTCTAGGCATTTACCCATTGTCTCTCGAGACAAGGGGCCAAAGAAGCTGTCCTGGAACAGCTTGGCTAGGGGCCCAAGTTCTGGACCACTGGTCTCCAGTACTATTGCCAGAATGTTGTCAGGGCCCACAGCCCTTGCAAGTGGTTGCTTGATATCACACGACTGAATCAAATTGGCTGAAGACTGGCATCTGTAATGCTGGGGACTTCAGAAGGAGGCCAAGATGGATCATCCACTGGATACTTTTGGCTGAAGATTGTTGCAAATGCTTCAGCCTTATCTTTGCACTGATGTGCTGGGTTCCCCCATCGTTGAGGATGGGAATATTTGTGGAGCCACCTCCTGCAGTTAGTTGTTTAATTGTCTACCACCATTCACGACTGCCGCAGGAGATGGAGATGTGGGAAGGCCTGCACTCACCTACAGTTTGAGTTAACTGCTAACAGTTAAAAGATCAGCAATGGTTTATCTTTTTTGAGACTCAGATTCTGAGGAGCGTCATGAAATTCTGAAAGGACGGAGACAGCAGGAAGCATTACATCACATTCTAATCTGCACAGAAGCCTCATTTCTCTCACTCTTTACTCCCTCCTACAAGCTTGGTATTATCTTATGATTTCTTTATTTATTGTCTCTCTTTTACTCTTTTCAATCTTGGGTACCCTACGCCACGAGCTTTGCCATTTCACTTTGGTTCCTGACCAAAATTCCCAGAGCACCACGCTGCCATTGGAAGTACAGTGGGACTGGACTTCCAGTTACCAGATTTCCTCTATGGTAAACTAATCTCATGTCTGGAAACCCAGTCATTTCTATAAAGGAGCACCTGTCTAAAAAGGAGCCAGCAGCAACTTTCTGCTTAAGCTTGGGAAGTCCTCCAGTGTGAAAAATCCAGCCCAGTTGTTGCGATTATCTAAAGTCCACCTGTCTGAACTTGCAAAAGGATGTTCTTGACAGACTGCTTGCTATGTTGATTGAAACAAAACATATCTGTGGAATCAGCAGGAGGTGAAACGTGTAGTCAAGTCATAAGGTGGTACAATGGACCTAACAGGCCCCATGCACTTTTGTTGTGACTGGAAAAACTGGCTTAAGCAGTGCCCAGATTCCTTGAGGAAATTATGGATAAAATAAAATATTTGAGCTAAATCAACATTACAATACTTTTTAGTCATGCCTACCGAGCTAGAACTATAGAAGCTGAAACTTCAGCTCCCAAATGTTAAGCATTTCCAGATCCAGTGAAATTTACATTTATTCTGTCACTATCCCAGCAAATTGTGCTAATCTCAGCCTTATAAAACCACTACATTTGTTATATACCCTAACAGGTGCATATCATGAAATTTATTTCTGTTGAGACTAGATCATGGGCTGGTGAAACCCATGGCCATAGCATGCGAAAAAGATGAGATTTAAAAAAAAACAATCCTTTCTAATCCCATTTAATCTGGCAGTACTGCATCTGACTGGAGACAATCTGACACTGGATGCTCAAGAGGTGATAAATGTCATAAATCTCAACACTAACATCTCGCACCTATGATAAAAATTTACAAGCAAAAAAACAAATTGGGAAAAAAATGGTGTGATTAGCTATTTTGATGATAAACAAGCTTGATTTAAAAACCACGTAACACACAATTGCTTTGCCTTGTGATATTTTACCACAGCTGTGCAAGTGGTTCAACAGATTCCAGGACCTAATTCAAATGATACAAAGAAAAGTTTAATAAAAGTGTACAGAGGGAAACAAATGGCAAAGTGGCAAGGCCACCCTGACTTCTGATTAAAGTGGAACACCACTGTTATCATAACTCATCATTTATTCCCAAAAAGAATACGTGAAGTAAAGCTATAAAATTGTTCATTTCTCAACACCAAAACATGGGTGAATTCATCTCCATGCCTTATGACATCTTACAGGACTTTTTTTTTTAAAACTTTACACGCATGTTCCACGTAATTCTAACAAAGAAATAGGCCATTCAGTTCAAGTGTGCTGGTGTTTATACTTCACACAAATCTCCTCGTACTCCACTGCCTTTCAGCATATCCTCCTAAATGAATATAAGCTGTTATTTCTATTCCTTTTCTCTCATGTACTAGATTAGTTTCATTTTGAAAGCATCAATCCAACTGCCCCAACCATTTCCTGTGGTAGCGAGTTCTTATAATTACTGAGTAGAGAAATTCCTCATTTCCTATATGATTTACTAGAAACTATCAAGTGGAAATCTCTCGCCATAGAAACATAGAAAATAGGAGGAGTAGTAGGCCATTCATGGCTGATCATCCAAACTCAGTATCCTGTTCCCACTTTCTCCCCGTATCCCTTGATTCCTTTAGCCCCAAGAACTATGTCTAACTCTTTCTTGAATATATTTAATGATTTGGCCTCAACTGCTTTCTGTGGTAGAGAATTCCACAGGTTCAGCACTCTCTGGGTGAAGAAATCCCTCCTCATCTCAGTCCTAAATGGCTTACCCCTTATCCTGGACTCCCCTGCCATCGGGAACATCCTTCCTGCATCTTGTCTGTCCAGTCCTGTTAGAATTTTGTAGGTTTCTATGAGATCCCCTCTCATTCTTCTAAACTCTAGCTAATACAAACCTAACTGGCCCAATCTCTCTTCATATGTCAGTCCTGCCATCCCAGGAATCAGTCTGGTGAACCTTCGCTGCACTCCCTCCATAGCAAGAGCATCCTTCTCAGATAAGGAGACCAAAACTGCACACAATACTCCAGATGTGGTCTCACCAAGACCTTGTATAATTGCAAGACATCCTTGCTCCTGTACTCGAATTCTCTCACTATGAAGGTCAACATACCATTTGCCTTCTTAACTGCCTGCTGCACCTGCATGCTTACTTTCAGTGACTGGTGCACAAGGACGCCCAGGTCTCGCTGCACCTCCCCCTTTCCCAATCTATCGCCGTTCAGATAATAATCTGCCTTTCTGTTTTTGCCACCAAAGTGGATAACCTCATATTTATATCTCTCATCTCCACATCTCTCCTGTCCAACCCATTCATAATTTTGAAGACCTCGATCAGGACTCCTCTTCTATTTTCTGAAGGAAAAAAGCCTATTCAATTTTTCCCCCAATAGCTGTAATCCCACAGTTTTGGTACAATCCCTGTAAATCTTTTTTGTAGACTTTTTCCTGAGCTTCGATGTCCTTTTCATGGCATGGAGACCAGATCTGTGCACAGAACTCTTAAATTCAGCCTGACCAGGGTCCTATACAAGTTCAACATAACTTCACTACTTTTGAATTTTATACCCAGAGGAATAAACTCCAGTGCTTTGTTCGTATTTTTAATTGCTTTGTTGACCTGTGATGCTGCTAATGATTTGTTAACCTTTTGTAATGACAGATTTAATTTAACCACTATACAGTAAGCCCATTAAAAAAAACACAATTCTATTCTATTAGAAGTCAAATTATATACCACGTACACACACATCAGGGGAAAAAAAAACCTCTGTGTCCTTAGATGAACTTATATTGAGACCGAAGCTGCAATGCAGGAGAAGCTTGTATGCCAGGGTTCTCAATAGCTATGCTGTCAAACATAAACATTCAGCAAAGCCTACAAATAAGAGATCCAATAACTCAAATTGTTTTTGGAAAACTCTTTCAGCCTCCATCTTCTCCACTGAGCTGAGTACTTACCGTACAAATGCAATTACATTTGCAAGACATATAAAATAATAAACTTACAAATACAACTTTGTGTCTAAAATGCCTGAAGAGGCCTATGAGAAAGTCTGAGCTAATCACAATCATCCAAAAAAGGACTGCCGTTTCTAGCATGCAACTTGCCTGTGAATTCCAGATACTTGCACAATTAACAGCAAGACTGGTCATTCACAAGAATGCCAGGACTTGCTACTTGAGCACCCTGACCTCTAAATGGAAAACTCAGGAGAATGGAAACTCAAGGAAAAGTTTTTTTTTTTTAAAACTTAGTTTTGGATAACAAATTATAAAAAGACAAAGCAGAATCTACAAGCTTTTGTGTGGTAACTTTGAAAACAAAACACATATATACAATATCGTAATTAATTGTTTCAAACTTGTTGGATTTATTTTATATCAGCAGCTATGACGAAGGACTAGTACTGCTGGAGGAAGTGAGGGAATACCTTTAAAAGAGAGTCAACTGTGAAGTTTAGTATATTTAAGATTAAATTGCAGCAATTCAACATCAAAATTGAACAGTCAACTGTGAAAAAATTATTTTTGTTCCTGCATATTTCAGGGTTGGATATGCAAGTTTCTTCAGCACTTGATTGGCAATATAAACACTGCGACATGGTTCAGTGAAACCTATTTGCCACAGTGCTTCTAAACAGCCAGTTTAGTAACTACAACATTTTGATGCAGGTTTGCATATATAAAGCACAGAACTACACTGCTGAATTCAAGATTCATATGCTGTCTTTTGCTTCACTGCACTATTGCTGAATCATAGAATAGCACAGCATAGAAGGCAGCCATTTGGACCACCGATCCTGCACTGGATCTTTCGAAGAGCAATCCAGTTGGTCCCACAACCCCATTCTTTCCCCCATGTCCCTACAATATTTTTCTCTCTCAAGTATTTATCCAATTTCCTTTTGAAAGTTACTACTGAATCTGTGTCCACCACAATATCAGGCAGCGCATTCCAAAATCCTAACCACTCGTTGCATAAAAAGGCTTTTCTCTGCATCACCTCTTTTGCAATTGTTTCAATTTACAACCTGGAAGTAATACTGATTGTACAAGCTGTGATCATGAAATTTAAAACAGTATGTTTACTAAATGTGAGATATAATTACAATTGTCAACCGGAGAACACAGGAACACAGCAAAACACAAAAATCAGCTTATAGGATCATTCTATGACAGTAGTTACCAACCAGCAAAGCAAAATATCGTTTTGTCTTCAGAAGGCCTAACAAAGTTTTTAAAAAATATTTCTTCCCCTTCCCCACCCTCACAAGCTCTTTCCACCAGCTTTCCCCTTACCACCGCCCACCCCCCCCCCCACTACTTCCAATTCTAGTACCCACAACCATCCATTTGAGATCAGCTAACTGAGCTCAGACCTGTGATGTTCTTGGCATAGCTCAACGATTCAATATCCTAACTAACTGAAGCCACCAAGATGTTTTTGATCTGCACTTGCAGCACACCATTAACTCAGATCCAAATATCCCTACCTAAACGTTTCAGTTCAAAAAGGTATCAATCCAATTGATTTCCAGTTGCCTATTCTGGAGCAGAGGAGTAAATTTTCTAAACATGAAGTAAAATTGTCTTGACTGTTACAATATCAGTCAGAACTCCAAAGTTAAATGTAATTTCTTTAAAAAAAAACTTACTGTAAGAAGCTAGACTAAGTTATTTTCCAGAACACATGCTTGACAACCATCAGTTATTTCCTGTCCATTTGAAGTTGGTAACTTAAGATACAATTTGAATGTAGGAAATTAGAGACAATTTATTATTTTGGCAAACTGGTAATCTATTGATTGGTGAAATGATGAACAGTCTATTAAATAAGTGCAGCTTCCTAGTTAAATTGCATTCAGTGTAATGCACTGTATTATTATACTAAATGAAATCTCACCCAAATGATATTCAATTACATATCTTCAGCCAGTAAGACAGCTACTTAGCTAATTAACAAAGCAAAAAGTACATTCAGTATTTGCTCAGTCAGTTGAATACTACCATAGTCTTCAGAATAGCAGCTGAATGGCCAAGTGCATAGGAGTGAAATAGGAAACTACGCTGTCTGATGTAATGAACTAAAAATTTAATTAATTTTTTTAAAAAGGTGTGAACAATTGCCACAGTTCTTTTAGTCATTTAAGTGCAACTTCCTAGTTAAATCGCATTCAGTATTAAATACTGAAATGGAGGGAATCTGAAAAACATTTATAATACAAACATTAAATAAAAAAAAGACATGTCTACATTAATCAAAAACTGGAATGAAACAAAACATCACCATCTGCTTACTCTGTTAGAAGACGGTCAATCTTTTAAAACAATTAAGTATCACTGATAAAACAAAAAACTTTGATAAATATTTCACTCTGAACTTCACTGGGCCAAAAATTAGAAGCCCTTCTGCACAATCCTTTCACAACTCAACAGGGTGCAGTGAAAGAGGGCCTTGAAAGACACAAAGCCTCTACCTGCTCCATACAAGTCCAGAGTATCAAAGGGATGAAGCTACTGGAAAAGGGCTCCTGTAATTCTGGATTTGAGGAGGCACCCAGCGTAGGATCAGCGGCAATACGCCTGATGAGATGAGACCACCAAGCCACCAGATGGCAGAAGTGTTGCCCACCAGCAGGCCCAGGTGAGGGTTCTCGCTCTGCAAATGAGGCAGCAATTTCAGCCCTCCCTCAAGAAGGAGCATCTCTTTGTTCATCCCCATGTGTCGTTGCTTTGAGGAAGTTTGCAATCTTGAGGAGCAGGTGAGGCATGTGCCATTCTAATAAAGAATCATACCCCAGGACATGATAGGCTAGCAGAATGGGCAGACAAGTGGCAGATGGAATTTAATACAGAGAAATGTGAGGTGATGTATTTTGGCAAATGGGACAGGAGAAGCAATTTAGAACTGTACCATTATAGAGTGTATAGGGACAAAGGGACCTGGGTGTGCAAGTGCATAGATCTTTGAAGGTGGCAGGACATATTGAGAGAGTTGTTAGCAAAACATATGGGATCTTGGGCTTCAAAAGAGAGACATTGAGTACAAAAGCAAAGTAAGTTAAGTGGAACTTTTATAAAGCTCTGGTTAGGCCACAGTTCTGGTCACCACACTTTAGGAAAGATGTGAGGGCCCTTGAGAGGGTGCAGAGGAGATTTACCAGAATGGTTCCAGGATGAGGGATTTTAGCTACAAGGTTAGGTTGGAGAAGCTGGTGTTGTTCTTCCTGGGGCAAAGGAGATAGAGGGGAGATTTGATAGAGGTGTACAAGTTTGTGACAGGTTTGGACAGGGCAGACAAAGAAAAGCTGTTCCCATTAGCTGATGGTACAAGGACGCGGGAACGCAGATTTAAGGTTCTGGGCAAGTGATGCCGGAGGGTGTGGAAACATGAGGAAGAACTTTTTTTTTTATGCAGCGAGTGGTAATGACCTGGAACCCGCTGCTTATGAGGGTGGTGGAAGCAGAGACAATGAATAATTTCAAAAGGAAATTGGTCAGGCACTTGAGGGAAACAAACTTACAGGACTACGGAGATAGAGAAGACGAATGGGACTGATTGGATTGCTCTACAGAAAGCTGGGATGGACTCAATGGGCCGAATGGCCTCCTTCTGTACAATTATGTTATGACTGAGATCTCACAAACTTTGGTGGGATCAGCAATGGAGATCCCTCATGGATATAATCCTCATCCTAACTGCAGGCGATGCATTTTCAGTCCTTGTATTTTTTGCAAGCATTACCTTAAAATGATTTTTAAAATATATGTAAAGCCATTTTTTGCAATTCAAACTGCTTTACTTTTTGCTCCAGAACATGTTTAGAAACTGCCTTACAACACAAACACAAACTGCCAACTAGTTGCAGAAAGATGCAAGCTCTTCATTAAAGATGTAATGTTTGAACAGCAATACTTCATTCCCCCCACCTCCCAGAAACCTCATCTAACACTAATTATCCTCTTTCAGCAAGATCAGGACAGTTTGCTGCAAACCTCTCCATGGCTTCCATCAATATTCTGCAAATGCACCATGCTTCCTGACTCATGTCAGATTAGACCTATAATTTTATCTGCTGAGAAGTGCATATGCAACATTCAATTTTATGGTCCAGCGGGAAATTTGCCCAATATAGAACAACCAACATTTTTAAATACACTTCTACATTGGTCGTAGCACTCTGGGGAAAATCGTGTGCAAGTGGGCACCGAAACTCAGTTGAAGAGACGCAGGCTTGGAGGGCCAAATGGCCTGTTCCTGTGCTGTACTTGGTTCTTGACAGCACTCCCGGCTCAGAGTCAGAAGGTTGTGGGTCTCACTCCAGGGGCTTGAGCACATATTCCAAGCTGACACTCCAGTGCTGACAGAGTGCTGCATGGTTGCAGGTGTCATCTTTTGGATGAGACATTAAACAGAGGTCCTATCTGCCCTCTCCAGTGGATGTAAAAAATCCTATGGCACTATTTCAAAGAACTGCTGGGGAACTTTTCCTGGTGTCTTGGCCAATATTTATCCTTTGACCAACTGTTTTTAAAAAATTTGTTCCTGGGATGTTTGTATTGCTGGAAAGACCAGCATTTGTTGCCGATCCCCAATTGCCCTCGAGAAGGTGGTGGTGAGCTGCTTTCTGAAACCACTACAGTCCATGTAGGTACGCCCACAGTGCCTAGGTCGATGCCAAGTAGTCCTTCTGGTTTTATGCATCACTTAAACAGATTATCTGGTCAGTCAAAATTGCTGTTCGTGGGACTTTGCTCTATGAAAATTGGCTTCTGCATTTCCTGCAATAATGGCTACATTAAAACACCTCATTAGTTCTAATGCTCTTTGGGACATTGAGATTCTGAAAGGCGCTACATAGATGCAAGTCTGTCCTTCTTTCATGATCTCCAGCTTTCCTTTTTAAAAAAAAATTACATCTCCATTCTACCAGTGCCCACTGGAGAACCAAAAAAAAAGCCTTTTCTTTACCTCTTGGAATTCAGAAAAAGTCCGATCCCATGCTTCAGAAGCAAGGAGTTTTCCTTGTTTACATCATGTGCTGTAGATGACAGGAGTCCACACACTGCCCACAAATTGCATATCAGCGTAAAAACTATAAGGTTTGAACTCTCAACCTTCAAGCTGGAGGGCTATCTCTTTGCAGTCTGCTTCGTCTCTTATGCAAATTCTCTTTCTCTCCCTCATCATTTCAATATTGTCTGCCCGATTAAGCACCACTACTCCAAGTCAAGCACTACTCCATAAATGAGCAGCCAGATGGTCAAATCTTCAATCTCTGCCAGGCTGGATGAGAAGGGAAATTTACTAAGTGGTAAATTTTGTGCTGAAATCCTTTAACTTTGGCCTATTTTTGATTATTCAGGAAAAGAACATTCTAATCGAAAACAGTAAAATAACATTTTAGTATTCCAGCAGAGACACAAAGGCTGATACTGTGCAACAAATAATGCAGGGTATTATGAGGGGGGGGGGGGCAGTGTTTTCCACTTTTAGAAATCAGGGTATTAATCTTACTATTCTTTTGCTGCTTTTGGGAAAAAGGTAGCAAATAGAAATAATTACTCAAATTTATTACCAGCAGAATTTGGGCCAGTTTGACTGCAGTCAATACCTTTAATTTTGTACCTCTCAAGCGGCTATTAACTATTGCTTGAGAAACAATAGAGAATGGAAAACTTATGGAAATTATGACCAGTAAATTTGTATATCCCCAGTTCCTGACACAGCCCTTTCTGAATTTTGAAAGCTTGATTTAGAAATCCAAAGCAATTGCTGTTATGTCTGCAATCAGCCTGGTTATTTTGAAATCAGAGAGTAAATTGCAATTCAAGTCTTTTAAAAAAGGGTGTATTTTGCTGGCTTGTGTATTGTGACTGGAAATTATATTGACATTTCTTGGTTAGTTCTGGCTTTATTTGTATTGATTAACGTAAACCATCAGACCTTCCCTTTCTTTTGAGAAGAATGAAATATACAGCTGAGCAGCTCCTTGGTGTTTTCCAATTGTTTACTGCTCAGCTGCTTAAAGTGCCTCTGAATGCAGAACAGTTCAGCTAATTAATGTACCAGTGAGTGCAAAGCAGTGGACTTATTAAATGCCTTTACAGTGGGTGGGGTAGATACTTGGTCTCACGGGACCTACGCTCCCCCGAAACCTTCATCCGCCAATGCCAACAATGAAACACCTCATCGAACAATTGCAGCAAAAATGCATATTGAGCAAATACTCTACCAGAGGTTGGTTATCTGCTCTGTTGATCAACTAATTAGCTGATGAGCTTATCTAAACCAGGTTATTTTCACTTTCCCATATTTTTTCTCTGAAAACTTGTGAACAGGCCCTAAACAAGCAGTAGAGGCATTGAACAAACTTTTTGGATTAGGCAGACATCAGAGTAGTGCAACAAAGGTCAATCCAGCTCAAAGTTCCTCTGTTTTTAAAACACCTGCCGCTGGCCACTGTTGTGATTGAACAATGGAAGCACCCCCCGCTATGAGCTTAAAAGGCTTCAATTTCATATATTTTTAAACGAATTCAGAAAACAAAGTTTAATTTTTTAAAAATTTAGACGCGAGTCATTAAATGTGGCCCATTTGCACAAAGACAGCTCATTTACTCCTCTCCTCAAATCGCTTTCCAGATGATAAATATAGTATCAAGCAAAAATAAACTATTGTGGCCCAAGAGCAGGAACCTGGACTACTGACATTTTACAATGCAAAGAAAGGGGAAGGGAGTGGAGGAGGGATTCACAGTAGCCTGTTCAGGAAAAGATGACTCAGACCAGAAATGTGAAGATCCTCTGTTGGGTTACAGAATTGGTTGTAGAGAAAAGGATGCTTCCATATTTATTCAAGATTCAATCATCTATTCTGGGTTCAGGGAGCTAAACAGAGGGTTACTGTACCTGTCCATTTATACAGCAGAGTGCTTTCCACCACAACCCCTGACCATCCCCACCCCATCTTCCTGGCTACAAGGGAACATGCTTTTTAAAAAGTTACATTTTTGGTGGTGGCTGCAGCTGTTTAGGTCGCAGTGACTACTGAAGAATCTTGAGCAGAGCAGGCTTGGAATCTGCACCACTCATTGCCAAATAATTCAGCACAAGGGTCCTGAAACGGATGTCGAGATCCTCATTTACATATGTAAGGAGCCTAATGCCAGTCTCGGGTGGGTGCCATGGATGCCTGAGCAGCTGCCTATCTAATACAACACCATCCATACCCTGGCACTGATTGGTGCAGGACATTGCTACCGAAAATTAGCCATCGTTGCGATCATTTTGCACCAGAAACCAAAGGTCCAATTTCTACCCCACGGGCTGAAACCTTTTAGGCGTATTATAGAATTTAGAGCACAATTGTACAATGTCATTGGGCTGTTATCAGCTTACGTTTATACTGTTGAAAATTTCTTCTTGAAATTGGTGGTTCACTTTTTATAATCCATTAAACAATTACAAACATGCTTTTTTTTTTAAAGTTATAGGAAACACCAGATTGCAAGCTCAAGAACTGAAGCTGTAAAGAAAAACCCAAATCAACTCGTGGCAAACAGTTGTTTTTCAGACTGGAGAATGGTAATCAGTGGATCTTGGAACACAGTAGAATCTCAAAATTTGACGATGATGCCAAACTTGGAGGTGTGGCAAACAAAGAGTAAGGATCATACGAACCACCTCCAACAGCGCAGGGATAGGCTAGCAGAATGGGCAGCGAGGTGGCAAATGGAATTTAATACAGACTAGTGAGAAGTAATTTGGCAGAAGGGATAGGGTGAAGCAATATAGACTAGACTGTTCTATAGAGTGTGCAGGAACAGAAGGACATGGAGGTGCATGTGCATTGATTTTTGAATGATGGGACATATAGAAACAGAAAAGCATCTGGGATCTTGGGCTTCATAAATGGAGGCATAGAGTACAAAAGGAGGGAAGTTATGTTACAATATCCAATTTACAATATACAGTGGCACAGTGGTAATGTCACTGGACTAGTAATTTAGAGGCTGTGGCTAATGCCCTGGGGACACAGATTCAAATCCCACTATTCACCTAGTTAATAAAAAATTGAAATTGAAAGCTAGTCTCAATAATGGTGCCGTGAAATTGTCATAAAAACCCATCTGGTTCACGGATGTCATTTAGGGAAGGAAATCTCTACTGCCCTTACTTGGTCTGGCCTGCATGTTACTCCAGACCCACAGCAAAGTGTGGTTGACTCTGAACTGCCCTCTGAAATGGCCTAGCAAGGCACTGCTGTCAAGAGTAATTAGGGGTGGACAACAAATGCTGGCCTTGCCAGTGACCCCCCACATCCCATAAAAGAATGCAAACAGAAACAGTTTTTGTCTGTCTGGTCAGTTTAAGGTGCACATCTGTGGGTGGGTGTATTTGGTGGGCTCATACATAGTCAGGTGAGATACGTGGAGGATTGGAGTACATGATGCCCCAACTGGCCTCTGGGCGTGAAGGTCGTTGCAATCCTCTGTGCCCCCAACCTCTCTCCACCTCCTTCTCCCCTTCAGGAGGCCCATCAAATCCAGGCCATAATATTGCTACAGAACGTGAATCCTAAACAAGGACTTTGTATGGACAAAGTTGATAGCTAGGAAGTTGTTTTCTTTGATGATAGATGCTGAAATTATAACAATCAGATTTAAAGGAAATAGAATGTTTATTCCTTGAATATAATATTGAGCTAATCAGCTGTATGCCTGCCTTTTCAACTCAGGGGAAAAACAGTTACCAATTAGATTTTTATAGTCAATAAACAAGTCACAAGGCCAGACTTTTGACAAAATTTATATTCCTTGGCCTGTTTTTATACATAGACAGCTTTATGTAGCTTTTACCAGAGTAAGAATTTTTGATTCTGGTTAAGTCTTTGTTGAAAGAATAACTAGAAATCCTGTATTTAAAAGAAGTTCTGTTGCAATAAAGACACTAATTTGATCGCAAATATTTTGCGGGTCTCTGCTATTGTGATGCAGTGTGCTTCTTATGTGATGCTTTAAAATAATCACTTGAAATAGCTTCTGTCCAATCACATGACAGACCTGTAACTACTCGTACTTTGTTTCAGCATAACATCTTAATACATTCTCTCCAGACACAACCCAAGTTAGGAATGATACTCTGCTGAATACTTTGTTCCAATGGATATATTGCAAAATTCCATGCACTCATCTCTGCATTTCACTCAGATCTCAATAACGCTGAACAATGCCACAGAAAATTAGAACTACCTCAATGTGAATCTATACATATTGCCAAGCCCTATGATCTGGACACCCAGGAGGAGGAGCCCAATGTTTACTGAACCTCTGCATAACTATGAGGCAGAGACTGTACACAGCCTGAAGGAAGAAGATGGCTCGGCAACGTCTTCGCAGTCTGACATACTAAGGATCAGCAAATCCTTTTATGCTGGGCTGTATGTCACGAAGCCCACAGACAGCAGAGCCTCCCAGTCCTTCCTGTCATCTATCAGAGAGGTCTGAGATGACAGCAGGAGGGAGAGACTGGACAAGCCGCTAACTCTGGACAAGGTGACAAAGGCCTTCAAGTCGTTCGAAACGAGTAAAACTCCTGGAAGCGACGGCTTACCGGTCGAGTTGTACTCGGCCCTGTGGGACTGGGTCGGCCCGGACCTGCTGGAAGTATATGAGAGTATGCTCCTGGCCAGCAGCATGTCAGAATCCATGAGGAAAGGCATCATCACCCTCATTTACAAGCGGAAGGGGGAGAGGGCAGAAAACAGAAATTGGCGGCCCATCTCACTGCTTAACGTTGACTACAAGATTCTGTCCAAAGTCATAGCCAGTCGAGTCAAGTCTGCTCTGGAGTTGGCGATTCACCCCGATCAGACCTGCACTGTACCCGGCAGGAAGATCTCAGATAGCCTCACGCTACTCAGGGATACGATCGCCTATGTACGGGACAGGAGGGTGGACACCTGCCTCATCAGCTTGGACCAGGAGAAGGCTTTTGACAGGATATCACAAACCTACATGGATGTGCTTTCCAAAATGGGGTTTGGGGAGGGAATCTGCAATTGGATCCAACTGCTCTACACAAACATCAGTAGCACAGTCTCAATCAACGAGTGGGAATCGGAAAGTTTCCCGATCAAATCTGGAGTCAGACAGGGCTGTCCTCTCCCCTGTCTGGTTTGTTTGCTGTATTGAACCCTTTGCTGAGTCTATTAGGAAGGATGCGAGCATAAGAGGGGTGACAATCCCAGGCAGCGGAGGCACTCAGGTTAAAACCTCCCTGTACATGGATGACGTCGCCGTCTTCTGCTCGGATCCGCTGTCCGTGCGCAGACTGATGAGCATCTGCGACCAGTTCGAACTGGCCTCGGGAGCCAAAGTTAACCACGGCAAGAGCGAGGCCATATTCTTTGGGAACTGGGCTGACCGATTCTTTGTCCCCTTCACCGTCAGGTCAGACGACATGAAAGTGCTGGGGATATGGTTCAGAAGGGCCGGGGCGTGCACCAAAACCTGGGAGGACGAGTAGCCAAGATACGACAAAAGTTGAGCATGTGGGGGCAGCGATCTCTCTCCATTGTGGGTAAGAACCTGGTCATCAGGTGCGAGGCGCTCACGTTGTTGCTGTACGTGGCGCAGGTCTGGCCCATAGCCCACTCCTGCGCTGTGGCGGTCACCCGAGCCATTTTCCGCTTCATCTGGGGATCTAAAATGGACCGGGTCCGGAGGGACACGATGTTCAAATCTCTGGACAAGGGCGGGAAAAATGTACCCAACGTGGCCCTCATCCTGATGACCACCTTCGTGTGCGGCTGCATCAAGCTGTGTGTAGACCTCCAGTACGTAAACTCCAAGTGTCACTACGTGCTGAGGTTCTATCTGTCCCCGGTGTTGCGAAGGATGGGCCTGGTCACATTGCCGCGGAACGCTCCGTGCAGTTGGGCCGTGCCGTACCACCTATCCTTCGTGGAGCAGTTTCCACGGGAAAACACCTTTGACCACCGGTCCATCAGGCAGTGGTCTGCACGGAATGTCCTCAAGGCCCTACGGGAAAAGGAGACAATGGATCCTGTCGGATGGTTCCCCGAGCAGACCGTCAAAGTCATTTGGCGGAATGCCTCATCACCAGAACTTTCAAACAAGCACCAAGACGTAGCTTGGCTGGTGGTGAGAAGGGCCCTCCCAGTCAGATCCTTCATGCACACCCGAAGTCTCGCCCCCTCCGCACAATGCCCCCGCGGTGGCTGTGGTGGGGAAGAGACGGTCGCCCACCTCCTCCTGGAATGTGTCTTCGCAAAGCAGGTGTGGAAAGAGATGCAGTGGTTTTTGTCGAGGTTCATCCCAAGCAGCTCTGTAACACAGGAGTCTGTGCTCGACAGGCTGTTCCCAGGGACGCACACCGAGACAAACATGAACTGCTGCTGGAGGACTATCAATTCGGTGAAAGACGCCCTTTGGTCTGCCCGAAACTTGCTGGTCTTCCAGCGCAAAGAGTTGTCCACCACCAAATGTTGCAGACTGGCACATTCCGAGGTCCAGGACTACGTGCTGAGGGACGCACGAAAGCTTGGGGCAGCCGCAGCAAAGCCTCAATGGGGAAAGACCACAGTGTAAGGTCCCCCCACCAAGCTGAACTGAGGGGCTGGATCCATGGGAAACCCCTCGAACTGTATCGTTAATATTTTCATTTGCTGTAAATGTAAAACTGTAATTGGCATGACAATTGTGAAATGCAAGGGTTGTGAAGAAACTCATGATAGTATTGAAGGAAACTGATCTCCCTTGCAATGTTTGTATTTTTTGGTGCTGTTTGAAACTGTTTGGCAATGTAATTTTTTTTTTTATACAGATTTTTATGAATAAAGTATATTTTGGAAATAAAAAAAAGAATGAGGCAGAGACTGAAATAAAAACAGAAAATGCTGGAAACACTCAGCAGGTCTGGCAGCACCTGCAGAAAGAGAGTAAACATTTCAGGTCAAAAGCCCTTTCATCAGAACTGGCCTTACTTGCCTGGGTTCAGGGAATTGTGACAAGATGAATTATATTATTTTCAGAATTAACAAAATACTCAGTTTTCTGCAAACCATGAATCCCCACAAAGAGAGTTCCTGACTTTAAACCATTTCCTAACAGAGACACTTTTAAGCAGAGATCAAGAAAAGCTTAAGGACAACATACACTACTGAGGGGCTGGCAGTCAATGATGGCGACCAGAACAGTTTCCAATTTCACATCATCATGTCTAGGAAAAATGTACAGGGCATGAAAAGACCAGCAGGGAGGAAAAAAAACTGTCACGGGGCAGGGGAAAACAATGACACAGCAATATCAATATACTTTCCAAAATCACACTAAGAATGAAAAAATTTTCATTCAATAAATTTACTTGTGTTTCCATCTTCTCAGATTTTAGCCATGCTACTTTAGTAACTCAAATATCTGAAAACAAACAAGAGAAAAGAAACACTGCAGAGAATTTTAACCTTTACATCTTTGCCACCACAATGGGCGGGAGAGAGGCTAAAATTGCTAAATTTTAAACCCAAACTAACTTGCCATGGTCATACCTACCACAGTTTTAATCATAACAGGTATGGGGACGTCTGGACCCGCTCTGGAGAGTCAGGTTCATGATTATAATATATTAATAAAGGCTCCCTTTCCCAGATTTTGGCAGCTTTTTAAAACCCATCACTAGCCGGCTTGTTTTCACAGGGTTCTGGAAACCTAGCAGCTAAAGGCAGGTGGGGGCAGCTGGATCCAGCGGGTAAATGCTTTTTCTAGCCCTGCTTGTGGACCAGGAAGAGCAGGAATGCTTCCTCCAGGTCTCGTAAGCAAATCTCATCATGATAGGCCAACCCTTTCCATTCCAAACCCACAATCTCTCCTGGTACCCACCACCCTGCCCCCCTCCAGATGTTAGACCAACAACATCCCCATCAACCAATGATGTTTCCCAGTTACCGGTTCCATGACAACCAGCCAGCCTATTAATCTGGCCAGCAGCCAGGCCTGAAATGGATTGATTTTTTTTTTTTTAAAAACACCCGGCTGCTAAATTCATCAGGACCTCAGCATTCCCAACAGTTCTGGGCTTTCCCCATTTCCCTCTCTCTCTGGAAAATCAGGGCTAGTGTTTCAGCAGAAACTTGTGCATTGCCATTTCAACTACCTTGCTGCTGACACTAATTGTTCTCCAGCCCCAACTTCCCAAGGTTCTTCCCAAATCCAGGGCCTCTTGGGGTCCAGGGAGTTTTAAAATCATGGGAACAACCAGCCATACTGCTACACACACAGTTCCCAGCTGCCATAATAATTATTCCAGCAATTCAGGCCCTGGGCCAGGTTCCCTCCTTCATATCACCACCACCAGGACCGATTTTTGAATTCAGCACAGGGAGAGCCCAGCAGCAGCAAATAGGGACAGGAGGAGCTCCTACAACCACCACCACCTCCATTCTTCTCCTGGATTCATAAGGAAGGCTTCGCTAATCTCTGCCAGCCAGGCTTGTCAGGTGACAATCTGCTGGAATTTACTTAAACGATGCCCTGCTGGTATTTGGCAGGTTCCTCATCCATTTACAGGCTCCCCCACATGCTTTCCACTTCCCCATTAATATCCGGGCCATGATTCCAATTTAGTTGAAAGGCTGGGATGAAATACATGAACAGCACCTCGTTCACACAGGATCTGTGCATTATTTTCTTAATTCTAGAGTTTTATTTTGTGCACTAGGAGATTTTGATCCTATCTAGGTCTAGGTATTTCTTTTCACCATCCATTCTTCGCTTCAACTGCTCTAAACTCTACTGACTACTGCTGTCACATCAGGGGAAGCTTTTCAAGCATCTCCGAAACTCCTGGACAGGAAAGAAGAAATCACATAATCTGATAAGTGATCTTTCTCACGCACTTTGAGCCTCATTGTGTCTCTTTCCCCTCTCTAGAAGACAATGCACAATATGATTGAGAATAATTTAACTCATATTTTCCAGAACTCAGTGCTGTGGAAGAGGAGAGATTTCAGTATCAGTTCACAGGACGTTAAAGGCAACATCTTGGGTTAATAAAGCTGTAAACAAAAACAAAAAAATTCTTATGGAATTCTAGGTTTTAATCACAAAGATATAGAATATCTTCATTAGCATGGTTGAGTCCCCCAACACAAAGTGCCCCAACACAAGCATCCTGAAAGTCACCATTGTCCAGAAACTCTATTGGGCCAGTCGCACAATTTTGTGCAACCACAGCGGGTATTATGAAATGGCCAGCTCACCTCCTGACTCCACCACTTACAAGGCATATCTGCAGTACAAAAGGAATACTGCCCACGTGCCTGGTTGAGTGCAACTCAACACTCAAGAAGCCCAACACCATCAAAGACAAATTAGCTTGCTTGATAGACACCTGATTCGGTAGTCTAACCATCCACTCCCTCCAGCACTAGCATACCATGGTTGTGGGGTGTACTATGCACAGGATGCACTGCAGCAACTCACCGAGGCTTCTTCAACAGTGCCTCCCAAACCCATGACCGCTATCACCTACAAGGACAAGGGCAGCAAGTACTTATCACCACCTCCACATTCCCCTCCAAGTCAGACACCATCCCAACTTGGATACAGATATCACCATTTATTCATAGCTGCAGGATCTTATCCAGTGACTATCTACCTAACAGCACTGTGGGAGTAACTTCACCACACGCCTGCAGCGGTTCAAGAAAGCCCATTACTAACTTCTCAAGAGCAACTAGGGGCAGGCAATTCATTTTTAGAAATGGAAAGAGGGTTTCAAGGATAGGTGAGCACAGTGGCTGAACATGATTAAAAATCTATTCTAATGTGAAAGGTAAACATGGACTCAGACTTGTTGGGCCAAATGGCCCATTTCTATTTTGTAACATTTAATGTTGCTATAAGGAGCTCCTTACTTCCCCTTCCTACAAGATTCCGGCTTTTCTAATCAGTACTTTCTGATGCAACTCATCTTCCACTCAGTTCAATGCTAAGTTATGTCCAGTACCTCAATTTTTTTAAAAATCTGAAATCAAAACTAAACATTTTCCTTTTTTAAAAACCACAGTATAGATTGCTTCACAATTTTGTTTTCTCTGACAGAAAGTTTCCCTTTCCAATGATGCAGAGACCAATAGTAATCCTACTGAAACAAAGAACTATAAAATGTCAACTTAATATCCTGAACCTACTGTGATTGTTAAAACCAGTCAAGTTCTTTATGCCCATAATTCGAGATTGCCTAATCTTATAGTTCAAGCCATCATACAGATTATACAGTAACAACTTCAATCATATTCTAGGGTCTGGGTGCTGCAAAATCCTCACTGTACATATTGCGAATAGATTCAACAGCACCAAAAGGAACAACCAGGACAATGTTAATTACACAGAGGTGCTTTTAAATTGAGATTTGTGGCTGTTCTGCTTATTTGGACTTCCTAAATAGCAAGCTCTCTTTCAAAAGCAGTCTCAAAAGTCATGTCTGAGCAGTTGCAGTTTTCACTCTACTACAATACTGCTAAATCACTGACAGTATAAAACACTGGCATAATTAACACTAGAAGTAGAAAAACCTCCCATGTGCTTCTGCTGCACAAACAATGCCAAGCTTAGAAATTCAGGGATGAACAGAGATCCCTATGAAAGCAAATCTACTGCTGCCTTAGCTTCGTCACACTGCATGACTACTTCCATAGTTCCTCAAACCATACAGATGAACACTGCAAGCTAAGAAATCAAATTATAAAAAATATATATATAATATTAATGCAATAGTTTATAGAGGACTTAACGGAACAGTATTTGTGGGTTAATTGTTATGTTGCTTGGCTGACCATGCCAGTATATAAATGGGTGAACATGATAAATCTTTTTTTAATATAAAGTATTTATCATTAATAAACTCAACATAAAAAAGTTGTACTTAAAAACATACTGATTAAGTCTTAAAAAGGCAGTTAAAAGAAAAGCAAGTTTCTTCCATCCATAACCCCACATTCATTACAATTCTACCTAATTCTGGGCAAAGCATGTGGGAAATTCAAGAGACAATCTTTATTGAAAACAAAAGGAAAAGGCTGCAGGAAAGAGTCAGATTATGCCAGTTCACATCAAGATAGATTGTTTTTTTTAAGATACACAAAAGTGTTATATCTATGATTAAAAGTCAACTTTTCTAGATTCAATGTAATTTGAATATAAAAAACAAGTCACATTTCAAAACACACACACAGAATAAGAAGTAGAAAGAGTTCTGTACAAGTCTGAAAATGACAACAGGAAAATGCAAGTCTGACCAACTGTGCAAAAGATGTCAGGCTAGAAAAGTCCAAGTTTGAAAATTCATCTAGGATTTCAACATTGGTGCGAAGGTAATCGTGCTCGAGAGGTTGGAAAATATTTCAAGACAAATCCTTTGTTCGATTTTGCCAGTCAGTCTCAACAGCTCCACTAACATTTTGAAAGTAAATTTCATCTTTTGCTACATTTGATCAAGAAAAAAAACTGTTAATGTTAGAAGAGATACTAAGAAGCAATTATAACTAACTGAAACGCGCCAGGAGCACCAATAAAAATGATTCCAAACAGATGGCAATGCACAAAGTGAATTTAGAAAAAAAAACAACAGCTATCAAATAATAGATAGTGGGTAGTGGTCAAAATTTTCCTGCAGTCTTATGTCACTGTAATGGTGCATTTACATGTTACATGTTATGGACCCTTGAACGATGCAAAATAAAGAGGAAATGATGGAGTAAGTGACTTAGGTCACATTTTACTGGGTCTTCTGTGCTGTTCCTCCATTACAGTGGCCGTGAAAAATGCTATATAAATGCAAGTCTTTCCTTTTCATCAATGGTTGAATAAAAATCAAAGCTGAATGCAATCTCCCCAGAGTTCCTAGTTTTCATGCCAATAACACAGCCTCCAAAATAATGGCACAGGTGTCCTGGTAGCGGCAGGATTCATGGCTCCAAAATTGGTTCCTTTCAACGTATTTCCAACATCCACAGAAATGTTATCAGCTTTAGTACCAAGAGTTGAGCCAGAAGTACTTTATATGGAGCTAGAAAAAAGTGCTCAGTGAGTACAACAGGCACCATTTCCAATTTATAATCGCTCTCGCATAATCAAGAAACACAGGGAATAGGAGCAGAAGTAGGCCATTCAGCCCCTCGAGCCTCCTCCGCCATTCAACTAGATCATGGCTGATCTGCTACCTCAATGCCATTTTCTCGCACTATCCCCATATCCCTGGATAGCGTCAATATCTAGAAAGCTATTAATCTCTGTCTTGAATATACTCGATGACTGAATCTCCACAGCCCTCTGGGGTAGAGAATTCCAAAGATTCACCACTCTCTGAATGAAGAAATTGCTCCTCATTTCAGTCCTAAATGGCCTCTTATTCTGAGACTGTGTCCCCTGATTCCAGACTCCCAGGGGAATCACCCTTCCTGCATCCACCCTGTTGAGCTCTCAAGGTGCCTTTTACCGTGGCTGGAGCCCTCCTGCCATGTTCTCTCCTGATTCCAATTTGCAGTGTGATTTTGGAGTCGTGCAGAGCACAGTGCCTGTTTCGTTTAAAGTGATAAAATTATGAATGCCTGAAGCTCCAGTCAATAGGTAAACGAGTTCAGAGAAGGTATAAGAGGATTTGGAACAACTACAAACTGGAATCATTTATTAAAAAATGAACTTTCCAAATTTTAGAGCTGGTTAAAATCTCCCTGCAGTTTAAATCAGACCCACTCCAGTCTTGGTGTCCTTGCCGGAAGCAGGACTCACAACTGAGCTTCTCATCCCACTCAATGGCACACGTGTACTTTAGCGTACACACCATTCATTTGGCAACTTCACCGCCTTACGGCGTATGCTAACTAAAGAACAAATACTAATTAGAAAATCAGGAAAATATGGGCTAAGTTATCAACAGCAGTTGATAAGGGAAGGTGGTGGTGTAGTGGTATTGTCACTGGACTAGTGCCTAAAAACCCAGGCTACTGCTCTGGGGACATGGGTTCGAATCCCACCATGACAGATGGTCAAATTTGAATTCAATTAATCTGGGAATTAAAAAGTTAGTCTAATGGTGACCATGAAACCATAATCAATTGTTGCAAAAACCCATCTGGTTCACTGCCGCCTTTTAGGGAAGGAAATCGCTGTCCTATTCCACAAACGACTAAAAAAAAAAGCGAGATCTGTGCACTGGACAGTGAAATTTACGTCAATCTCACCATCACAGGAAAGTCTAGGCAAACAAAGTGAGCACAAGTACGTAATATTATTTATAAACACACACTCCTGATTTATTTGATTTAGGGTGGATTTTAAGGGAAATCCTATTTTGGGGTCAGCAGACATGTCAACTCTTGCAAAATTGATTGCGAGAGTCACGATGTCCCAGTCAAATGCAGCCTTACTCGTGATCTCACGAGATGGCTGCAGAAACTCGGGATTTTTCTTCCGCTGTGGAAATAGAACTGACCACCTCAGATACTGCTCAATAGTGAAGTAAGTGCGTGCCAGCAGCATGGCTGCTTATTGGCTACTCGGTGCATGGTCAGAAAGGGAAGGAAAATAAGTTACACTGCCACCAGCTCCCTCATTCCCAGCTGTTTGTACTGTAAAACAGCTATAGCTGCGCTGGGACTGCCCCCCTTCCTTCGCCATCAGAGGGGAGGGTGTGGGAGAAAGGGAAACTGAGCTGCTTATCCTAATAAGCAAGGGGGTTATAGGTTATCGGGAGTAGGCGGGAATGTGGAGTCGAGGTTACATCAGATCAGCCATAAACTTAGTGAATGGTGGAGCAGGCTCGAGGGGCCGAGTGGCCTCCTGCTGTTCCTAATTCGTATGTTCGTATCTTGATAAGCACATCACTTTGCGTGCCAGTCATTTACACACCGCTCACCCCGTGCGTGAGTGACAAAATCAAACTGCTGTTAAACCCTGTATGTGATGGACCCGTGCAAATTCAAAGGTCAGGATTTTGTTGCAGGATTGCTGAAACCATAAAATTACAGCATCTATGCAAATACAGCCCTAGTGGTTTTAGGGTTGGCAATTCTGGTTCAATGTGTTCCTTCCTGGAGGCAAACTGATGAGACGTCCAATCACCTGATGTGTGGTTAAATGACACAAACAAATGAATTGTAAAGATTAGTTTTGCTGTACTTGAATGTCTTTGCTCATTGCTTTGGGTATTGTTTCTTCAGACATGACAACTCTTGTGAATTGATCCGCCTCTCTACTGATCTCACGAGAGGGCTCTTAAAAAACTAGGGACTTTTAATTGTCCTTCTCCATACGCACACCCGATCAGTCATGCACATGCCTAGATTCTAGAGTGCCAATGGACAGGAAACCAAAGTGGGGTCCGCTGCAGCATTGCTGAGCCTGGAACCTGAACTGATTGACACGGAGGTATTTTACACTACGTGCTGACACTCTGTGAGAGTTAGAGTGTTGGAGGTTATGGTCCCAAAGTTTGTGCTGGAGCCAGAGAGAAAGTGTGTCAGCGGATTTGGGACCCACAGCACTGTCACACAGAACAGGAAAGAGGCCTTGAGGAAGAGGAGGGACTCGGAGTCCCGGGCTCATTCATACAAAATAGCCGGGGAGACCCTGGTATCGAGCAGCCAGGTGCTGCACCCTGATGCCCCGGATTGGCTGGGGGTTGGGGAAAAGAGACAGGGTGAGAGGGAGACCCCTGTTCAGAGTCCCACTGTGAGTTGGGGGAGTGGGGGGGGGGGGGGGTGGGAAAGGAGGCTACTGAGCCTTCTAGGAGAGACTCCCATAGACCCCCACTAGGAGACCTCAAATGAAAGGAAGCGATTGAGCCTTCCAAGACAGACCACCATTGGTGGGAGCAAGCCTGATGTTTGGACATCTCCATTAGCTCGAGGGGTCCAAACCAGCCATTACACCCCTCATTAAATCAATGCAAGGGGCCAAATGTCCATCTTTGGCTGCCAATCTGAACACCAGAACAGTAGCCTGACTAGTTCTTGGGTCAGACATTCTTCAGGCATTGTTAGGATGCAGGATGTTAGGCCCTGAAATTAGGCCCTGTTATGCCCAAAGGGGAAGTAATATAGTTTTTGAAAAGAACTCTGTTTTTCCAAATCCCTAATTTTAAGAGTTTGCTTCTTGAGGAGATAAGAGTAATGCCAATCCAACTGTCAGTGGTAGCATTCACAGCAGGAGTCAGAAACTCATGGACTCCACCACTACAGAGACTTAACCCCATAATCTAGGCTGACACTGCAATGCAGTAGTGAAGAATGCTGCACTGTTGGAGGTACCATCTTATGGATGAGATGCTAAACCAAAGCTCCCTATGCCCCCTCAGCTGGGCATAAAAGTTCCTATAGCATTATGTGAAGACCAGTGGGGGTTATTCCTGGTGCACTGGCCAATGTATGTCCATCAACCCACATCACTAAAACAGATTATCTGGCTGTTTTCAGTGGGACCTTGGCTGTACCTGAATTCCTAACTATACTTGAAAAAGTTCTTAACCTCAGGACACCCCAAAGCCAAGTTTGAAAAGGTGCTTCAGAAGAACAAGTTCAGGAACTAATATTGACTAATAGCTTACGAAGAAAGATCGTGTCTGTATCCTTTTCGACTTAACTCAAAAAGGAATTTAATTGCTAATTCAAAGCCCATCCAGCTTGCAGCAAAACAATCTTTTTTTCTCATTCATGGGATGTGGGCATCACTGGTTATGCCAGCATTTATTGCCCATCCCTAATTGCTCTTGAGAAGGTGGTGGTGAGCTGCCTTCTGGAACCACTGCAATCCATATGAAGTAGGTACACCCACAGTGCTGTTAGGAAGGGAGTTCCAGGATTTTGACCCAGCGACAGTGAAGGAACGGCGATATAGTTCTAAGTCAGGATGGTGTGTGACTTGGAGGGGAACTTGCAGGTGGTGATGTTCTCATGCATCAGCTGCTCTTGTCCTTCGAGGTGATAGAGGTTGCGGGTTTGGAAGGTGCTGTCAAAGGAGCCTTGGTGCGTTGCTGCAGTGCATATTGTAGATGGTACAGACTGCTGCCACTGTGCATCGGTGGGGGAGGGAGTGAATGTTTGTAGATGGGGTGCCAATCAAGCGGGCTGCTTTGTTCTGGATGGTGTCGAGCTTCTTGAGTGTTGTTGGAGCTGCATACATCCAGGCAAGTGGAGAGTATTCCATCACACTCCTGACTTATGCCTTGCAGATGGTGGGCAGGCTTTGGGGAGTCAGGTGGTGAGTTACTTGCCTCAGGATTCCGAGCCTCTGACCTGCTCTTGTAGCCACGGTATTTATATGGCAACTCTAGTTCAGTTTCTGATCAATGGTAGCCCCTAGGATGTGGTTAGTGGGGGATTCAGCGATGGTAATTTAGATTTAGATTTAGAGATACAGCACTGAAACAGGCCCTTCGGCCCACCGAGTCTGTGCCAACCATTAACCACCCATTTATACTAATCCTACACTAATCCCATATCCCTACCACATCCTCACCTGTCCCTATATTCCCCTACCACCTACCTATACTACGGGCAATTTTATAATGGCCCATTTACCTATCAACCTGCAAGTCTTTTGGCTGTGTGAGGAAACCGGAGCACCCGGAGAAAACCCACGCAGACACAGGGAGAACTTGCAAACTCCACACAGGCAGTACCCAGAATTGAACCCAGGTCGCTGGAGCGGTGAGGCTGTGGTGCTAACCACTGCGTCATTGAATGTCAAGGGGAGGTGGTCATTGCCTGGCACTAGTGTGGCGCAAATGTTACTTGCCACATCAGCCCAAGCCTGGATATTGTCCAGGTCTTGCGGCATTTCTACACGGACTGCTTCAGTATTTGAGGAGTTGCGAATGGTGCAGAACATTGTGCAATTTCAGCGAACATCCCCACTTCTGAGCTTATGATCGAAGGAAGGTCATTGATGAAGCAGCTGAAGATGGTTGGGCCTAGGACACTACCCTGAGGAACTCCTGCAGTGATGTCCTGGAGCGGAGATGATTGACCTCCAACAACCACAGCGATCTTCCTTTGCGCTAGGTATGACTCCAACCAGCACAGAGTTTTCCCCCCCCCGATTTCCATTGACTCCAGTTTTGCTTGGGCTCCTTGTTGCCATGCTCTGTCAAATGCTGCCTTGCTGTCAAGGGCAGTCACTCTCACCTCACCTTTTGAGTTCAGCTCTTTTGTCCATGTTTGAACCAAGGCTGTAATGAGGTCAAGAGCTGATGGCCCTGGCAGAACCCAAACTGAGCGTCACTGAGCAGGTTGTTGCTAAGCAAGTGCTGCTTGATGGCACTGTTGATGACACCTTCCATCACTTTACTGATGATTGAGGATAGACTGATGGGGCGGTAATTAGCCGGGTTGGACTTGTCCTGCTTTTTGTGTACAGGACAGACCTGGGCAATTTTCCACATTGCAGGGTAGATGCCAGTGTTGTAGCTATACTGGAACAGCTTAGCTAGGGGTGCGGCAAGTTCTGGAGCATAGCTCTTCAGTACTATTGCCAGAACCCATAGCCTTTGCAGTATCCAGTGCCTTCAGCGGTTTCTTGATATCATGCGGAGTGAATCGAATTGGCTGAAGTCTGGCATCTGTAATGCTGGGGACTTCAGGAGGGGGCCGAGATGGATTATCAACTCGGCACTTCTGGCTGAAGACTGTTGCAAATGCTTCTGCCTTATCTTTCGTACTGATGTGCTGGGCTCCTCCATCATTGAGGATGGGGATATTTGTGGAGCCACCTCCTCCAGTTAGTTGTTTAATTGTCCACCACCATCCACGACTGGATGTGGCAGGACTGCAGAGCTTAGATCTGATCCATTGGTTATGGGATCGCCTAGCTCTGTCTATTGCATGCTGCTTACGCAGTTTGGCATGCAAGTAGTCCTGGGTTGTAGCTTCACCAGGTTGACACCTCTTCATTGAACCAGGGTTGGTCTCCTGGCTTGATGGTAATGGTAGAGTGGGGGATATGACAGGCCATGAGGTTACAGATTGTGGTTGAGTACAATTCTGCTGCTGCTGATGGCCCACAGAGCCTCATGGATGCCCAGTGTTGCATTGCTAGATCTGTTCGAAATCTATCCCATTTAGCACGGTGATAGTGCCACACAACACGATGGACGGTATCCTCAATGTGAAGGCGGGACTTCGTCTCCACAAGGACTGTGCGGTGGTCACTCCTACCAATACAGTCATGGACAGAAGCATGTGCGGCAGGCAGATTGGTGAGGACAAGGTCAAGTATGTTTTTCCCTCGTGTTGGTTCCCCCACCACCTGCCGCAGACCCAGTCTAGCAGCTATGCCCTTTAGGACTCGGCCAGCAGTGGTGCTACCGAGCCACTCTTGGTGATGGACATTGAAGTCCCCCACCCAGAGTACATTTTGTGCCCTTGCCACCCTGAGTGCTTCTTTCAAATGGTGTTCAACATGGAGGAGTACTGACTCATCATCAGCTGAGGGAGGGTGGTAATCAGTCGGAGGTTACCTTGCCCATGTTTGACCTGATGCCATGAGACGTCATGGGGTCCGGAGTCAATGTTGAGGACTCCCAGGGCATCTCCCTCCCTACTGTGTACCACTGTCCCACCATCTCTGCTGGGTCTGTCCTGCCGGTGGGACAAGACATACCCAGGGATAGTGATTGCAGTGTCTGGGATATTGTCTGTCAGGTATGATTCCGTGAGTATGACTATGTCAGACTGTTGCTTGACTAGTCTGTGGGACAGCTCTCCCAACTTTGGCACAAGCCCCCAGATGTTAGTAAGGAGGACTTTGCAGGGTCGACAGGGCTGGGTTTGCCGTTGTCGTTTCCGGTGCCTAGGTCGATGCCGGGTGGTCCGTCCAGTTTCATTCCTTTTCATTGACTTCGTAGCAGTTAGGTACAACTGAGTGGCTTGCTCGGCCATTTCAGAGGGCATGTAAGAGTTAACCACATGGCTGTGGGTCTGGAGTCACACGTAGGCCAGACCAGGTAAGGACAGCACATTTCCTTCCCTAAAAGGGTATTAGTGAACCAGATGGGTTTTTACAACAATCGACAAACTAGCTTTTAATTCCAGATTTATTAATTACATTCAAATTCCAGCTTCTGCTGTGGTGGGATTCGAACCCATCTCTCCAGATCAATACCCTGGGTCTCTGGGTTACTAGTCCAGTGATAATACCACGACGCCACCGCCTCTTCCTTTTTGCATCATTCAGCTAATTTTATAGGATCACATGTGAAGAAATGCATTCTTGAGTTTTGAAAGCTTAGACAACTGGGACAACCAGCATATAGGCTCTGGGGCACACCCATTCCTCAGACAAAACTAGAGTACTGATTATTACAAAAACATTGTTTAAGCGACAGGTAACGCTACATCCTGGCATCCCACACACCAAACTACGCATTGATTTACACACATAGGTTTTTAACCCAGTCAACCTTGCAAAGTCCTCTTCACTAACATCTGGAGGACTTGTGCCAAAATTGGGAGAACTGCTCCACAGACTAGACAAGCAACAGCCTGAAATAGTCATACTCTGGTACTTTAGACATGCCCTTGACATTCAATGGCATTAGCATCACTGGGGCATAGAGTATAAAAATTGGCAAGTCACGTTGCAGCTGCACAGAACCTTAGTTAGGCCACACTTAGAATATTGCATGCAATTCTGGTCGCCACACTACTAGAAGGACGTGGAGGCTTTGGAAAGGGTACAGAGGAGGTTTACCAGGATGTTGCCTGGTCTGGAGGGCATTAGCTATGAGGAGAGGTTGGAAAAACTCGGATTGTTTTCACTGGAACGACGGAGGTGGAGGGGCAACATGATAGAGGTTTACAAAGTTATGAGCGGCATGGACAGAGTGGATAGTCAGAAGCTTTTTCCCAGGGTGGAAGAATCAGTTACTACGGGACATAAGTTTAAGGTGAGAGGGGCAAAGTTTAGAGGGGATGTGCGAGGCAAGTGTTTTACACAGAGGGTGGTGAGTGCCTGAAACTTGCTGCCAGGGGAGGTGGTGGAAGCAGATACGATAGCGACGTTTAAGAGACATCTTGACAAATATATGAATAGGAAGGGAATAGAGGGATATGGGCCCCGGAAGTGCAGAAGGTGTTAGTTTCGGCAGGCATCAAGATTGGCGCAGGCTTGGAGGGCCGAATGGCCTGTTCCTGTGCTGTCCTGTTCTTTGAAATCCCACACTATCAAAATCCTGAGGGTTACCACTCACCAGAAACTGAACTGGAATTGCCACATAACACTGTGGCTACAACAGAGCCTGGGAATTCTGCAGTGGGAAACTCACCTCCTGTTGCCCCCAATGCCTGTCCACCATCTACAAGGCATAAGTTAGGATGGAATACTCTCCACTTGCTTGGATGACTGCAGCTCCAACATTCAGGAAGCTTGACACCATCCAGGACAAAGCAGCCTGCTTTTGATTGGCACCCGATCCACCACCTTCACTCCCTCAACCACCAGTGCACCATGACTGCAGTGTATACCATCTACAAGATGCACTACAGCCACTTGCCAAAGCTCCTCTGACAGCAGCAACCAAACCCATGACCTTTACCACCATGAAGGGCAAAGGCGTATGGCAACATCATCCCATACAAATTCACCTCAAAAATCACACACCACCTTGACATCAAAGTATATCATTCCTAAACAAAAACAAGAAATGCTGGATTCACTCAGCAGGTCTGGCAGCATCTGTGGAAAGAGAAGCAGAGTTAACGTTTTGGGTCAGTGACCCTTCTTCGGAAGTGACAAATATTAGAAAAGTCACAGATTATAAACAAGTGAGGTGGGGGTTGGGAAAGAGATAACAAAGGAGAAGGTGCAGATTGGACCAGGCCACATAGCTGACCAAAAGGTCACGGAGCAAAGGCAAACAATATGTTAATGGTGTGTTGAAAGACAGAGCATTAGTACAGATTAGGTGTGAATATACTGAATATTGAACAGCAGCAAGTGCAAACCTGAAGAAAAACAATCTGAAAAAAACAGTGGGTAAGTAAACTGAACAAACTAAGATGAAATGAAATAAATGCAAAAAAAGATTGTAAAAAATGTAAAAAGGAATGTTTTTTTCAGGTTGTTTTTCTTCAGGTTTGCACTTGCTGCTGTTCAATATTCAGTATACTCACACCTAATCTGTACTAATGCTTTGTCTTTCAACACACCATTAACATATTGTTTGCCTTTGCTCCGTGACCTTTTGGTCAGCTATGTGGCCTGGTCCAATCTGCACCTTCTCCTTTGTTATCTCTTGCCCAACCCCCACCTCACTTGTTTATAATCATTGACTTTTCTAATATTTGTCAGTTCCGAAGAAGGGTCACTGACCCGAAACGTTAACTCGGCTTCTCTTTCCACAGATGCTGCCAGACCTGTTGAGTGAATCCAGCATTTCTTGTTTTTGTTTCAGATTTCCAGCATCCGCAGTATTTTGCTTTTATATATCATTCCTAAACTTGTCACTAAATCAAACTCCTGGAGCCCCCTACCCAACATCATTGTGGGTGTACTTCCAATGCATGAACTATAGTGGTTCACCAACACCTTCTCAAGGGCAATAAATGCTGCCCTTGCCAGCAACGCCCAGATCCTGAGAAGCAATTTAAAAAACCAAGACGAGAACATACAAAACGTTGTCAGGAGACTTCTGCTCTGATGGGTTGAACTTCTGTAAGTCATCCCTAACACTTATGATAGATGTCTAGAATACAAATCACAATTATTCCCAATATGGAGATATGGGTGATCATAATCTTACTGCCATAGGTTAATTCGACGCCTCCGATCTGATGTTACTATGTTGCCGTGGTGATTTACTGTCCTTAACCAGCTACCCTGAGATCACATTTCAACCACCACCAGATCTGGTCAATTTTTGGTTCACACCAGGGAAATGGCCATGAAAACTTCCAAAGTGTCGTAAAAAGTTTGTCTAGTGTTTTACAAAGAACAGATCCTCTTTTAGCGACTCCACTCTCACATTTCCTTGAGTTGTCATGTCCTTTGACTTGATTTAGCAAGTCATGCAGTTTAAATACAAGTGCTTTAAAAAGGTCTCCAACCATCTCTTCCAAACAACTGTTATGAAGGTGCTTCCATTACTAATATGGTTTTTGAGGACTTATGTTTAAAAGATTGTGGAAATTGATTCATTTGAAAGACAAGAGATTCCATAGATGCTGGACTTCTTTTTAAAAAAAAAAAAACGTCACTGGAAGGACACCAGATTTTTTTTTTTTAATAAACTTACTGGAAGAGACAATGAAGGCTTAACAAATATAAAAAGAGCCTTGCTGGCTATTGGAGTTGTTTACAGAGAAGTCACATGTCCAGGTTTATGTTGGTCAGGAGTTTTAGGGTTTCTGACTTGGGGCTTGGACGGTTTTGAAAGTCAGTTTGGGGTAAGCCTGCTAAGAGAGAGAAGCCACCAGCTTATCCTTTTCCATCTCTGAGAAACCCTGAGAATCCAGTGTGAGAATTGGAGAAACTAATGCTGCATTTCTCCTGAAAAGCCTGCCAGACTAATCCTCGACGTTGCCTCAAAAGAACTGCTCCAGAAAGATCCCAGTGACAGCTGTCTCCATGTACCTGGACTCCAGACAAAAGGACTATTTGGGAAAATTCCCTGTCTTATCCTTTTTGTTCAAGAATTAACAAGTATTTCGTCAATTTTTATTTGTCTTTTTGTAAGAGAAAACGTCTTTTTTCTTTAACCTTGTGCGCGCGCGCGCGCGCGTGCACGTTGTAATATTTTAGAAGGGAATATATTTCTACTTTCATATTTCAAACTGTTAAAGCTTTGCATCTTTACTGAATGGGTCTGGTTTTATAATAAATTGATAATTTTGTTGTTTATTAAAGAAACCTGGTTGGCGGATTTTTATTCTGAAACTAGCAGAAATAAAGTATAATTGGCCATATTGGTAACTGGGTAAAACATTTAAATATATGTTGTGACCCATAGAGAAGTGGAACTAGAGAAAGACAATGCATTCCTCCAGCCTTGGTTGTAACACAGGTGATAATTGTGAATGCAGCAGAGACCAAATAAAAGGATTATTTTAAAGGCAAGAATAACCAGAGCAGCCAATAAGTCATCTCGATTAAAATGCTAGAGATATAACTTTTTGCCCTATGTGTACACCAAAGAAAATTTCTTGCCACCAAGGTATCTTTTCTTTAATTATTACTGGGCCCATGTAATCGTGGGTTTTCGCCGGGTGCTCCGGTTTCCTCCCACCGCCAAAAGACTTGCAGGTGATAGGTAAATTGGCCATTGTAAATTGCCCCTAGCGTAGGTGGTAGGGAATATGGGATTACTGTAGGGTTAGTACAAATGGCTGGTTCTTGGTCGGCACAGACTCGGTGGGCCGAAGGGCCTGTTTCAGTGCTGTATCTCTAAATAAATAAATAAATTTGTGTGTGAGGTTCTTCATCTCTTATGCCTCCAATAACTCAGTTCTAATAGCCAAGCATGTATTAATGATAGCCAGATATTAAGCTTGTCAACTACTTTCTTGTTTACACACTATTGGAACCCATGTCATGAACTTATACATCCACAGTCTTAAATAAAGGTTTGATAGGTACCAAAACTAGAGAAACCGCTGGACCCCTGAAATCTTGAAAATCTCCCAGCATCCTTCTTAATATAGAACCATATAGAAAGATTGCCCAGCAAATCAAATGACTGACCACTAGTTTATACCATTCTTGGTTCAGGACTTTCCCAAAAGAATTGCTGTGTGCAGGCTTCTATTATGTAACTTCCTCTTATAAGATATGCTGTTATCAAGAGGCGAAACAAGCTCGCTTTGGTATTCCATATATGGAAACTGATTTATATTTATTACAATCAGTACCATCGATTGTTGGAGATGCACTGTAGAATCATAGAATAGTATGGCACAGAAAGGGGCCATTTAGCTCATCAGTCCGCACCGACTCTTTCGAACAGCAATCTAGTTCATCCCATTTCGCTGCTCTTTCCCCACATCCCTGCAATTTTTTTCTCCAAGTATTTATGCAATTCTTGACTGAACACTACTATTGACTTTGTATCAACCACCAAATCCTAACCACACATTGCGTTAAAAAAGGTTTTTCACCAGTGTTACCTCTTCTGCAATTGTCTCAATTTTATAACCTGAAAACACTACTGATTTTATAAGGTATGATCATCAACTTCAGAACTGTATGTTTATTAAATGAGAGTATAATTAGAATTGCCAACATGAGGTCACAGTGACATAACACAATAATTCCATTTTTAGGATCAGAAAGCTTACAATTCATTGCCTTGGAATGTGTGTTCATACTCAAGTATTTCCCATAACTTCCAGACAAACATCAACTTAGCCATAACAAAAAAAAAAATTTTTAAATCTGCAGCATTCTTCTTTTCATTAGCCTTCTATATGGAAGAGAATTGACTTGCATTTAGTTAACAACCGTGTCAAGCCCATGTCATAGAATCATAGAGAGATACAGCACTGAAACAGGCCCTTTGACCCACCGAGTCTGAGCTGACCATCAACCACCCATTTATACTAATCCTACAAGGGGAGAGCCAACTGTGAAATAGCCCTGACAACCAATTTTACCTGCAGCACCTGTGGAAGAGTCTGTCACTCTCGTATTGGCCTTTATAGGCGCTGCTCCACAAACCACTGACCACCTCCAGGCGCTTACCCATTGTCTCCCGAGACAAGGAGGCTAAAGAAGAAGACGACATTAATCCCATATTCCCTACCATATCCCCACCTCTCAATTCTCCTACCACCTACTTACACTAGGGGCAATTTACCCATCAACTTGCAAGTTTCTGGCGGTGGGAGGAAATCGGAGCACCCGGCGGAAACACAAATAGTCACAGGGAGAACTTGCAAACTCCGCACAGGCAGTACCCAGAACCGAACCCGGGTTTCTGGAGCTGTGAGGCTGCGGTGCTAACCACTGCGCCACTGTGTCGTCCCAAAGCACTTCACAACTAACTAAGTTCTTTTGAAGAAGCCAGTCATTGTTTCTTTTGGGCCTCCTTATCTCGAGAGACAATGGATACGCGCCTGGAGGTGGTCAGTGGTTTGTGAAGCAGCGCCTGGAGTGGCTATAAAGGCCAATTCTGGAGTGACAGGCTCTTCCACAGGTGCTGCAGAGAAATTTGTTTGTTGGGGCTGTTGCACAGTTGGCTCTCCCCTTGCGCCTCTGTCTTTTTTCCTGCCAACTACTAAGTCTCTTCGACTCGCCACAATTTAGCCCTGTCTTTATGGCTGCCCGCCAGCTCTGGCGAATGCTGGCAACTGACTCCCACGACTTGTGATCAATGTCACACGATTTCATGTCGCGTTTGCAGACGTCTTTATAACGGAGACATGGGCGGCCGGTGGGTCTGATACCAGTGGCGAGCTCGCTGTACAATGTGTCTTTGGGGATCCTGCCATCTTCCATGCGGCTCACATGGCCAAGCCATCTCAAGCACCGCTGACTCAGTAGTGTGTATAAGCTGGGGATGTTGGCCGCTTCAAGGACTTCTGTGTTGGAGATATAGTCCTGCCACCTGATGCCAAGTATTCTCCGAAGGCAGCGAAGATGGAATGAATTGAGACGTCGCTCTTGGCTGGCATACGTTGTCCAGGCCTCGCTGCCGTAGAGCAAGGTACTGAGGACACAGGCCTGATACACTCGGACTTTTGTGTTCCGTGTCAGTGCGCCATTTTCCCACACTCTCTTGGCCAGTCTGAACATAGCAGTGGAAGCCTTACCCATGCGCTTGTTGATTTCTGCATCTAGAGACAGGTTACTGGTGATAGTTGAGCCTAGGTAGGTGAACTCTTGAACCACTTCCAGAGCGTGGTCGCCAATATTGATGGATGGAGCATTTCTGACATCCTGCCCCATGATGTTCGTTTTCTTGAGGCTGATGGTTAGGCCAAATTCATTGCAGGCAGACGCAAACCTGTCGATGAGACTCTGCAGGCATTCTTCAGTGTGAGATGTTAAAGCAGCATCGTCAGCAAAGAGGAGTTCTCTGATGAGGACTTTCCGTACTTTGGACTTCGCTCTTAGACGGGCAAGGTTGAACAACCTGCCCCCTGATCTTGTGTGGAGGAAAATTCCTTCTTCAGAGGATTTGAACGCATGTGAAAGCAGCAGGGAGAAGAAAATCCCAAAAAGTGTGGGTGCGAGAACACAGCCCTGTTTCACACCACTCAGGATAGGAAAGGCCTACAGAGGATAAGGGTCGGAATTTTACGCCGCCGCAGCGGCGTTATAACATAGGAAAACGTGGCAACCAATTTGCATTCTGCAAGATCTCATGAACAACAATTAGATGAACCAATAATCAGATGCTGGTTTTCTGATATCTCAGTTAAAAGCTGATAGACTGAATAGGGATATAGGAGAATTGCAGAAAATGCTTGAAATACTCAGCAGGTCTGGAGGCATCTTGGGAGAGAGAAAGTTAAAATTTCAGGTCTGTGACGTTTCGTCAGAACGGCAAATGATGATGGGTCATCAACCTGAAACATTATCTCTGGGCAGGATTTTATCCTGCCCTTAAAGACAGGAAAGGAGGTGGGGTCCACACAACATGGCAACGAGTGGTGTCAGGCAGCATGCCCAATATTGTCCAAGCCCCCTGCCAGTTTCACCAGGATGGGGAAGGCCAAAACAGGCTTCCCGCCCAAGGCCAACTAACGCCCCCAACAGCCACTTAAGAGCAGCCTCCCACCTACGCTCCGGATTTACTGAAGTTAGAGGGGCCTGCCATCGCATGGTGGCACTGCCATTTTACGCCGTCTCCACGCCACCATCCGACCCGCTGCGGCGGCGTAATATTCCGACCCTTATCCTCTGTAGGCCTCCTGCAATACTGGCAGTGGCCATCGCCCCCCTGAGCTGCCAGCCCCTGACAGCAGGCAGTTAACTGACTGCCTGCTGTCAAGTTGGGGGTATGTAACAGGACCGGAGCGGGGTCTCCCCACTCCCACCCCCACCCTCTGACCTGCCACTGGGATAAAATCCCAGCCTCTTTTTCTCTCTCCAGAGGCCACCCGACCTGCTGAGAAAGAGCTCTTGTTGGTACAAGCATAGGTTGAGTAGCTTCAAGAAAGAAATGTAACCCAGCAAATCAAGAATCATGACCATCGACCCAATCAACTGACACAGTAAAATTATGGCAACCAATAAAAGTTTGTACAGTGTGAAACACGCACAATTTCAGAAGAGGCAGATTGAAACAAGTAGCAAAGGAACCAGATATAGGCAAAAATTACAGCACATACATTTTGTACCCTGTGCACAAAAGGTAATTTAATTCACACAGGAAACCACATCTGCAACTATTTGCATATAGTGTTAAACCAGTTCATTTTCATTTCCCGATACTGCAGGAACACTCAATTTTGTAGATTCTCAGCTCTCCTTTCAATTTCTGTCATCCAAAATCTGACCTCAAAATGCAAGCAAAACTTTATCAACTTAGTCAAATAAATAAAATCCAACCTCAAAAACCCTGCCTGCTGTGTAGTTAAGCTAAAATATACCACTCCCTCCACCACGGAATAAGATCGGACGGACCACCCAGCATCAATCTAGGCACCGGAAATAATAAAGGCACACTCTGCCCAGTCAACCCTGCAAAGTCCTCCTTGTTAACATCTGGGAACATATGCAAAAATTGACAGAGCTGTCCCACAGACTAGACAAGCAACAGCCTGACATAGTCATACTCACCGAACATACCTTACAGACAATGTGCCAGACACCACCATCACCATCACTAGGCAACTCCTTTCCACCAACAGGACAAACTCACCAGAGGCGGCAGCACAATGGTATACAAGCAGGAGGGAGTTGCTCTGGCAGTCCTCAACATTGACTCCACACCCCATGAAGTCTCATGGCATCAGGTCAAACATGGGCAAGGAAACCTCCTGCTGACTGCCACCTACAGCCCTCCCTCAACTGATGAATCAGTGTTTCTCCATGAAGAAGCAAAATGGGTAGAAAGGGCCCAGAATGTACTCTGGGTGGGGAACTTCAATGTGGCTCAGTAGCATCACCACTTACTGAGCCCTGAAGGACATATCTACCAGACTGGGCCTGCAGCAAGTGGTGAGAAAACCAGCAATGGAAAAACCTACTTGACCCAATCCTCACCAATCTACCTGTCAATGTCCAAAACAGCATTGGTAGGAGTAACAGTCCTTGTGGAGATGAAGCCCTGTCTTCACATTGAGGGTATCCACCAACGTTGTGTGGCATGTTAAATGGGATAGATTCAGAATAGATCTAGCAGCTCAAAACTGGGCATCCATGAGGTGCTTGGGGCTACCAGCAGCATTAGAATTGTATTCAAACACAATCTGTAACCATATAGCCCTACCTGATCCCTCACTGTACCATTACCATCATTCCAGGATATCAACCCTGGTGCAATGAAGAGTGCCAGTGGCAGCACCAAGCATACATAAAAATGAGATGCCAACTTGGTGAAGCTACAACACAGGAATACATGTATGCTAAACAGCAGAAGCAGCATGTGATAGACAGACCTAAGCGATCCCACAACCAACAGATCAGATCAAAGCTCTGCATCCTGCCACATCCAGTCATGAATGGTGGTGGACAATGAAACAATTAACTAGAGCAGAAGCCTCCACACAAACATCCGCATCCTCAATGATGGGGGAGCCGAGCACATCAGTGCAAAAAACAAGGCTGAAGCATTTGCAACCATCTTCAGCCAGAAGTGCCGAGAGGATGATCCACCTCAATCTCCTCCCCAGGTCCCCAGTATCACAGATGCCAGTCTTCAGCCAATTCAGTTCTCTCCACGTGAGATCAGGAAACGGCTGAAGGCACTGGATACAGAAAAGGCGATGGGCCCTGACAACATCCCAGCTGTAGTACAAGACTATTGCTCCAGAACTAGCCGCGCCCTAGCCAAGCTGTTCCAGTGCAGCTACAACACTGGCATCCACATGACAATGTGGAAAATTGCCCATGTCTTCTGCACAAAAATCAGGAAAAATCCAATAGTGTCAATTACCATCCCATCAGTCTACGCTCACTCATCAAAGTGAATGAAGGTGTCGTTGACACAGATATCAAGCAGCATTTACTCAGCAATACCCTGCTCACTGATGCTTAGTTTGAGTTCTGCCAGGGCCACTCGCCTTTTTTTTTAAATTCGTTCATGGGATATGGGAGTTGTTGGCTCGGCCACTATATATTGACCATCCCCAATAGCCCAAGAAGGTAGTGGTGAGCTGCCTTCATGAACCGCTGCAGTCTTTGTGGTGTCGGTACACCCTCAGTGCCGTTAGGAAGGGAGTTCCAGGATTTTGACCCAGAGACAGTGAAGGAATGGAGGGGAACTTGCAGGTGGTGGTGCTCCCAGCATCTGCTGCTCTTGTCCTCTAGGTGGTAGAGGTTGTGGGTTTGGACCTTATTACAGCCTTGGTCCAAACAAAAGGCAAAAGAGTGGAATTATAGAAGTGAAGTGAGAGTGACTGCCCTTGACATCAAGGCAGAACTTGACTGAGTGAGGCATCAAGGAGCCCGAGCAAAACTGGAGTCAATGATATTCAGGGGGATCTCTACTGGCTGAAGTCATACTTAGCACAAAGGAAGATGGTTGGGATTGTTGGAGACCAATTATCGCAGCCCCGAGACGTCGCTTCAGCGGTTCCTCGGGGCAGTATCCTAGGCCCAACCACCTTCAACTGCTTCAGCAATGACCTCCCTCTGGCACAAAAGTGATGTCCGTTCGTGACTGGTACTGAACACTGCTTTCCCAACTCCTCAGATTGTGAAGCAGTCCATGCTCACCTGCAGCAAGACCTGGACAACATTCAGGCTCGGGCTGATAAGTGCAAGTAATATTCGTGCCACACAAGTGCCGGACAATACCATTTCCCCTTCACACTCAATAGCATTACCATCACTGAAGCCCCCACCATCACCATTCTAGGGGTTAGCATTGACCAGACACTTAACTGGAGCAGCAATATAAATACTGTGGCTACGAGAGCAGGTCAGAGGCTTGGAATTCTGCGGCGAGTAACTCACCTCCTAACTCCCCAAAGCCTGCACACCATCTACAAAGCACAAGTCAGGAATGTGATGGCATACTTTCCACTTGCCTGGATGGGTGCAGCTCCAACAACATCCAGGACAAAGCAGCTCATTTGATTGGCACCCAATTCTCCACCGTAAACATTTACTCCCTCCACAACAGCACACAGTGGTAGCAGTGTGCACCATCTGTGAGATGCACTGCAGCAACTCGCCAAGGCTCCTTAGACAGCAACTTCCAAACCCACGACCTCTACCACCTAAAATGACAAGGACAGGAGACACACGGGAACACCACCACCTGCAAGTTTCCCTTCAAGTCACACACCATCCTGACTTGGAACTATATCGCCATTCCTTCACAGTTGCTGGATCAAAATCCTGGAACTCACTTCCTAACAGCACTGTGAGTGTACCTACACCACATGGACTGCAGCGGTTCAAGGCGGCACCACCACCTTCTCACGAACAATAATTGCTGGCCTTGCCTTTGAAGTGCGCCTGCCATGAACAACTAATAAAAACAATGTGGCTGCAATGTGTAACATCAAAAACATGGAAATAGGACTAGGCCATTTGTTCCCTCAAGCCTGATCTGCTGTTCAATAAGATCATGGCTGATCTACTTCAGTTACATCTTTCTACCCTATCCCATATTCATAGATTTTTAGATAGTAAGTGAATCCATCAATCCTTGACTTGAATTCAAAGACTGAGAATACATAGCCGGGTAGAGAATTCCAAAGGTTCGTAACTCTTTCAGTGAAGAAATTTCTCCTCATCTAATTCCTAAGTGGATGATCCCTTATCCAGAGACCAACCCCTAGTTCTAGATTTCCCGCCCAGGGATGACATTTTCACAGCTTCTATCCTGTCAAGCCCCTTAAGAATTTTATATGTTTTAATTAGATCACCTCTCATTCATCTAAACTCCAGGGAATTTAGGCCGAATCTACTCAACTTCGCCACATCGGACAGTCCCCTCATCCCAGAAATCAGCTTGGTGAAATTTCATTGCACTCCCAGGCAAGTATATTCTTTCTTAGGTCAGGAGACCAAAACTGTGCACATCACTCCAGGCGCAGTTTCACCAAGGCCCTAGACAATTACAGTAGGATTTCTTTACTCTTATACTCCAAGCCCATTGTAATAAAGGCTAACACATCATTTGCCTTCTTAATTTCTTGCTGTACCTGCATGTTAACTTTCTGTAACTCGTGTACAAGGTCACCCAGATCCCTCGGAATACCAACATTTCCCAGTCTTTCACCATTTAAAGACTATTATGCTTTTCTACTTTTCCTACTAAAGTGGATAACTTCACATTTCTCTACATTATATTCTATCTGCTTACCCACTCACTTAAACTGTCTAAATCCTATTTCAGCCTCTTTGTGCCCTCCTCACAGTTTACTTTGCCACCTAGCTTTGGATCAGCAAACTTGAATTCATTGCACATGGTTCATAAATCATTGAGATTGTAAATAGGCGAGGCCCAAGAACTGAGCCTTGCAGTAGTTACACTCGTTACAGCCTGCCAATCAGAAAATAATCTGATTTACTCCTACTCCGTCTTCTGTCTGTTAATCAGTCCTCAACCCATGCTACTACCCAAAATTCTAGAAGCCCTAATTTTGGGCAATAACCTCTTGGGTGACATTTTACCGAATGCTTTTTGAAAATCTAAACACACTACATTGACTGGTTTCCCCTTCATCCAACCTATTGGTTACAACCTCAAAACATTCTTCAAAGATTTGTCAAACATGATTTCCCTTTCATAAATCTGTGTTAACTCTGCCCAATCTACAAGGTGCACTGCAGCATCTCACCAAGGCTTCTTCAACAGCACCTCCAAACCCGTGACCTCTACCCCCTGGAAGGACATAGGAAAGCAGGTGCCTGGGAAGACCACCAGCTCCAAGTTCCACACCATCCTTTCTTCGAAAGGTATTGTTTTTCCTTCATTGTTGCTGGGTAAAAATCTCGGAACTCCCTCCCTAACAGCACTGTGGGATTACCTTCACCACATGCACTGCAGCAGTTCAAGGCAGCGGCTCACCACCACCAACTTCTCCAGGGCAATTAGGGATGGGTAATAAATGCTGGCCTAGCCAGTATTACCCACATCCTGTGAATGAATAAAAAAGAAACATGGGCCATTTACCACAATAGTGCTGATCATCATAAACCCCAAAGTAAAGATTCTTCTGCAAATTGCAATTTTAGTCACATGAAACACTTCATGAGAAACTCTTTTTATAATAAATATGTTCTGTGGCCTGCAAGGTCAAATGCAATTCCCTATCCATCTCTAATTTCCATGCAGATTTCCTCTATGTCGAGAATATATCAATGCAAATAAAATTGCAATTTTTCACACAGCACTGCCAAAGGAAGACTTCTATCTTAAATGGTTTAACTTTTGTTACATGATATATCACATGCAACTGATGGAGAAAATTCAGCCAACGAACCTTTAAAATGTTAGCATTACACAATAAAATTGATGCATCAGATCACCGAGGAAGTTACATACAGCTAGGTTGGTTCTCCCTCTTTCTTAGAATGTCAGTTAGTAAGAATAACACTAAATGTGAACACAACAGAAACAGATTAGATTGATAAATTTATCTTCATTCCAAAGAAAAATCAGAAGTGTCAAATTTTATACTACTTTTGGATACTTTTTTTTTTACTGCAGCCTTGAAGATCAATTCCTCTATTTGATGCAGGAACTGCAAAATGAATCACCTCATGACAAATCTTACACATCAGATGAATGATTTAATAAAGACAGGGGCATTATACTATGTAGTGCACAATGTATTATTCATGATGTGTTTAATCTGTCCTGTGCCTTTAAGGATATTCTGACGTCAACTACAGTTCACAAGATAGTAACAGATGTGGAAGCTCTTCCAACCCATCTAAATTCAGCCTCCCAGAAAGATCCTGAGGTCCTCCCATTGCAGCATCTAATTATTTCCAGGGTTGTTTTGCCTCCACAGCGCTGTCTGGAAGTCTATTCTATTCATTGATCACTCCTGCTTCCAATTCTAAAATTACTTTTTTCTGAATTAAACCAGTGGCTCTTCATCCTTCTCAGATAACGCAATTTTAAAAAAAAACACACTCCATGAATTTCCCTCTCCATTCTCTTAACTATTATGCCTCTACAAGATTACTTCCCATACCCATTTTCTTAGCTGAACAGCCTAGATTTCTCCCAAATTTCCTCATAACTCAGACCATAGAAAATCAAACTCGTGACTCTTCTCTACTGCCTCCAGCACTTAAATGTCCCCTTTGTTTTGGTGACGGATACTGGAAACAGAATTGAAGGTTCAGTCTGACCAAAGCACTCTCCAGTTTGATTATGACTTTCTCGAAGTTACGTTCTACTGTTTTGTCAATGTAGTTCAAAATTCTATTGGTTGTGTTGGTTGCTGCTCTGAATTGGTTGGAAAATTTTAGGTGTGACATCCAGAAAATCTTCTAAGATCTTGAACAACATCATTGTTAGCTATTTCAACACCATTCAAGAAATAGACGTCATGTTGATTTCTTTCCTATGTTGACAGGGAAGCTTGCAGATCAGGAGATGCCTATAGATTTCTGACTCAAGGTCAGAGAAAATATCACCGCTGTCTTTATATGACTTAAATCAAAAATACAACAAGCAGTTTGTTCCAGCGCTGATCCTAACTTTGTTCATTTTGACTTTCTAGTTTAAACTATTTAATAATCAACCAGCTCACACATAAACAACAGTATCAAATCCTGCCTGCATGGTATTTAGCTATTACAGCAGTCACTAAAATGCTGTGTTTTGCTATTGAGGGTGAAATATACAGAAATACTATTTGAAAGAATACAGCAAAAAAAAAAGATTTTTGTCAGCCCAGCAGTCTTGGCAAACCAAAACGTTTTTGTAAACACTAGTGCCATTTTCCACACGGAGCACATTTGTTTATTCAGCAATTTACTCTTCCTCCACAAAATCACATCTAAAAAGCACAAAGTCAATTTACTGGATATGATTAAACAACACAAGCATTTTCCCCAAATTTGAACTAAAGTTGTAGAAGTACACCTCCATTAGATAAATATATAATTTAAAAATGTTTACGCATGCACACTCACTAGAGTCATCACATGGAACAAATTTAAGCAACTGAAAATTTGTCTCTGCTGGCAGGTAAAAACTACTTCGGGGTTTACAGTGATATATGTCACACCTTTTAAAAACCTGCAATCCAATCCTTCATATATGTTTATCCTTTCTGGAATGTATACAGCATTACATAGATACATTCAGAAACCTAATACTGCTAGACTGAGAATGTTTTTTTTTTAATAGATATCTCAGTTCTAATTTTGGTCATTTACAAGGATTCTTTGGAAGTTAAAGTATATCATGCTACAACCCAAAGCTGGATGGAAGCCCTTGGCTTTATGCATCAACTAGCAAGGTAGAGATTGTTATTAAAATTTTCACAATTAAACAGAAATCAGCAGTCTTACAACTTCCAAATACAATTACAGAAAGACTACACGACACTGACATTATTTGTCCATTTTTCTGTGAAATGGACAATCTAAATGATAAAGTTTAAAAAGGGTTACATTTTAGGTCAGAGGAAACTTGATACTGTGCTGAACAGGAGATTCACTGGATGCCTGAACAAACAATGAGCCGAAATCAGCAGAATTATATTTAAGCAGCAACTACGCTTTTGTATTGCAAAAGGTCAAAGCACTCACTTAAATGAAATTACGGGCACAGTTTTCTTAAACACTGCACAACCAAAATATGTTTAAGAATCATAAATACAAATTTAAGTGACAAAGATATCAAACTAAAAATCTAATGTTTGCATTCCATTCTGCAACCTCAATATAAAGTCCTCTGGAAATGTCAAATGCACAGTCCATCTAAATTCACCATGAATTCATACTTTAATTTTTTTTAAAATAACATGCACAGAACCAGAACAGCTTTCCAATTGTGACGCCAGAACAGTAGGCTCTTTTTTTTTAAGCCCTATGGTAGTTTTACCTATACCTGCTATATGGGACAGATTATTTGACACACATCTCTATTTCCATTCGAGACAATCAGAAAGTATATTACTTACATATAAATGTAAAATTTATCTTTAATTCACATGGAATTACTTCAATAAAATGTAGCATATATAACAGCCTCACATTGTTTTTTTAAAAAAAAATTAGATTTTTTTAAAAATTCAGAAACAGGAAATACACATCAATCTGCATAATTTCAATGTAGTACTGTGCACACAAGCTTCAAATTTAAGTTAAAAACAGCCCCCAAAAATGTCAGGACTGGAATATTACAGCATTAACCTGTCTTTGATGGGAAAATCTCAGTATAAACTTCTACTGATCGGTCGTTGTACTGCATCAAACTCAGCCAAGTTATAAACAGTAAAGCATTCTGTTACAGCATCACAAAAAATCTCCAGACGCAAAATAACATCCCGACAGATGACACTACAGAAAGGGGCAGTATTCGCCAATGAGAGAATGAAAGATAAGCTGCCTGATTACAGTATGCTGATGATCTTGAACTTGCAGATCTCCCTCCCACCTTGAAAAATATGAAAACAAGGCTCTTGGCCTGTGTTTATTAAAAAATGCAGCCCAGCTCCTTCATCCTCTTATTTCATGCACAACCAGACATCAGCAGACGATCTGTGGCAACCCCACCCAAAAGCTTTTCAAAAGAATAAAATAAATCCACCCATCTTCAAATCACGTAACATAAAGCTCTTTTTCTTCCTCTTCCCCTCCCCACCCCTCTCTCAATACAAAGCTGCTACTGCCCTTCAGCTACACAGACTCCACAAGGAAGAATAAAACCAAGAGACAAACCTTGCATCCCCCACCTTCAGTTTGTACCAGAATTTACTTGAGCTGGTAAAAATATGCAGCAGGAAAAATAGGCCATGAAACCAATCACTGGGTACGGTGGCTTGAAACAAGCCAATCAGAGGCAGCTGTTATTGGAAACTGGCCAACCATATCATAGCTCATTACTCAGTCAGACAACTGCTTGCTCAGAGAGAGAGGCTGGGGGAGGGGCAGGGGAAAATAGGAAACAAAAACCCTACTCAGGAGATGGCTACTACAGTCATATCTCTTTGGCAGAATAATACACACAGCTAAAAAGGGACCTGATTATCTAGAAATACTAAAAAAAAAGGCTACTTGTCAAAACAGGGGGTTAGAAATAGGCTGTTAACAAACCCTTGAGATGAAACTAGATTATGTGCTGCAGTTCTCACTGTGTAAGTCATGGACAGCTCGCACATGAAACTGCATCTAGGTACTCCAGTTTCCTTTAAAAATGTCATGTTTATGTGAACAGTTGCAGGTATTACATCTGTAAACTTCATTTCGTGTTTTGCAGCTCTTAAAAGCTAAAAAATTCAGATCGCTACACTTTTATTAACAATATTCCACCCAAATTTCAAGATCCTCCTTGCCTGAATTACAATACCAAACACAAATGTAGTATGACTAACATACTACATACATTAGCAGTCTTTCATTATGAAATTTTCAAACTGAGAAAAATCTGTATTAGAGTAACATACCCCACTTAACTGTATGCATATGAAATACATAAGCATCAAAATGTTCAGGTACTTTTAGATGTTCTGATCACGATGTTAGTGAGTTTAATCTGCAATTTTTTTATTAACTGTTGGTTTCCAATATTGACAAAGTATTTAAAAGCACACCGTCTGAAAAAAATTGTGAAACTTTAATTTTCAAACAATATAGTGGCATTAAGTAAATTATCTCCTCACTGGTGTCTGATATAACTATAGTGCAAATGCCATACAGCTTTTCCCTTCCTCAAAAAGTTCTATAAAACATTTTTCTTAAATGAAGATTCTTCTATACCTTCAGAAATGTTTATAACCAACATCAAGAAGTAACATAAAATTAAAAGTGGAAAAACAGACCCAGGAAATTGACTTGATATTAAATTTCCTTTTCCTTCTTTTGTTCTGAAATTTTTCCTTCTAAGAAAGAGCTGTGATAGTGCATTGGGAGTCTACAAGTGTTTTCAAGATGCAAGAGCTAGGATTAGCCAAATAGCCTTACTCATCTGTATCTATTGTGAATTCTCATGCATCATATTTAAAGTCCTTATCATTTACTGTCCTAATGCCAATATACTTCACTTAGGCTCAGCACCAAAGAAAGAAAGAACTTGCATTTATATAGTGCTTTTCATGACCTCAGGTCGTCCTGAGTGTATACTGTTGTAACGTAAGAACCTTCCTCAAGCTGAAGGACTATAAACTAAAACATTTGTGGTGGACAACTGATTAAACCATGAACCGTCAGATCTGGATTGACCAGGTTAACAATATTGTGCCTCGCTCTCCTCAGGCAAAAGTGCCGACTGCATCAGGATCATGCTGGAGGGTTGAAAACTACCCTAGGCTTATTTGTCCACATCCAGTCACCTACTTGGTATCAGCCTTGGCTCAGGAGTAGCACCCTCCCTCGAAGTTAGAAGGTTGAGATTTCAAATCCCATTCCAGAGACTTGAGCACATGATCTAGGCTGGCACTTCTGCACAGTATCAAGGGAGTGCAGCACTGTCAGAGGTGCTTTCTTTCAGATGTGGTGTTAAACCAAGGCCCCATCTTGTGCTTCTCCCCTATTAGCTTCGCAAAAACAGCATTCATCCATACCCTCCCCATGAATCTCACAAAGTTGTGCATTTGTACATTAATTGCCCATTAAAACTCGCTAGAGAAAGTTAAGTCTAGTAATTAAGTGTAAGTACCTTTTTAACAAAGTGATAATTGTTAATGACCATCAAACCACCTCTCTGGCCCATAAATTGAACAATTATATGTGCAGAGTCTCATTTCTTCAGGTAGTAAATTGATGTTGGAGATTTTTTAAATATAAAATTTTAAATGTTCGCATTTTTTTCTTACTTTTCCTTTCTGTCTCTTTTCTCTTTCTGAATCCTAGCTTTTATTCCCTCTCTGAATTTTTCTTTCTATAATTGATTTGATGTTGAATTCATCCACTCTAATTTACACCTCCTTCTGTCATTTATTTCTCAATCCTTAAATCTCATTGATTGAGGGGATACACTGTTGACCCAGTCATTCACCAGGAGTCCAGATACCCTGTTGCCCCGTTATGAGCTTGCACTTCCAGCAACTAACAGGGCAAAGAAAATTTGAGCTGAAGGGTACAGAAAAAAGTCTAATTAGCCAGGCACAGTGCGATACTCTACTGCAGTGAATTTTGGTAGGTTTGATGCATGCAAGCGTGACATGAAGGCCCTAAATGTTGACTATCGCACTTGGGAGTCACTAGCTGGTGAAAGAGGGAAATGGCGACACATCCTGTGGACTGGTGAGCACTACCACCATGACCAGTTGCTACAGCAGCTTGGCACCAGGCTCCATCAAAAACAAGAACCCGCAGCTTCACGTGCAGCACTTGTGGCAGAACCTGCCTCTCAAGGATTGGCCTTCACAGGCATCAGCAAAGATGCATCAAAAGAAGACACCCCACCTAAATGGATTGTTTGGTCTGTATCCATCATCTTTCATAGATGGAAGGATGCCGGCCAGAACCAGAACCTGGTTTTATAAACAACAACTGCAGAAATGTTGTGAATGAGGGTAAAAGCTTAGATAATAAAAACAAGAAATGCTGGAGCCACTCAGCAGGTCTGGCGGCATCTGTGGAAAGAGAAGCAGAGTTAACCTTTCGGGTCAGTGACCCTTCTTGGATAGTTGGGAATTTGAAAGTGAGGCAAGATTACATTTTCCACTGAAATTAGAATATGCTATTGTACGTTCCCAATTTCCCTAAATACAACTATATTTTCAGTCCTTAACTGACCATGCGTGTTTACATTTATGGGTGCAATCTCTTATGTCTACTCAATCTGAATTAAGTTACACAAACAAATTTATTTCGGCTCCCCACTAACAAGAGGAATTAGTAATATGCAGTTTATATAAATAGCAGACTTTTTCATTGCATCATAAGTTTACAAAAGGTAACAAATAAGAGTTCCTTGAGAGCACAGTGAATAAATGCCACTTTGCAACTCTCTGAGCTTAACCAGTACATTATGCGGCATGGCACCAACATACAGACGCTAAGAAGGTCCTAGGTTTGTTCCCTGTCTATGCTGAGTTAGCTGATTTCAGCCAAGCAGCAGTAATGAAGTTGATACTATAGTCCACAGCCAGGAGTAAACATCAGTCTTTTACACTCCACATTACCATTCACTGATTTCTGCGAGAAAGTGGTCATTCGATATTCGTTTTATCCACGGCAGTTTCTACCTTGATACAAGTGATTTGTGCATCACAATAAATTCAGATATTACGGGAATATCAGAGAAACATTAGGAAAATGCTATTTTAAAATATATTCATCATCAACAATCAAGCACATGAAAGACTTGAGAGTACAAAAGGCAACTATTTATGATGTCAATGAGGCATGTACATGTGTGCTGCTGCTGCTTTCAGGATGAAAGAGGTTTTTCACTTCAGGGACAGTCAGACTGTATGATTAAATTTAACCTGGATCACCCAATTCCACAGCAAGCATAAACACTGCCACTAAATCAATGTGTCGAAGCATCTGCTTATAGTCTAAGGATTTATAATATTATTTTCAAACCAAATGCATCAAAAGTGAGAGAACTCTGATCTACAAATGACAGCATTATCTATACTATTTATCTCGATGTATTAAACAATTTTGAGTGTCACATTTCAAATGTCGGACTTTAGACATCACTAAAGTGTCGAAAGTGTCAAAAAAAACAGGGAGACAATCATTTCATGTTGCTTTCATCTGACCTAGAGCCAGAAATTTACAAAAACCTCATGATCTTCCCTCAGCAACAGCAATTAACCTGTAACTGCATTAACAATGTTATTTACAATAATTAGTCTTAGTGGCCTTAAATGGACTGCTCTGATTAAATATCATTGCGCCTTAGATGCAGAATAAAGTTCTGTATAATCCAACATAACAAGCATCAGCTGACTTAGAAACCAGAGTGCCAAAGGAGATCTAAATAAGTACTGTGTTCAGTTCTGGGCACTCCTCAGGAAGGGTTCAGTGGCCTCACAGTCGGGGTGCAGCAGAGGTTCAGTCCCCAAAAAATGCTGTTGAGGCTAGGTCAATTGCAAGTTTAAAAACTGAGATTTTGTTGTTCGGCAAGGGCATAAGGGATATAGAACCAAGGCAAACAGATGGAAGCCGAGAGGAGTATAGAAAGTGCAGGGGTGAAGTAAGAAAGGAAATTAGAAAAGCAAAGAGAGGACATGAAAAATTATTGGCAGGTAAAATCAAGAAAACCCAAAGATGTTTTATCAGTACATTAACAGCAAGAGATTAACTAAGAAAAGGGTAGGGCCTGTCAGAGATGTACAAGAGAACTTATGAATGAATGCAGAAGATATGGGCAGGGTACTGAATGAATTTTTTGTCTCTGTCTTCACAAAGGAGAGGGTTGATGCAGACATTATAGTTAAAGAGGAGGAGTGTGAAATATTAGATACAATATGCATAATGAGAGAGGAAGTACGAGAGGTCTGACATCCTTTAAAGTGGATAAATTGCTGGGGCCAGATAGATTGCATCCCAGGTTGTTAAAGGAAGCCAGGGAGGGAATAGTGGATATAATAAAAGTAAAATACTGCAGGTGCTGGAAATCTAAAATAAAAACAGAAAGTGCTGGACATACTCAGCAGGTCTGGCAGCATCTGGGGAGAGAGAAGCAAAGTTAATGTTTCAGGTCTATGACCTTTCATCAGAACTAGGGAACGCTCTGAGGATCATCTTCAAACCCTCACTAGATACCGGGGAGGTACCAAACGATTGGAGGTCTGCGAACGTTGTACCATTGTTTAAAAAGGGTGCAAGGGATAGGCCAAATAATTATAGGCCAGTCAGTCTGACCTCGGTGGTGGGTAAATTATTAGAATCAATTCTGAGGGACAGGATAAACTGCCACTTAAAAAGGCACGGATTAATCAGGGATAGTCAGCATGGATTTGTTAAGGAAAGGTCACGTCTTACTATAATAAAAGCAAAATACTGCAGATGCTGTCAATCTGAAATAAAGCCAAAAAGTGCTAGAAATACTCAGCAGGTCCGGCAGCATCTGTGGAGACAGAAGTGCAGTTAACATTTCAGGTCAGTGACCTTTCATCAGAACTGATGATTTTTATTTTCTATCATATCTTACTAACTTGATTCAGTTTTTTGAGGAAGTAACAAGGAGGATTGATGAGGGTAGTGCAGTGGATGTGGTCTATATGGATTTTAGCAAGGCATTTGACAAGGTCCCACATGGAAGACTGGTCAGTAAAATGAAAGCCCATGGGATACAGGGGAATGTAGCAGGTTGGATCCAAAATTGGCTCAGTGACAGGAAACAAAGGGTAGTAGTTGACGGATGTTTTTGCGAATGGAAAGCGGTTTTCAGTGGCATTCCACAGGGCTCAGTGTTGGGTCCCTTGCTGTTTGTATTAATATTATCATATTAATGATTTGGACTGAAATGTGGGAGGCATGATTGGGAAATTTGCTGATGACACAAAAACTGGCCATGTAATTGATAGTGAAGAGGATAGCTGTAGACTCCAAAATGATATCAATGGTTTGGTTGAGTGGGTGGAAAAGTGGGAAATGGAATTCAATCCAGAAAAGTGTGAGGTAATGCATTTGGAGATGGCAAACAAAGCGAGGGAATACAAAATAAACAGGAGGATACTGAGAGGGGTAGAAGAAGTGAGAGACCTTGGAGTGCATGTCCACAGGTCCCTGAAGGTGGCAGGACAGGTAGATAGAAACATAGAAACATAGCAAATAGGAGCAGGAGTAGGCCATTCGGCCCTTCGAGCCTGCTCCACCATTCATTATGATCATGGCTGATCATCCAACTCACTAACCTGTTCCCGCTTTCGTCCCATATCCTTGGATCCCTTTCAACCCAAGAGCTATATCTAACTCCTTCTTGAAAACATACAATGTTTTGGCCTCAACTGCTTTCTGTGGTAGCGAATTCCACAGGTTCACCACTCTCTGGGTGAAGAAATTTCTCCTCATCTCAGTCCTGAAAGGTTTACCCCGTATCCTGAGACTGTGACCCCTGGTTCTGGACTCCCCCACCATCGGGAACATCCTTTCTGCATCTACCCTGTCAAGTCCTGTTAGAAATTTATAGGTTTCTATGAGATCCCCCCTCACTCTTCTGAACTCCAGCGAATATAATCCTTACCAACTCAATCGCTCCTCATACGTCAGACCCGCCATCCCAGGAATCAGTCTGGTAAACCTTCACTGCACTCCCTCTAAAGTAAGAATATCCTTCCTCAAACAAGGAGACCAAAACTGCACACAATATTCCACGTGTGGCCTCACCAAGGCCCTGTATAATTACAGCAAGACATCCCTGTTCCTGTACTCGAATCCTCTCACTATGAAGACCAACATACCATTTGCCTTTTTTACAGCCTGTTGCACCTGCATACATACCTTCAGCGACTGGTGTACGAGAACACCCAGGTCACGTTGCATATTCCCCTCTCTGTTTATAGTGGTTCAGATAGAACAAAGAACAGTACAGCACAGGAACAGGCCACTCGGCCCTCCAAGCCTGCGCCGATCTTGATGCCTGCCTAAACTAAAACCTTCTGCACTTCCGGGGACCGTATCCCTCTATTCCCATCCTATTCACGTATTTGTCAAGATGCCTCTTAAACGTCGCTATTGTACCTGCTTCCACCACCTCCCCCGGCAGCAAGTTCCAGGCACTCACCACCCTCTGTGTAAAGATCTTGCCTCGCACATCCACTCTAAACTTTGCCCTTCTCACCTTAAACCTATGTCCCCTAGTAACTGACTCTTCCACCCTGGGAAAAAGCTTCTGACTATCCACTCTGTCCATGCCGCTCATAACTTTGTTAACCTTTATCGTGTCGCCCCTCCACCTCTGTCATTCCAGTGAAAACAATCCGAGTTTATCCAACCTCTCCTCATAGCTAATGCCCTTCAGACCAGGCAACTTCCTGGTAAACCTCTTCTGTACCCTCTCCAAAGCCTCCACGTCCTTCTGGTAGTGTGGCGACCAGAATTGCACGCAATATTCTAAGTGTGGCCTAACTAAGGTTCTGTACAGCTGCAGCATGACTTGCCAATTTTTATATTCTATGCCCCGACCGATGAAGGCAAGCATGCTGTATGCCTTCTTGACTACCTTATCCACCTGCCTTGCCACTTTCAGTGACCTGTGGACCTGCACGCCCAGATCTCTCTGCCTGTCAATACTCCTAAGGGTTCTGCCATTTATTGTATACTGTATAATAATCTGCCTTCCTGTTTTTGCTACCAAAGTGGATAACCTCACACTTATCCACATTATACTGCATCTGCCATGCATCTGCCCACTCACTCAACTTGTCCAAATCACCCTGAAGCCTCTCTGCATCCTCCTCACAACTCAGCCTCCCAGTTTTGTGTCATCTGCAAATTTGGAGGTATTACATTTAGTTTCCTCATCTAAATCATTAATATATATTGTGAATAGCTGGGGTCCTAGCACCGATCCCAGCGGTACTCCACTAGTCGCTGCCTGCCATTCGGAAAAAGACCCATTTATCCCTACTCTTTGTTTCCTGTCCGCCAACCAATTTTCTATCCGTCGCAATACACTATCCCCAATCCCATGTGCTTTAATTTTACACGCTAATCTCTTGTGTGGGACTTTGTCGAAAGCCTTCTGAAAGTCCAAATAAACCACATCCACTGGCTCCCCCTCATCAACTCTACTAGTTACAACCTCTAAGAATTCTAGTAGATTTGTCAAGCATGATTTCCCTTTTGTAAATCCATGCTGACTCTGTCCGATTCTACCACTGTTCTCCAAGTGCTCTGCTATAAAATCTTTTATAATGGACTCTAGAATTTTCCCCACTACCGACGTCAGGCTGACTGGTCTATAATTCCCTGCTTTCTCTCTACCTCCCTTTTCAAATAGTGGGGTTACATTAGCTACCCTCCAATCTGTAGGAACTGTTGCAGAGTCTGTAGAATCTTGGAAGATGACCACCAATGCATCCACTATTTCTCGGGCCACTTCCTTAAGTACTCTGGGATGCAGACTATCAGGCCCTGGGGATTTATCGGCCTTCAATCCCAATTTCCCCAACACCATTTCTCTACTAATACTGATTTCCTTCAGTTCCTCCCTCTCACTAAACCCTGTGTTCCCCAACATTTCTGGTATGATATTTGTGTCCTCCTTTGTGAAGACAGAACCAAAGTATGCATTTAATTGGTCAGCCATTTCTTTGTTCCCCATAATAAATTCCCCTGTTTCTGACTGTAAGGGACCCACATTTGTCTTCACTAATCTTTTTCTCTTCACATACCTATAGAAACTTTTACACTCAGTTTTTATGTTCCCCGCAAACTTGCTCTCGTACTCTATTTTCCCCTTGTTAATCAATCCCTTGGTCCTCTTTTGCTGAATTCTAAACTGCTCCCAATCCTCAGGTCTGTTGTTTTTTCTGGTGTCTTTGTATGCCTCTTCCTTGGATCTAATGCTATTTCTAATTTCTCTTGTAAGCCATGGCTTGGCTACTTTCCCGTTTTATTTTTGTGCCAGACAGGAATAAACAATTGTTGCAGTTCATCCATGCGCTCTTTGAATGTTTGCCATTGCCTTTCCACCATCGCCCCTTTAAGAAACGTTTCCCAATCCATCACAGCCAACTCGCGCCTCATACCTTCGTAGTTTCCTTTACTAAGATTCAGGACCCTAGTCTCAGAATCAACTACGTCACTCTCCATCTTGATGAAGAATTCTGTGTTTTGGTCGCTCATCCCCAAGGGGTCTCGCACAACTAGATTGTCAATTATTCCTCTCTCATTACATAATACCCAGTCTAGGATGGCCTGTTCTCCAGTTGGTCCCTCAACGTATTGGTTCAGAAAACCATCCCATATACACTACAAGAATTCCTCCTCTACAGTATTGAGACTAATTTGATTTGCCCAATCTATATGCAGATGAAAGTCACCCATAATTACAGAAGTTCCTTTATCGCATACATCTCTAATTTCCTGTTTAATGCCATTCCCAACATCACCACAACAGTATGGGGTCTATATACAACGCCCACTCATGGTGAATAGATTGGTGAAGAAGGCATATGGAATGCTTTCCTTTCTTGGCCAAGGTATAGAATACAAAAGCAGGGATGTAATGTTGGAACTGTATAAAACGCTGGTTAGGCCACAGCTGGAGTATTGCATACAGTTCTGGTCACCGCATTACAGGAAGGACATAATTGCTCTGGAGATAATACAGAGGTGATTTATAAGAATATTGCCAGGACTTGAAAGTTACAGCTATGAGGAAAGATTGGGTAGGTTAGGGTTGTTGTCCTTAGAACAGAGGAGGCTGAGGGGTGACTTAATTGAGGTGTACAAAATTATGTGGGGCTTCGATAGAGTAATCAGGAAGGACCTGTTTCCCCTAGCGGAGAGGTCAATTACCAGGGGGCATAGATTTAAGGCGATTGGTAGAACAATTAGAGGGGACATGAGGAAAAACTTTTTCACCCAGAGGGTGGTGAGTGTCTGGAATTCACTGCCAGGAATAGTGATGGAGGAAGAAAGTCTCAATTCTTTTAAAATGTACCTGGATATGCACCTGAAGTGCTGTAACCTGCAGGGCTATGGACCAAGTGCTGGAAGGTGGGATTAGATTGGGTGTCCAGTTTTTTCGGCTGGCACAGACATGGGCTGAATGGCCTCCTTCTGTGCCATAATTTTTCTATGGTTCTATGGAGTTGAAGTGCAGATCAGCCAGTCTAACTGAATGGCAGAACAAGCTCGAGGGGTTGAATGGCCGACTCCTATTCCTAACCCATTCTGTAGATTATGATAATCCGCCTAATACATGGCTAAGTCTACTGTTATAAATAGCTTTATTAATTGGGAATACTGGTTTCAAACAAAGGAGGTGAAATTGGTCTTTGCCAACGGTGCAAAATGCACCCATAGCAAATTGGCAGCCTGTTTTGCACTACGTTTGGGTTTCTTTTCCATTTAAGTCAATTGAAAAGAAGAACGAGCACAGTGTAAAGGCAATCTTTGAGCTACGGACAAAAAACAATTTCACCCCTAAAGAGTCTTAGAACTGCAGAGATCATTTCCAAAAACCCTACATATGAAATCCTTTCCTTTAATCGCCGAGGTATAGAATATAGGAGCAGGGAGGTTATGCTGGAACTGTATAACTCATTGGTTAGGCCACAACTTGAGTACTGTGTGCAGTTCTGATCCCCTCATTACAGAAAGGATATAATTGTACCAGAGAGGGTACAGAGGAGATTTATGAGGATGTTGCCAGGACTGGAAAACTGCAGCTATGAGGAAAGATTGGATAGGCTGGAGTTGTTCTCCTTGAAACAGAGGAGGCTGAGGCGAGATGTGATTGAGATGTACAAGATTGTGAGGGACCTGGATAGAGTGGATGGGAAGGGCCTTTACCTTAGCCGAGAGGTCAGTGACTAGGAGGCGTAGATTTAAAGTGATTAGTAGAAGGATTAGAGGGGAGATGAGGAAACATTTTTTCACCCAGAGGCTGGTGGGGGTCTGGAACTCACTGCCTGAAAGGGTGGTAGAGGCAGAAAACCTCATCTCATTTGTAAGGTGCCTGGATATGCACCTGAAGTGCCATCACCTGCAGGCCTATGGACCAAATGCTGGAAAGTGGGATTAGGCTGGGTGGCTCATTTTTTATTCAAGCCAGCGCAGACATGATGGACCAGGTGGCCTCTTTCTGTGCTGTAAACTTTCTATGATTCTATGCAATCTTGAAAACAAAACAAGAGCATAAGTAAAAACACTTGCGTGACATAAAGCTACCATAAACTTAAGGTTTGGATTTGCAGCAAAAGTACTTGAATATAAACATGCATTGAATAAAATCTTGTCAGCTTGCATAGAGGAGCTGAAAAGAAAGAATGAGTGTATCATGAGCATACTGTCCACAAGGAAATAATCTATGGGATTGAATTTGTGTGAATACTCTCCCTATCATCTACTGTATCTTCAGTAGAAGATCCGTGGAAATCCTACTGAAACAGCCTATATCTCTATTCAATAAAAGCAAATGACAACAGGTTTGAATATCTGCTTGGGTCAGTTGTTCGCACTTTTTTTCCAGGTTAAAAGGTGTAGATTCATCCAGGATGTGGGTACATAATGTAATATGGCAATTTAATAATTCATCGCAGAACTGAAGGAATGCTGCATGGTGCTGTCCTTCCCAGCTTTTCAGATGAGAAAATAACTTGATGCCCTGCCTAATTATTCCACTGCTTTACACGGTTGTTAAAGCTTTCACAGCACTATTTGAAGAATACCCAGTGTGCTAGCCAACATTCCTCCCTCAACCACAAGTAACTATTTTGATAGGTAAAGCCTATGCCTTTTAATTTGAATTTCCCTAATTTGAATTATTCAATAACTCAAAATAGTTTGTGCACAAATTTGGTAAATGCTGTTTTAGTTAAATTGCTTAATTTAAATCACTGAAGAAAATGACGACTATCAGCAGTAGACTGTATTTGCAAAGGAAGAATATGAAAGGATAGAAAATGGAGCACATAGATGGGATTACAGTAGAAAGCTCCAGTTGAAAGACTGGCACAGGCACAGTGAGTGAAATGTAATTGATTGGCAGTTATTTTACAATACAATGAACCAAAAACAGATTAACTAGTTATTCATCTCAATGTTGTTTGTGAAATCTTTTTGTATGCAAAATGGCTGCATGTTCACCAACATAACAATGACTACATTTCAAAACAATTCATTGTATGTTAAGTGCTTTGGGTGGTTAGGGAACATAATAAGATGCTATAATGTATGCAAGTTCTATTTTATCACTGAGAACAGTAAAATCTGTACAATATATTAGCCCAGTATTGTTTTTTTTTGAAAGAACTGCCTTATCAAATGAACCTAATGAGCAAAACCAGGCAATAAAAAACCTTGATGATAACTAATTTCTTAAAATACAATAAGACACTATTTCTTTTCTCTGTGCTGTAAATGCTCCTTTATTATCAGCAACCTATTCACCAGCTTAAACATGCACTCCCTCCACCACCGGCGCACCCTGGCTGCAGTGTGTACTATTTACAAGCTGCACTGCAGCAACTTATCAAGGCTTCTTCGACAGCACCTCCCAAACCCACAATCTCTACCACCTAGAAGGGCAAAGGGCAACAGACACACGGGAACACCACCACCTGCAATTGCCCCCAAGTCACACGCCATCCTGAATTGGAACTATATCGCTTTTCGTTCATCAAGGTCAAAATTCTGGAAATCCCTGCCGAACAACACTGTGGGAGTACCTTCGCCACACGGACTGTAGCCGTTCAGGAAGGCGGCACACCACCAGCTTCTCAAGGGCAAGTTGCGATGGGGAATAAATGCTAGCCTTGCCAGCGACACTCATATCCCAAGAATTATTTTTTGTTTAACAACTGCACTTCAACCTAATTTTCCTTGCTACTGACATTTGTACCTAAGTTCATTCAGATTTACTCCACATTTCTGACTTGGAGGTGCATTTTTTTTCTTTTCACACATGCTGGAGTATAAACAATACAATAACATAGACATGCATGCCTAAAATGCATCTGTGAACATATCTTATATATGCACCCAACGCACAATATACAAGAGTGCTTGCACTCATTAATGTTGCTGTTATGGGTAACATGAGTCAATATGAACAACAATGAAGAATGGAAATCTCATATCATATGATACAGTGTTTTAAAGATTGTATTTTATGTAATAAACACATTGGGCTTAAATTTCTACTGGGCTTCTTCTAGTCATCTGCTTTAACTTCAGCAGAAGATCCATGGACACGCCAAAGAAATGGCAATGATCAGGAGAACCTCCGCAGAAATTCAATCTAATTCCGTCCACAATCAGGTACACATTTTGCAACAAAAGAACACATTTCTGTCATTTTGGTCATCCGTATACATAGATCACACGAACAAGGACATATGTAATAATTAGCTGCTTTTACAAAAACATTCTCTTATGTTCACTGTCAATGTATATGAGCAAACAGAGATTGAAAATTAGGCCCACAGATGCATTTGAGTGTGTGCAAGTAAATAGGCAAAAATATCACTATGTACTGAAAATGCACCTAATTATACTGGTAAATATTAGCCCAAGTCTTCAATTAAACTGCAATCCTTCAATCCTGTGTGTCAGTTCCCTGACCAAACCAGCAGGCTTGCAATTTATCTGCAAGCCAGTTTGAATATTGGTGTGTAACCAGATGCAGATAAATGAGAAAGGACATTTGCAGGTTTTGCGGCCCTGCAATTTTCTTTGCCTCCTTAGGAGACGTACAAAGCCTGCACATAGAATTACACCCTGAATAATCCAACTGAGATGAGAAACTCAGAGCTGAATTTTATGCAGCCAGTGGGGGCTCCGATGCGAGGCCAGAAAGGCGAGGGAAAACCCGTCTTGGCCGTTTGGAGGACCTCCTGTTGCATTTTACAGTGCACAGGCAATTAACTGCACAGTGCCAGGGACCCCTTCCCTTTAAGGAATCCCGCCTCCATGAGCTGCTGGCCAATCAGAGGGCTGGCAGCTCAGCAGTCCCACTGGGAGTGGTGGCCAGTGCTGAAACTGCAACAATCACCAGACGTATAGCCTCGGAGAGGAGGTAAGTGGGGCTAGTCAGGCAGGTGTCGGTTAGGGAGTTGGGGGTGGGGGGGGGGGGGGGGAGTGGTTGTTGAAGGTGGGGTGGGGGGATGTTAGCACGGGGGTGGCCTTTGCCGCTAGGGACCCTCCATGGGCCACAGGTTGCCCAAGCAGGAGGACCACCCCCACCACCAGCCCTTAGGAAGGCCGCCTGGTGTTACTGGACGACCTCTCCATGTGGCGGAGACCCTCTCACCCAGCTGCTGATAAAATACCAGCGGCAGTGGGATGAGGCTCTTAAGTGGCCATTAATTGGCCATTTAAGGGCCTCAACTGGCCTCTGCGTCCTCGGCCTTTCCTTCTCCGACTAAATGGAATGGCACTCCAACCCCCACCTTCCCTCACAATCTTATGGGTGCTCCGCCACCCTGCCCGTCATTCGAGCGCTGATAATATTTAGCCCTCAGAACGACGAAAGCCCAGTGGCATAAAGGCTTGTCTCATCACCTTGATAAGCACCCAAAATATCTGGTGTGCTGCAATCATGTCCTATTCAAGTGAACAGAACACTGGTCTCTTTGCTCACTCTGACAGAATGTATTCCTTTCTTCTATGAAGCTCTTAATCTTTTAAAGTGGGTGTACGCCTCTGCAATTATGTGCCACTTGCTGAGATTTTCTATCAAAACTGGTGAAACAAATGCCTGCTCTCAGAAGTCAAAATACCACATTAGTTCAGTCGCGGTCATAACTCTGAGATTTCAGGTAAGACAGAATGTTGAGCCAGTGAAAACGAAACATCTAATGTGTGCTGTATCTCACCTTGTGGGGGACAGAGAAACTGTTCCTCTCCTCAGATATCCCTCACCTTGATCAGCATCAAAGAGTTTGAAAAAGAAACCTGGAAATCAGGCTCCTGTATACATTCTGTTTCCAGCCTCACTATTCTGTTTCACATCTTGGAAGTATTCCAATGACCTCCATACAGTTCAATGGATAAAATTAGAATACGGAATGAAATGACCTCTCTGTACACATCAGTGAGAATTGCAATGAAACATTCTGCACAGGACTACTCCATTGCACAAAAACAAAATACTGCGTATGTTGGAAATCTGAAATAAAAACAGAAAATGCTACAAACACACAGCTGGACAGGCAGCATCTAAGGCTGACATTTCAAGGTATTGCAACCCTTCATCCTCAGAACTGGTTCAGATGAAAGGTCACAATAAATGTTAACCCTATCGCCCTCCTCTCCATAGACACTGCCTGACCGATTGAGTGTTTCCAGCGTTTTCTGCTTTGACTTCTTCACTGCGGTTATTTCTGGAACTGAATGTTTAAAAAAAAAGGCTGACAGCTGATTTCATTTTAGTTAAAATGTTTGCATAATACAAACTGAACATGAAATTTCCTAGCAACCCAAAACTGTCAACATTGGGCAAATCCAAGGAGTGAGAATTTCCATTGCAATTCAGTCACACATTTAAACTGCATGCCTCAAGCCAATAACACAAAAATCTGTAAGCCACAGGGGCCAACCAGTTCACAATTCAATCTGTGTTCACTGCACTGTTACTGCTTCCCTTAGTCATTGCTTTGATTTTCAATTCTCATTTGAATGACCAATTTACATCACCTGAAGTAACTAAAGGAAAAAGCTATTTCGACCAATCAGCAGTCCAGCAGAAATGGAGGTCCCACACTGATAAGAAAGGGCATCAGCAGCATTATTGAATAAGCAGCGTGAAGCACCATCAAAAAGATAAGCGTTTTAAAAAGATTAAAAACAAATTTTTGTTACCACGCTCTATTATCTTATCAATTATTTTCAATTAATAGAAATCACATTGAGAAGCCAGTGAGCAGTGGACATGGGGTAAAGCAGAGCTCCACACAACTTCACAAAGGGGAGATTTAGTTGCTGTCATGCACACCGGATGTGCAATAATACAACAATCATGGACTAACTCGCAACAGTTATAAAAAATGGATTTTGTCTTTAAATAAATGAACTCTTATTTTTAAAAGTAAACAATAGTCCAAAATGGCCAAAGAGAAGAGAATTGGCCTTTTGTATAACCAAACAGTCTGCCAAAGACAAAGGACAAATCTTCAAAGTCAAAAGGTGTTCATAGAATCCATCTTACAACTATCCTAAAAACATTCCAAATTGAATGTCTTCTTCTGAAACAGAGGTGTGAAGTAGCCACGTCCTGGGCCATTGTGTGATCACCATGGGAAAGAAATGAGAATGTCCCCTACCAGGAGGTGAGAGGTGACACAATTCTACCTTATAAAAAAGGCAGCCAGAGAGAGACTGACCCAGAAGGTGAAGCTAGTCATAACAGCTTGAGTTCCAGTTAAGCCAGGAAGCACAGTGCCCTGCTGAAAAAATCCGACATCTACAGTTTACAGCAATGAGAGCCAGAAGTAACCCATCATCTTCAACAGAACCTTCAATCAAGAGAGAAATCTACAACATCTCAGGCCTGCATCAATCTAGAACATGATTCCAAAGAGGATTCAACAGATTTATTCCAACCTTTCCTCTCATTGCAAACCACCTTTCTTTTTCCCTTCTCTGTCTGTCTCGTGTGTGTGTGTGTGTATGTGTGAGTGTGTACGCGTATGCAAGTGAATGCGTGAATGAATGTGGTTGCAACAATTTCGGGATAAGGCATATTGATCAATAAGCAATTGACTCTGTTTTTAAAACCTACAAGAAAACCTGTTGTCTATTTATTTGAGAAATAAAACACCAAGGGGCTAAACTCTAATACAAATATACTGGCTGCAGTCAGGTGGAGAGATGAACATTGGGAACCACCCATGTTACACCACTTGGCCGTAACACTGCAATACCATTGTTACCTCCGGCTTTGTTTTGAAAATGGAGCCAATAATACAGTGCAAAGGTGAATAAAACCTTCTTTCTCCCCATGGTCTCATCCTAGCTTTTTTTTTTCCTTTCTCTCTTTCTCGATCTCTTACTTTGTAGCTTATCTGCCCAAAGAATGTGCTGCACAGTGGTGTGTCTCTTAACAAACTGTTTTATTTACCACCCAGCACTATGGTAAAACAAGTCACCCATGTGCTTCACCACGGAGACAGGAAGCTGCAATCATGTACAAGATTCTGCCAACAGCAGAACTCTGGCTGATGAGTTTACAGCAAACACACCAGCATCCTTAAGCCTCCAGTGTAAACATCATGTGTCATCATATGGAATGCCCTGACTACTGAAGGCACAAAAAGAGTCCTAACTAAATGACTGTCCCATACACGATCATACATATTTTGAGACACAACAAATACTGGAGTACCGCTTTCAGTTAAGGGCACCACACCTCAAAAAAAAAATACTGTTACGACCAGGTGAGAAAGGTGTCTAGGGTTCCCTTTCACCCTTCACCTGGTCTCACTGTAACAAGGTTTAATTTTAAACACACCGTGTTTTTATCTCCCCCTTGGTGAATCCTTGTTCACTGCTTTCCAATTATAAGGCAAAGAAACCAGCACAAACAGGCTTTCTTAGGTTTAAAGAAGAAAAGTTGAAATTTATTAAACTCTAATTTGGTTGACGCCTACGGATACATGACATGCCCATGCTGGCATACATACGCGATACACACATGCAAATAGAGACAGAAAAGAGAAGAAAAATAAAGTTTGAGGCAATATCTGAAGAGTTTTTGTTACGGTTCTTTGAGCTCAATGTAGAGTCCTTGATTGAAGGTAGTTCTTGCTTTTGGTTGGGCCCCAGTTGTCTTCTTAAACGTTGTTCGCTGTAGAAGACTTTTCTCTCTTGCGGTTCATGTGTCTTCAGTGGATTCAAAGGCTTGTGAGAAAGAGATGGGAGCAGACAGGAGAGATCTTCTCAGTTCAAGAGCAAACAGACGCTCTCAGTTCAAACTGTTTGTACAATTCAGAAAACTCATTGCCAAGTAGGTTAGTCATGTAACTAACTGGTCTGACCACATCTTAGATTACAGCAGTCTCTGGAATGCTCCTCTCACACACAATACCTGGTGATCAAGGTCCATTGTGGGTTGAATATGTCAGGGAATGGTCCTTTGTCCTTCCAATCACCATCTGTCCATATGCAAATGTCTTTTCCAGCCACAGCTGATCTGTTTAACAAGTCCTTTCTTCACTCCAGTAACAATTTAAAATCAATGTTCATGACAAAATTAATGTGCCTCATTCTTGGCAGGTGGGGGCCTAGCATGACAATACATTGGTCTTGGAGAAGGTACAGTGCAGATTCACCAAAATTAATCCAGGAATTAAAGGGTTAATTTTTGAGGACAAATTGCATAAACTTGATTTGTATTCCTTGAGTTCAAAAGTTTGAAGGCTGATCGAACTGAAGTATTAAAAATAATTAAGGGATTTCGATGGGGTAGATACAGAGAAATTATTTCCTTTGGGTGGGGGAATCCACAACAAAGGGACATAATCTTAAAATTGGAGCCAGGCTATTCAGGAGTGAAATCAGGAAGCACTTTTCTTTTTTACACAAATGGTAGTAGAAACCTGGAACTCTTTCCTCCAAAGGTTGTGGATTCTGAGTCAGCTGACATTTCCAAGACTAAGATCAACAGACTTTTATAGGTAGGGGTATCAAGGGATATAGATCTGAGGTGGGTAAATGGAGTTGAGGCACAGATCAGCCATTATGTAATAAAATGGTGTAACAAGCTCAAAGGGTGAAATGGCTTACTCCTGTTCCTATGTTCCAAGGAAAGATTTTCAATATTGTAATTCAATGCTAACGATGATCAGAATAAACCTCATGATCTTTATTCATGGTTTCTTATATCCTCTGAACTCCACAACCTGCCGTGCAATCTCTCCAAGTGTCCATTATTCTCTGTGCGTTAGCTGGATGACAGAAATGGCCCATAAACAGATGTCCGAACTGGAAACCTTTGTGAACAGAATTATACTAAATTAAATACAACAGAATCTTGTTACAGTGGGCTGAAATATTGCTCATGACAATACATGCATAAAGCAGGAATGACTACAACTGAATGAATACCAGAAAGTTCTCAAATGCACAATTCATTCAGTGTTTCTTGCTTTTTGCTTCAAGCAAAATAATTTTTGAGTGTCAAATCACAGAGGGAAATTACAATCCCCTGCTGTTTCCTGACACTGAGGGTACAGAAATTCTAAACAGGCAGATTAAATGCCTTTTTTCAAATACAAAATAATTGGATTTTGAGTCACTGTTTACTCAGCACTCCAGTGCCACTCTCTCTGCCATCCTGCTAGAGGATGGGGGAAAGAACTGAATAACAGAGAAAAAACAACAAAAGAATTAGGAAGTTCCTTAAACTTTGTTACCATGGTTGCACAAGGGGATTTTGCAGTACTTACACTTACTGTGGGATTTCAACTGGTTCTTAATGAGTAAGTAGCTGCTGGAAAATGTATTATGTTTCTGTTGCCAATTATTTGAGCACAGTTTATACTGAAAACACAAAACCTACTTGTGACAGGCACTTAAGGTGGCTTAAATCCTTTACAATACAACACAATTCCTAAAAAAAACCAAGGCCGGAATTTTACGTTGGGCGGGAGGCCCTGTCCACCAGCCGAAAAGTCAGTGGTGAGCCCGCCTCCGCCAGGCCTGGGGAACCACGCCGGGATTTTTCACTCCCCAGGCCCTTAATTGGTCTTGGGCAGGACTTCCACCTCCTTGAGGCAGGAAGTCCCGCATAATGGAGCTGCTGGCCAATCAGTGGGCTGGCAGCTCTTAGTCCCAGCAGCACCACTGGGGGCGGTGGCGACTGTTGGGACTACGCCCAGCTACCACAGCAAGAGGAAGGACGGCCCCGAAACTACAGTAAGTTTTTGGGGCCTCACAATCGGCCGGGCCCTGTGAGACAAGGGGGGTGGGGGGGAGTTGGGGAAAGAGTGTTGTGTGTTGGGGGGTGGTTGGGGCTTTGGGGGCAGCCCTCTGTGGGGCACAGGGTGCCCGATCAGGAGAGCCCTCCCTCCTGCTGGTTTTACCAGGCGGAGTTCTTGGGGATTTTGCTGTCTGGCTGCTGAGGGTAAAATACCCATGGCAGCGGGAGGAGGCCCTTAAGTGCCAGTCAATTGGCCACTTAAGGGCTTTGATTGGCCTAGGGCAGGTGAGCCATTTCTCACTACCAACGCCCCACGTAAAATTGCAGTGGGGGTGGTAGGGGTCCGGGAACGCCCCCCCCACCCACCTCCCAGTCAATTTTACACCCCCGCTCCCCCTCCCGCCAACACCAATTCATTCATTTCGGGTCATGAAATTCCAGCCCAAGTTACAGTTACAACCCAAATATGTGATTGACGATGCAATTTCTATCTTAAATGTCTTAAGTCCTTTGAAATATTAATAACCAAACCAGACATTTAAGTGAATAATTACATCTACAATGTCAAAGATCGGGTTTAGAAAATATGAAATGTATTTCTGTAATATGGAAGCATTACAATAGTTGTACAAAATCGCAATTGGTTATGTGTTGTAAAAGAAAACATAATCGCATTTTTAAAAAATACAAGAACACATGACAAAGATTTGTATTAGATGTAGACACCAATGTCAATACTGCACATAATGGCATCTATGCACTACTGTATATACTTACAAACAAATATACTTGTGTTACTCAAGCCAAAAAAATTCATTCTTAGTTGGTTACTATTTTCTTTATGCATAAAGGCAAAGTGTTCTGCAACATCCATACATATTATTGGCTGCATGAGTTGACTGTGCCAAAAAATGAAACAAAAATGAAGATAATAATGATGATAGGAGAAAGAGCTCAGCACACATGTTGAAGCAGAGATATGGCCCACTCCCATCATTTTCATTTTAATTCATTTAACACCTGCATAACAATCAACCACACATAATTGCCTGTTTTCAGAAGAAACATAGATAATATAAATCACTTCCTTCCATCCTTTTCATTTGCAAAATCATGCAAAATAGTTTAAGAAATGTTAACATAATTCTCCTGTTAAAATTTGCTCCAAAGACATTTGATTTAATTGTGGTTTAACCTTTATTTTTTTATTTTCCTTTTACTAATGAGACATTTCAGAACATATAATTAAAATTCTTACCTCTTTTCTATCTTATTTCAAATTATTACGATGAAGTTACCATGGAAATCAATGGCAGTCATTATCTGTATTATTATATCGTCGTGAACCATCAGAACCATTGCACTATGAATTGAATTTCTTGAAAGGCTTTTTAAAAAGAGTACCTGTATTCATCTACGTAGAGATAGATACAAAGCAGCTGCTTCCACTTAGTTAGTCCAATATGACTGTTACCAAATCAGTTGAGTTTGATGAATGGACAAATGCTAGTCCATCAATGTGGTGCAAAAAAAGACAAAAAAATGGAGCACTTGTGGAACAGTCTCCAGAAATCGGTAAACAAGGACCATTTAGAGGTTCACTGAAGTGAACAAAAAGCTGCAAGCAGATGTCATGTAAACTAAGTGACACCTGCCTAAATGGTATGAACACGAAGAGCACACTTATATTCGTGATTTTTTTGGGCACAATGAAAAATAACTCCTTCATTCACAGTCCTCGCCAGCAACTGATTTATAAAAACTTTTTGATCTGAAAATCAAATGACATATCAATTGTCTACAAAAACACAGGGTTGTGAAATTTCCTAAAAATGAACCAGTAAAAGCATCAACTCCTAGATGAAGTCCAGATGAGCAATTATTTTTGCAAATATTGACAAGACGTTTCTTGTATTGAGCCATGGACAACTTCCAGCTCAGTTGGTAACGAGGCTCCATGAAGTATTGCAAAACACAGTATATATTTAATGAACAGTGGGAAAAATGAATAATTTGAAAACAGACTAATCACATTAATACCAACATTAGGTTGATGTATATATGATGCAATGGTCTGGCAATTTGACCAAGCAATGCCTGCGAAATGGCCTCCTAAACCAAAATTATGACAGGCAGAAAGTGCATGTTCATTACAAACCAGAGTGTGCTGCCTGCCATATTGGTATAAGCACATAGTTAGCACCAGGAGCTCCTGTTAGAATTAGGTAAAGTGCTGAAGAGGATATTTAAATTAGGGTCCAATGCTTCTTGCGATTTCAGTCTGCCCCAGCGCATGACTTGCCATGCGTCGAACCTGTCCAGCAAATGGGGTACTACTCACTGACCAGTGCTATTTAAAGGCAATATGCAGAATTTACGGATGGAATGTAATGGGCCCCCTAGAAACAGGCCAGGAAGTGGGGGACCCATAGAATTGTGATGGAAGGCGGGGGGCAGAGGGCCCATCGCCTTCCCGTCGCACGGCAATTAAGTCGGGGGTGGGAAAGGCCAAAGACAGCCTTCCCGCCCAGAGGCCAATTGAGCCTCTTCACAGGCCAATCAGTAGCCACGTAAGGGCCTCTTCCCACCACTGCTGGAATTAAATCAATTGTGTGGTGTTGGACGAGCAGGGGGGGGAGGGGCCTCTGTCACGCAGGGAGGTCGCCCAGCGAAACAACACACCTCCTTGTGGGCTTGTGGGGGGGGTGCCCTCCTCCATGGGCAATCTGTGGCCACCCAACAACCACCCCCTCCCCCCCCTGCCACCTCATTGCTGGGGCCTACCGGACTAACTGAGGCGACCCCACTTTACTTAATTTAGGACTGGGGCACTAGCGATGGGCCTGTTCCCAGGCCTGGTTAGTACTGGCAGTGGCCACCTCTCCCAGTAGTGCAGCCAATACTACTGAGCTGCCAGCCTTCTCATTGACTGGCAGCTCTTAGAGGCAGGATCCCCCTCCTTAAAAGGGATAAGGACCACGGCACCAGGCAGTTAATTGCACGAGCACCATTGAATTGTGCCAGGTGGACTCCTGGTGTTCCGCTTGCCTTTTTGGCCCAGCACTGAAGCCCCCACTGGCTCAACTAAATTCAGCCCTACAGGTTAGTTGACTGTTTGTCTTTACAGGCTACTGGTTAACTGCTGGCTATTATTTTGGCTTCATCAACTGGAAAGTTGACCATCTATTGATAGCAACATTTTCCTGGTGCTGCACTGTTGCTGGTTGATCTCAGCTAATTTGACTGCAGTTGTCGGACAGTCATATAAGGCCAGCTTCATGGCTGGAAGACTGGGGATCGGGGTGGGGGGGAGGTGGGGTAGGGTGTTGGAGCAGCAAAGACGTCAACAGAGAGTGGGAGCTGCTGCCACAAGAGGGAGGAAGAGCAGCGAATTACTTAGAAGGCCATACTCACAGCAGGTATATATTAACTTGACCAAGGAGCAATGTCTAGGTGTTTTGCTTCACCCAGGAGGCGAACATTGTGCTATGTAACCTGGTGCAACCATAACTTGTGCCGGGCTTCAGGGCATGGACAACATAGCCTGTGACTGTCAAGGTCACCGCAGCCCTGACATTTTATGCCCCAGGCTCTTTCCAGGCTTCAGCAGGTGACATCAGCCACATTTCCCAGTTTGCAGTCCACAGTCATATCAGGAAGGTCACTGAGATTTAACTCTACACCATGGGGAACACCTACATCTCCTTCCCAGCGAACAGAAAAATCAGAACAAAAGAGCACTGAATTTCACCCATGTGGCAGGCTTCACCAAGGTCCACGTTACCATTAGCTGCACACAAACTGCCTCATGGGTTTCCAATCACCTGCCTGACATCTTTAGCAACTTTTATATTCATTCATGCGAACTGGGCATCACTGGCTAGGCCAGCAAATATTGCCCATCCCTAATTGTCCTTGTGAAAGTGGTGGTGAGCTGCTTTCTTGAACCACTGCAGTCTATGTAATATAGGCACAGCCACAGTGCTGTTAGGAAGGGAGTTCCAGGACTTTGACCCAGCAACAGTGAAGGAATGGCGATATAGTTCCAAGTCAGGATGGTGTGTGGCTTGTAGGAGAACTTGTGGGCGGTCGTGTTCCCATGTGTCTGCTGCCGTTGTCCTTCTAGGTGGTAGAGGTTGCAGGTTTGGAAGATGCCTTTAATGAAGCCTTGGCAAGTTGCTGCAATGCATCTTGTGGATGGCACGCACTGCTGCCACTGCTGCGAAGAGAGTGGTAAAGGGAGTGAATGTTGAAGGTGGAGGATAGGATGTCAATGAAGTGGGCTGCTTTGTCCTGGATGGTATTGAGCTTCTTGAGTGTTGTTGGAGCTGCACCCATCCAGGCAAGTGGAGAGGATTCCATCAGATGTCTGATTTGTGCGCTTTAGATGGTGCACAGGCTTTGAGGAATCAGGAAGTGAGTTACTCGCCACAGAATTCCCAGCCTCTGATCTGCTCTTGTAGCCACAGAATTTGTACGGTTGGTGCAGGTGGGTTTCTGGTCAATGGTACCCCCCAGGATTTTGATGGTGGGGGATTCAGCGATGATAATACCAATGAATGTGAAGGCGAGATAGTTAGATTCTCTCTTGTTGTAGACGGTCATTGCCTGGCACTTGTGCGGCACGAATGCTATTTGCTACTTATCAAGCAAAGAATGAATATTATCTAGCTCTTACTGCATGCGGACACAGACTGCTTCAGCATCTGAGGAGTCGCGAATGGTACTGAACATGGCACAATCATCAGCGAACATTCCCACTTCTGACCTGATGATTGAAGGAAGGTCATTGATGAAGCAGCTGAAGATGGTTGGGCCTAGGACACTACCCTGAAGAACTCCTGCAGTGATGTCCTGGGGCTGACTTGATTGGGCTCCAAAAACCCCAGCCATCTTCCTTTGTGCTAGGTATGACTCCAACCAGCGGAGAGTTGTCCCCCAATTCCCATTGACTTCAATTTTGTTCTGGCTCCCTGATGTCACACTCAGTCAAATGCTGCCTTGATGTCAAGGGCAGTGACTCGCACCTTACCTCTAGAATTCAGTTCGTTTGTCCATTTTTGAACCAAGGCTGCACTGAGATCAGGAGCCGAGTGGTCCTGACGAAACCCAAACTGAGCATCAGTCAGCAGGTTGTTGCTGAGTAAGTGCTGCTTGATAGCACTGTCGACAACACCTTCTATCACTTTGCTGATGATCGAGGGTAGACTGATAGGGAAGTAATTTTTTTTTAATTCATTCATGGGATATGGGCATTGCTGGCCAGGCCAGCATTTATTGCCTATCCCTAATTGCAGTTGAGAAGTTGGTGGTGAGCTGTCTTCTTGAACCGCTGCAGTCCATTTGGGGTAGGTATATCCACAGTGCTGTGAGGAAGGGAGTTCCAGGATTTTGACCCAGCGACAGTGAAGGAACGGCACTACAGTTCCAAGTCAGGATGGTGTGTGACTTGGAGGGGAACTTGCAGCTGGTGGTGTTCCCATGCATTTGCTGCCCTTGTCCTTCTAGTTGGTAGAGGTCGCGGGTTTGGAAGGTGCTGTCGAAGGAGCCTTGGTGCGTTGCTGCAGTGCATCTTGTAGATGGTACACACTGCTGCCACTGTGCGTCGGTGGTGGAGGGAGTGAATGTCTGTAAATGGTGTGCCAATCAAGCGGGTTGCTTTGTCCTGGATGGTGTCGAGCCTCTTGAGTGCTGTTGGAGCTGCACCCATCCAGGCAAGTGGAGAGTATTCCATCACACTCCTGACTTGTGCCTTGTAGATGGTGGACAGGCTTTGGGGATTCAGGAGGTGAGTTACTCGCCTCAGGATTCCTAGCCTCTGACCTGCTCTTGTAGCCACGGTATTTATATGGCTACTCCAGTTCAGTTTCTGGTCAATGGTAGCCCCTAGGATGTTGATAGTGGGGGATTCAGCGATGGTAATGCCCTTGAATGTCAAGGGGAGATGGTTAGATTCTCTCTTGTTGGAGATGGTCATTGCCTCGCACTTGTGTGGCGCGAATGTTACTTGCCACTTATCAGCCCAAGCCTGGATATTGTCCAGGTCTTGCTGCATTTCTACACGGACTGCTTCAGTATCTGAGGAGTCACGAATGGTGCTGAACATTGTGCAATCATCAGCGAACATCCCCACTTCTGACCTTATGATTGAAGGAAGGTCATTGATGAAGCAGCTGAAGATGGTTGGGCCTCGGACACTACCCTGAGGAACTCCTGCAGTGATGTCCTGGAGCTCAGATGATTGACCTCCAACAACCACAACCATCTTCCTTTGCGCTAGGTATGACTCCAGCCAACGGAGGGTTTTCCCCCTGATTCCCCTTGACCTCAGTTTTGCGAGGGCTCCTTGATGCCATACTCGGTCAAATGCTGCCTTGCTGTCAAGGGCAGTCACTCTCACCTCACCTCTGGAGTTCAGCTCTTTTGTCCAAGTTTGAACCAAGGCTGTATGAGGTCAGGAGCTGAGTGGCCTTGACGGAACCCAAACTGAGCGTCACTGAGCAGGTTATTGCTAAGCAAGTGCCGGTTGATGGCACTGTTGATGACACCTTCCATCACTTTACTGATGATTGAGAGTAGGCCGATGGGGCGGTAATTGGCCGGGTTGGACTTGTCCTGCTTTTTGTATACAGGACATACCTGGGCAATTTTCCACATTACAGGGTAGATGCCAGTATTGTAGCTATACTGGAACAGCTTGGCTAGGGGCGCGGCAAGTTCTGGAGCACAGGTCTTCAGTACTATTACCGGAATATTGTCAGGGCCCATAGCTTTTGCAGTATCAAGTGCCTTCAGTCGTTTCTTGATATCACGTGGAGTGAATCGAATTGGCTGAAATCTGGCATCTGTGATGCTGGGCACTTCAGGAGGAGGCCGAGATGGATCATCAGCTCTGCACTTCTGGCTGAAGATTGTTGCAAATGCTTCAGCCTTATCTTTCGCTCTGATTTGCTGGGCTCCCCATCATTGAGGATGGGGTTATTTCTGGAGCCACCTCCTCCAGTTAGTTGTTTAATTGTCCACCACCATTCACGGCTGTGGCAGGACTGTAGAGCTTAGATCTTATCCGTTGGTTATGGGATCGCTTAGCTCTGTCTATCGCATGCTGCTTACGCAGTTTGGCACACAGATGGTCCTGGGTTGTAGCTTCACCAGGTTGATACCTCATTTTGAGATATGCCAGGTGCTGCTCCTGGCATGCCCTCCTGCACTTCATTGAACCAGGGTTGGTCTCCTGGTTTGATGGTAATGATAGAGTAGGGGATTTGCCGGGCCATGAGGTTACAGATTGTGGTCGAGTACAATTCTGCTGCTGCTGATGGCCCACAGCACCTCATGGGTGCCCAGTTTTGCATTGCTAGATCTGTTCGAAATCTATCCCATTTAGCACGGTGGTAGTGCCACACAACACGATGGAGGGTATCCTCAATGTGAAGGCGGGACTTCGTCTCCACAAGGACTATGCGGTGGTCACTCCTACCAACACTATCATGGACAGAAGCATCTGCGGCAGGCAGATTGGTGAGGACGAGGTCAAGTATGTTTTCCCCTCTTGTTGATTCCCTCACCATCTGCCACATACCCAGTCTAGCAGATATGTCCTTTAGGACTCGGCCAACTTGGTCAGTAGTGGTGCTACCGAGCCACTCTTGGTGATGGACATTGAAGTCCCCCATCCAGAGTACATTTTGTGACCTAGCCACCCTCTGTGCTTCCTCTAAGTGCTGTTCAACATGGAGGAATACTGACTCATCAGCTGAGGGAGGGCGGTAGGTGGAAATCAGCAGGAGGTTTCCTTGTCCATGTTTGATCTGATGCCATGAGACTTCATGGGGTCCAGAGTCGATGTTGAGGACTCCCAGAGCAACTCCCTCCCTACTGTATACCACTGTGCCACCACCTCTGCTGGGTCTATCCTGCCAGTGGGACAGGACATACCTGGGGATGGTGATGGCAGTTTCTGGGACATTATGTGTAATGTATGATTCCGTGAGTATGACTATGTCAGGCTGTTGCTTGACTAGTCTGTGGGACAACTCTCCCAACTTTGGTACAAGCCCCCAGATGTTAGTAAGGAGGACCTTTCAGGGTCGACAGGGCTGGGTTTGCCGTTGTCGTTTCCGGTGCCTAGGTCGATGCCGGGTGGTCCGTCCTGTTTCATTCCTTTTTTATTGACTTTGTAGCGGTTAGGTACAACTGAGTGGCTTGCTAGGCCATTTCAGAGGGCATGTAAGAGTTAACCACATTGCTGTGCGTCTGAAGTCACATGTAGGCCAGACCAGGTAAGGACAGCAGATTTCCTTCTCTAAAGGACATTAGTGAACCAGATGGGGTTTTTTTTACAACAATCGACAATGGTTTCATGGCCATCATTAGACTGGCTTTTAATTCCAGATTTATTAACTGAATTCAAATTTTCACTGTCCACTTTCTGCTGTAGTGGGATTTGAACCCATGTCCCCAGAGCAATACCCTGGGTCTCTGGGTTAATAGTCCAGTGACAAAACCACTATGCCACCGCCTCCCCGTGGAAATTGGCTGGGTTGGACTTGTCCTGCTTTTTGTGGACAGGACATAGCTGGGCAATTTTCCACAGTGCTGGGTGGCTGCCAGTGTTGCAGCTGTACTGGAACAGCTTGGCTAAGGGCGCGGCTAGTTCTGCAGCATAAGTCTTCTGTACGACAGCAGGGATGTTATCACCGAGAGTGAGAGCACAGTGAGAACAGCGTAGAGGACAAAAGAGCTTGGGGGTGTTCGGACTAACTATGGTTTCAAAAAAAAAACAAAGGTGTGACATAGGAACATAGGAAATAGAAGCAAAAGTAGGCCATTTGGCCTGTTGAGCCTGCTTTGCCATTCAAATAGATCATGGTTGATTATCTACCTCCATGCCTTTTCTCCCCACGTCACAGGAAAACAGGTATGTGATGGGTTGGTGAGTATTTCTCTTTTTCTGTTTAAACAAGGGCATTTGTTTAAAGTAGCAGCTGCGAAATTATAACTTTCAATCAGGTTTAGTATAACGGGACATGAATTAATAAGTGTATTAGCATAGAGCAGGTATAGGGGCATTAATTATTAATAGTTTACACAAGGAATTGACTATATTTTAAAAGAGGGAACGGAGTATTTTTTAGATCATTAGTGGGCAACTAAGACCTGTTGCTTGCAATTCCTGTGCTATGTGGGAACGTCAGGACACCAGACGTGTCTTGGGGGATGATGTGTGTAGAAAGTGTCTCCAGCTGCTTGAGCTCAAGCTCAGGATTTCCGAGCTTGAGGAGCGGCTGGAGTCACTGCGGAGCATCAGGGAGGATGAGAGTTTCCTGGATCATATGTTCCAGGTGGTGATTAGGACTGTCCAGGAGGAAGCAGAAAAATGTAGAAATGCAGTCATTATAGAAGATTCCATAGTCAGGGGGACAGAACGGCATTTCTGTAACTGTCATTGAGTCCCGCATGGTGTTTTACCTCCCTGGTGCCAGGGTAAAAGGACATCAAAGAGCGGGTGCAGGATATTCTGCAGAGGGAACGGAGTGAGCCAGAAGTTGTGGTGCACGTTGGTATCAATGCCATAGCAAGGACAGGTATTGCAGTCCTACGGTCAGATTTTCAGGAGCTAGGGAGGAAGTTAAAAAGTAGGACCTCGAAAGTCGTAATCTCTGATTACTCTCAGTGTCACGCGCTAGTGAGAGTAGGAATAGGGAGGATCAATGCGTGGCTTGAGGCATGGTGCAGGAGGGAGGGCTTCAGATTCTTGGGCCATTGGGGCAGGAGGTATCTATTCAAAAGGGATGAGTTGCACCTCAATAGGACTGGGACCAATGTCCTCACGGGGAGGCTCACTGGTGTGGTGGGGGAGGGGGGGGTTTACACTAAATTGGCAGTGGGATGGGCACCAGCATATAGACGTAGAAAAGAGGAATAAGGAGAGAGTCTTGGCTAGTACGAAAGAAGAGAGTAATACCATTTTAGATAGGAGCAGATTAAGAATGACTAAGAGGAATACAAAGACAGATTTAGATTGCATGTATGTAAATGCAAAAAGTGTGGTGAATAATGCTGGTGAGCCACAAACACAAATAGCTATGTAGGAATGTGATGCAATGGCAATAACAGAAGCTTAAAACTGATGAAGACTGGGCGCTTAATATTCAAAGATATGAAGTGTTCAGAAAAGATGTCCTTGAGGCAAGGACAGAATACATTTGCTTCGAGCTGAGAAGCAGAAAGTGTACAGTCATGCAACTGGAGATATTCTATCGGCCTCCAAATAGTGAGAGAGATATAGAGGAGCAAATCTGCAGGGAAATGACAGATGTGCAAAAACTATGGAGTGGTGATATTGGGGGACTTTAATTATCCAAATATCGATTTGGATCTTCTTCTTCTTTGGCCTCCTTGTTTCGAGAGAAAATGGGTAAGCGCCTGGAGGTGGTCAGTGGTTTGTGGAGCAGCACCTGGAGTGGCTATAAAGGCCAATTCTAGAGTGACAGACTCCTCCACAGGTGCTGCAGATAAAATTGGTTGTCGGGGCTGTTACACAGTTGGCTCTCTCCTTGCGCTTCTGTCTTTTTTCCTGCCAACTGCTAAGTCTCTTCAACTCGCCACGTTTTAGCCCGGCCTTTATGGTTGCCCGCCAGCTCTGGCGATCGCTGGCAACTGACTCCCACGACTTGTGATCAATGTCACAGGACTTCATGTCGCGTTTGCAGACGTCTTTAAAGCGGAGACATGGAAGGCCGGTGGGTCTGGTACCAGTGACGAGCTCGCTGTACAATGTGTCCTTGGGGATCCTGCCATCTTAGGCGCCGCTGGCTTAGTAGGATGTATATGCTGGGGATACTGGCTGCCTCGAGGACTTCTGTGTTGGAGATACGGTCCTGCCACCTGATGCCAAGGATTTTCCGGAGGCAGCGAAGATGGAATGAATTGAGACGTCGCTCTTGGCTGACGTACGTTGTCCAGGCCTCGCTGCCGGAGAGCAAGGTACTGAGGACACAGGCTTGATACACTCGGACTTTTGTGTTCTGTGTCAGTGTGCCATTTTCCCACACTCTCTTGGCCAGTCTGGACATAGCAGAGGAAGCCTTTCCCATGCGCTTGTTTAATTCTGCATCGAGAGACAGGTTACTGGTGATAGTTGAGCCTAGGTAGGTGAACGCTATGACCACTTCCAGTGTGTGGGCGCCGATATTTATGGATGGAGCATTTCTGACATCCTGTCCCATGATGTTCGTTTTCTTGAGGCTGATGGTTAGGCCAAATTCATTGCAGGCAGCCGCAAACCTGTCGCTGAGTCTCTGCAGACACTCTTCAGTGTGAGATGTTAATGCAGCATCGTCAGCAAAGAGGAGTTCCCTGATGAGGACTTTCCGTACTTTGGTCTTCGCTTTTAGACGGGCAAGGTTGAACAACCTGCCACCTGATCTTGTGTGGAGGAAAATTCCTTCTTCTGAGAACTTGAATGCATGTGAGAGCAGCAGGGAGAAGAAGATCCCAAACAGGATAGGTGCGAGAACACAGCCCTGTTTCACACTACTCAGGATCGGAAAGGGGTCTGATGAGGTGCCGCTATGCTGAATTGTGCCTTTCATATTGTCGTGAAATGAGGTGATGATACTTAGTAGCTTTGGTGGGCATCCAATCTTTTCTAGTAGTCTGAAGAGACCACTTCTGCTGACGAGGTCAAAGGCTTTGGTGAGATCAATGAAAGCAACGTAGAGGGGCATCTGTTGTTCACGGCATTTCTCCTGTAGCTGGCAAAGGGAGAACAGCATGTCAAAGGTGGATCTCTCTGCACGAAAGCCACACTGTGTCTCAGGGTAGACACGCTCGGCCAGCTTCTGCAGCCTGTTTAAAGCGGCTCGAGCGAAGACTTTCCCCACTATGCTGAGCAGGGAGATGCCCCGGTAGTTGTTGCAGTCACCGCGGTCACCCTTGTTCTTATAGAGGGTGATGATATTGGCATCGCGCATGTCCTGTGGTACTGCTCCCTCATCCCAGCACAGGCAAAGCAGTTCGTGTAGAGCTGAAAGTATAGCAGGCTTGGCACTCTTGATGATTTCAGGGGTAATGCCGTCCTTCCCAGGAGCTTTTCCGCTGGCTAGAGAATCAATGGCATCACCGAGTTCCGATTTTGTTGGCTGTACGTCCAGTTCATCCATGACTGGCAGAGACAGGGTTGCATTGAGGGCGGTCTCAGTGACAACATTTTCCCTGGAGGACAGTTCTAGGTAGTGTTCCACCCAGCGGTCCATTTGCTTGCGTTGGTCAGTGATTGTGTCCCCTGATTTAGATTTGAGGGGGGCAATCTTCTTGACGGTTGGCCCAAAAGCTCTCTTAATGCCATCATACATCCCTTTGATATTTCCTGTGTCAGAGGCCAGCTGAATATGACTGCATAGGTGTTGCCAGTAGTCATTTGCGCAGCGCCTGGCTGATCTTTGTGCAGTTCCTCTGGCAGCTTTAAGTGCTATGGATATTAACTCGCTGGGGGCTTTCTTGTAGTTCAGCAGTGCAATGCGCTTAGTGGCTATGACAGGTTCCAGCTCTTCAATGTGAGATTGAAACCAGTCTGCAGTCCGCTTCACACAATTGCCATCGGTGGTCATTGCTGAGTCATAGATGGCATCTCTGATGTGGGCCCACTTTGTCCCTGCATCCCCTGTGGGAGTGTTTTGGAGGGAAGTGAATTTGGAAACTTATATAACAGCTGTGGATGTGCAGCTGTGGATTCTGCATGTGTTGATGCGCGGGCGGCCCTTCTGCTTGGAGTGATGCAGCTTCTTTGGTTTGAGGCTAACCTTGCTGCACACCAGGGAGTGGTCAATGTCGCAGTCCGCACTGTGGAAGCTGCGTGTGATTTGAACACTGTTTAAAGAGGCTCGCCTTGTGACGATGAGGTCCAGCTGGTGCCAACGACGTGATCTTGGGTGCCTCCAAGAAACCTGGTGACAGGGTTTAGTGTGAAAGAATGAGTTGGTGATGCCGAGGTTATGATAGGTACACAACTCAAGCAGTCCCTGTCCATTCTCATTCATCCTTCCAATGCCATAGCGCCCAAGGCAGGAAAGCCATGAGTCATGGTCGGCCCCAACCCTGGCATTAAAGTCCCCCAGCAGGAACAGGTGTTCGGTGTTGGGGATGCTACTAATGATACTATGGAGTTCCTCATAGAACTGGTCTTTAACTTCAGGTGGGGAGCAGAGTGTTGGAGCATAGATGCTGAGTAGGTGTACTGGACCAGAGGCAGTGAACAGTCGGATGGACAGTATGTGTTCCGAGCCATTTGAGGGTGGCTCTATCATGCTGAGCAAAGAGTTTCTGATGGCGAAGCCCACTCCGGGCTGTCTTGGTTCTTCAGGATCCCTACCCTGCCAGAAGAAGGTGTAGTCTTGCTCTCTTAGAGATTCGCTCGCAGGGAGGCGTGTCTCCTGAAGTGCTGCAATGTCCACATTGAGTCTACTGAGCTCGTTGTTGATGAAGTAAGTTTGCGGACGAAACAAAGGTTGGTGGAGTTGCGGATAATGATGAGGATTGTCAGACGATACAGCAGGATATAGATCGGTTGGAGACTTGGGCGGAGAAATGGCAGATGGAGTTTGATACGGACAAATATGAGGTAATGCATTTTGGAAGGTCTAATGCAGGTGGGAGGTATACAGTAAATGGCAGAACCCTTAGGAGTATTGACAGGCAGAGAGATCTGGGCGTACAGGTCCACAGGTCACTGAAAGTGGCAACGCAGGTGGATAAGGTAGTCAAGAAGGCATACGGCATGCTTGCCTTCATCGGTCGAGGCATAGAGTAGAAAAATTGGCAAGTCATGTTGCTGTACAGACTTAGTTAGGCCACACTTAGAATATTGCGTGCAATTCTGGTCGCCACACTACCAGAAGGACGAGGAAGCTTTGGAGAGGGTACAGAGGAGGTTTACCAGGATGTTGCCTGGTCTGGAGGGCATTAGCTATGAGGAGGGGTTGGAAAAACTCGGATTGTTTTCACTGGAACGACGGAGGTGGAGGGGCGACATGATAGAGGTTTACAAAGTTATGAGCGGCATGGACAGAGTGGATAGTCAGAAACTTTTTCCCAGGGTGGAAGAGTCAGTTACTAGGGGACATAGGTTTAAGGTGCGAGGGGCAAAGTTTAGAGGGGATGTGCGAGGCAAGTTTTTTTTACACAAAGGGTGGTGAGTGCCTGGAACTTGCTGCCAGGGGAGGTGGTGGAAGCAGATACGATAGCGACGTTTAAGAGACATCTTGACAAATATATGACTAGGAAGGGAATAGAGGGATATGGGCCCCGGAAGTGCAGAAGGTGTTAGTTTCGGCAGGCATCAAGATCGGCGCAGGCTTGGAGGGCCGAATGGCCTGTTCCTGTGCTGTACTGTTCTTTGTTCTTTGAAGGCGGTCTTCCGAGAATCGTTGATTTGTGTAAAGTCTTCCGACAGGCCAGGACACATAGTTCTGACGTTCCAGCTTGCAAAACGAAGGGCTGGTATCTTCTTTCCTTTTTTGGTCGTGCTGTTTGGTGTGGTGTTACAGTTCACTTGTCGGGCAATGACCCTGAGCTCCAAGCACCCATTGAAGCAGGTGGACTGTGGCGGGACAGAACCTTACTGACCGGGGACTGCCCGGTTTGAGGCGGGCAGTAGCTGTCCAGTGAGATGCGATGACCTCTCCTACCGACAAAGGCAACCCGTGGCGCCTAATCTCTACGCCAATTGAGCTGGACTTATAACCCGTAACTGCTGCCTTCCATGTTGATTTGGTCGCTGTGAGGCGACTATGGAGTGACCTCTCCGTGGCGCATGCCTAGGCGGATGTATGGAGGTTGAGAGTTGCCCAAGCGTAAAAACCCCCCTCTCGGCCTTCCTGGTGGGGTCCAAAGGAGTGCAGAGCACGACGTCTGGCACCAATATGGCTGCATGAACTGCCGGAAACACGACAAAGGCGACACATGACCGCCTTCGGGGTTCCGCTCCGGATTTTCTGTTAGGGTTTACTCCCTTAGCCTTGGTCTCTCCCGAGACACCCACAAGGCAGTGGGGTTGTTGCGGCCCCTACACAGGGGTAGGTGGATGTCGGTGGGAGGAGGTGGAGGGAAGGGGGGAAGGGGGAGCGGGGGGGGGGTGGTGCAAGGAGGAGGAGTGCGGTGGGAAGGGGTGGAGGGAAAGGGGAGCGGGGGGAGTTGGGAGGGGCGCTGCAGGGGGTAGGGGTGCAGGGGAAGGGGGTGCGAGGGGAAGATGGTGCAAGGGGGGAGCTGGGAAGAGGGTGCGAGGGGGGTTGGGGGGGGTGGTGGTGGTGGAGGTCATAAAACATTGCATCAGCTCCCACCATTGGCCCTTTTACAATGGTGTTCTACTACTGGGATCGGGATCGGGATCTGGGAGCCGAGCCGGAGTTGAGGGAAAGTTTGTGTGGAAGCAGCGCGGAGTCGCCGAGTGAGCGGGAGCTGCTGCCGGGACCATGTGGCCGCTCTTCCTCCTGATAGTCGCCGTGGACGGGCTCCCCGAACATAGCCAAGTGATTTTCCAAGCTTGGCCACAACTGGCAGGATCATCATCAGCAGTCCTTTCCCGGATTGCCAGCCGTTCACCCTCTCTCTGCGGTGAATTCCTCTCCCAGCCTTACGCAGCCACCGTCCTGGACGCCGCCATCTTAAAATCTCTAATCTCAATTGGGATAGTGTTAAAATAAAGGGTAGGAGGGGGAGGAATTTCTAAAATGTATTCAGGAGAACTTTATTGACCAGTATGTTCAGTCCAACTTTCCCTCTCAATTTCTTGCATTTGACCTGGTTTTCAGTTGAAGAATTCACCTGCCATGCATCATACACATTTGCCACTCTCCAATCCTCTGGGCAGCACAGTGGCGCAGTGGTTAGCACCGCAGCCTCACAGCTCCAGTGACCCAGGTTCAATTCTGGGTACTGCCTGTGCGGAGTTTGCAAGTTCTCCCTGTTCAGTCCAACTGCTATATCTGATGCAGGTGAATGAGATCGGCCAAGTGGACCAAATGTCTGTGGGGGAGGACTTGGGCAAGAGTGATCTTCGTATCATAAGATTTAGATTAATAATGAGGAAGAGCAAGGAACAATATAATTTAGAACTTCTAAATTGGAAGAGGGCTAACTTCAATGAGATGAGAGGGGATCCAGCCAGGGTAAAATGGAACCAAGGACTGACAGGAAAAACTGTAATGGAACGATGGGTGATCCTTAAGGCAGAGGTGCTTCAGGTACAGGCTAGGTAGATTCCAACAAGGGCAAAAGGTTCGGGAAACCAAAGCCAGGGATCCTTGGATGACGAGGGAGATAGAGAATATGATGAAATAGAAAAAGAGGGTGTATTTATTTAGAGATACAGCACTGAAACAGGCCCTTCAGCCCACCGAGTCTGCGCCGACCATCAACCACCCATTTATACTAATCCTACATTAATCCCATATTCCTACCACTTCCCCACCTTCCCTCAATTCCCCTACCACCCACCTATACTAGGGGCAATTTATAATGGCCAATTTACCTATCAACCTGCAAGTCTTTGGCTGTGGGAGGAAACCGGAGCACCCAGCGAAAAACCACGCGGTCACAGGGAGAACTTGCAAACTCCGCACAGGCAGTACCCAGAATTGAACCTGGGTCACTGGAGCTGTGAGGCTGCGGTGCTAACCACTGCGCCACTGTGCTGCCCAGAGGATTGGAGAGTGGCAAATGTGTATGATGCATGGCAGGTGAATTCTTCAACTGAAAACCAGGTCAAATGCAAGAAATTGAGAGGGAAAGTGAAGAGGAAAATAAGACAGGCAAACAGAGAATATGAGAATAGAATGGTAGTCAATATAAAAGGGAACCCAAAAATAGTCTACTGGCACATGAACAGTAAGGAGGTAGTAAGAGCTAGAATGGGTCCTTTTCAGGAAAAAGAGAGTGATATATGCTTAGTGATGCACGACAAGGCTAGGATACTTAATGAGTCCTTTTTATCTGTGTTTATTAAGAGGATGCTGACAAATATCAGTAGAAGTGGAGAAAGTAGAGATAACAGATGGGCTTAAAATTAAGAAGCAGGATGTACTGCAAAGGCTGACTGTGCTTAGACTGCTTAAGTCGCCTGGTCCGGATGGCTTGCATCCCAAATTGCTAAAGGAAGTTGGGTAGAGATAGCAGAAGGGCTTGCCATAATCTTCCAATCTTCTCTAGAAAAGGGAGGTGCCAGAGGATTGTAGAGTGGCAAATGGGACATCCTTATTCAAGAAAGGGCATAAGGACAGTCCTAGTAACTACAGGCCAATCAGTTTAGATGTTTTAGAAAAAGTCAACAGGCACTTGGAGAAGTTTGAGTTAATTAAGGAGAGTCAGCACGGATTTGCAAAAGGTAAATTGTACTTGACTAATCCAATTGAATTTTTTGACGAAATAACAGATGTTGTCTATATGGATTTTCAGAAAGCATTTGACAATGTCCCACAGAAAAGGCGTGTTAACAAAATTGAGTATCATGGAATAGGACAAAAAATTGACAGAAAACAGTGAGTCATTTTAAATAGTTGTTTTTCAGACTGGAGGATCGTAGACAGTGGTGTTCCCACAGGAACCACTGCTAGGATCACTCCTTTTTTGACATATATTAAATAACTTGGATACTTGAATAGAGAGTAAAATTTCAAAACTTGTCAATGATACAAAACTTGGAGGAGTGGCAAACTGATAGGAATTGCCTACAACAGGTACAATAGGCTAGCACAATGGGCAGAGAAGTGGAAAACTGAATTTAATACAGAAAAATGTGACGTGATGCATTTTGGCAGAAGGAATAGGGAGAGGCAATATATACTTAATGGCACAATTCTAAATAGTGTGCAGGGATAGAGGGACCTGGGGGTTCATGTACATAAATCTTTGAAGGTAGCAGGACATATTGAGAGAATAGTTAGCAAAGCATATGGGATCTTGGGCTTCATAAATAGAGGCATTAAGTAGAAAAGCAGGGATGTTATATCAAATCTTTATAAAGCTCTGGTTTGGCCACAAATAGAGTATAGTGTGCAGTTCTGGTCACTTTCGAAAGGGTGTGAGGGTCCTTGAGAGGGTGCAGAGGAGGTTTATTAGATTTACCAAGAATGAGGGGTTTTAGTTACAAGGTTTGGTTGGAGAAGTTGAAGTTGTTCTCCTTAGAGCAAAAGAGATTGAGGGGAGATTTGATCGAGGTATACAAGATAATGATAGGTTTAGATAAGATAAAAACTGGAAGACAAGGAAAAACTGTTCCCATTAGCTGATGGTACAAGGACTAGGGGACACAGATTTCATGCTTTTGGCAAGAGATGCAAGGGGTTGTGAGGAAGAAATCTTTTTACACAGTGAGTCGTGATGACCTGGAACTCACTGCCCACAAGGGTGGTAGAAGTGGAGATGATCAATGACTTCAAAAGGAAATGGGATGGGCAGTTGAAGGAAGTTGAAGGGATCAAGCTGGAGAAGGGGACTGACTGGATTGCTCTAAAGAGAGCTGGCATAGATTCGATGGGCCGAATGGCCTCCATCTGTTCCGTTATGACTATGTCAACATGCAAGCACTATCCAATGCAGCATAGTTGAACAAATCCGCAACTAACATATTCATCACAGGACTAAAACTCATTGTGACTAGTATTATTCATTCAAATTCATCAATATCTTCCTCTTCTGCCTCAGACTTCTCTGCAGCATGTGTTATTGCCCCTTCGCTTAGGGTAGTTCATTGCATAATGATACTTTGAGTCACACCTGAAGCACCTATTAACTGTTCCTTAGGCATTTCAGGGATTCATTCACTGATGATTGCTGTTCCAATTCTGTCTTCCACTGTAATAGTCAGACCTGCTAAAGGTGCTTTCATCCTCATTCCTCCTGTCTTTCATTGTACTTATGCCAGTGTCCAGTGTCTGGACCATTTCGAAATCTGGTAAACATTGAGTCCTCTATTGTTTGCGTCACCGCAGAATACCCTGTTTGTTCTACCAGAGCTACAGGAAATGACTGTTAGCCCAGGAATTTCTTTAAGGCAGCAGATATTCGATCCACCAGGGAGTCTTTGTCCAAGAACTGAACCCCAGTTAGAACCAGGAGCCTGTCCTTATGCAATACCCTAGTAATCTAGTAATTTAAATGCTAGCACTGAACCAGGGATCTCCAAATTGAATCTTCTATACAGTCTATGATATATTCCTCCTCTGTTTTCTAAAATCTAACCATGCTTCATATGCATTCAATAGGTCATCTTTCTTGCAAATTTCATACAAGAATTCTAACAGAAGATCCAAACCTTCATCAGTATCCAACTGACAAGCATCCAATTCACAAAACACTTTACTTTTGATTTTATTTTTGGCAGGAAGAGACAACGCCAAGGCCACACCTTGTTTCCTCTTTGGTAGAGATGTTACGCATGTCCACATATCCACAGAATTCTTCCACTGGTCGTATGGTTCATACTCAGAACATCAGAAGGTAATCATACCCTGACAATTTACACTTGCTTTCTGCCACATTTTCCACAATAACCCGTGAGATTTAGTTTTCCATGGCAAAAAAAATTCCTAGTTTCCAACCTTCAGCTTTAGGCAACCATCTTCTACTATCAATGTTAAACTCCAGAAAATTTGTTATGGAAGGGTAAAGCTGGAGCCCATCTTTACTCAATTTCATATTTATTGTACAGAGTAAAAGGATGATAAAAATGTAGCTGCTCAATCAAACCCTTTACCAGTCTCAATAGTGTCTGCTTATAAGTGCTTATGTTAGACCCCAAGTAACACCCTCCACCTACATACAATCAAACAATTGATACACAATTAACAGATCAACACCAGAGAGTGTACTGGACTCAAATCAGCAACCTCCAAATGTCTGAGCAGCACTTTCAGTGAAGACTATGACTCTCCAGGCTGGCCGTCACCGACTTATGCACCCTGTTGCAGAACAGGTCAGGAGTGTGATGGAATACTCTCCACTTGCCTGGATGGGTGCAGCTCCAACAACACTCAGGAAGCTCGACACCATCCAGGACAAAGCAGCCTGCTTGATTGGCACCCCATCTACAAACATTCACTCCCTCCACCACCGACGCACAGTGGCAGCAGTGTGTACCATCTACAAGATGCACTGCAGCAATGCACCAAGGCTCCTTAGACAGCACCTTCCAAACCCGGGACCTCTACCAACTAGAAGGACAAGGGCAGCAAATACATGGGAACACCACCACCTGCAAGTTCCCCTCCAAGTCACACACCATCCTGACTTGGAACTATATCGCCGTTCCTTCACTGTCGCTTGGTCAAAATCCTGGAACTCCCTTCCTAACAGCACTGTGGGTGTACCTACCCCACATGGACTGCAGCGGTTCAGGAAGGCAGCTCACCACCACATACTCAAGGGCAATTAGTGATGGGCAATAAATGCTGGCCTGGCCAGCGATACCCACATCCCATTACTGAATTTAAAAATAATTCTGTACCCCAGAGAGCTGTGGAAGGCCAATCATTGAGCATGTTCAAGACAGAAATCGATAGATATCTGGATACTAACAACATCAAGAGATATGGTGATAGTAGGGAAAAATGGCATAGAGGTAGATGATTAGCCATGATCTGTTTGAATGGCAGAGCAGGCTCGATGGACCGAATGGCCAACTCCTGCTCCTATTTCCTATGTTCCTAAGAGGAGAAGCATTCTGGCTGCAAGAACATGGAACTTTGTGGTAAAGAAATGGCTGAAGGGGCTGATGAGCAGGCTGCAAGGTTCTTCGATACTGCTCTGGAGGCTATTGTGCAGGTAGTGCAGAGGAGGAAGTACATTCAGTTCCCTCCAGTGGGCAAGAAACCCTCCAGCCATATATCTTGCCGATTGTGGGAACAAATTGCTAAGCAAGCCAATGTCAGGAGCATTGAATGCAGGAAATGTCATGCTCTAGCTGGAGGTGTTATACTATCTGCTTACAGCCTCATTAATAACTATACTGACAGCACTCACAGGACTCCAATCCCCCATTTCCTTTCACTCTCCGACAATCACTACCACACTTCACTCCGCCTTCTTCTCCTCATAAACACTATTACAACCCTCATACCCACAACTCACATCTTACACACAGACCATCAGCTACCATGACAGCCACATTCTCCGAAAGCCTCACAAAACTCTCATTAACACATTCCCTTATTTCTTGCAGAAGTAGACTGTACACAACAGAAGCAGAAAAGCCCGTCTGCAGACCCTCACCCCATTGAAGAGAGCCTGCTGAGAGTGGAGGCCATGACCACTAGCAACGCTGGAGATGTTACACAGAATTTCTTCAGACCTTATTCTCTTTGGCTGTTCTGACTTCTCCCTCACACACACTGTGCATACGAATATATAAACATATGAATTAGGAGCAGGGATAGGCAACTCAGCCTTACGAGCCTGCTCTGCCATTCAATAAGTTCATGGCGCAGTGGTTAGCACCGCAGCCTCACAGCTCCAGCGACCCGGGTTCAATGCTGGGGACTGCCTGTGTGGAGTTTGCAAGTTATCCCTGTGTCTGCTTGGGTTTCCTCCGGGTGCTCCGGTTTCCTCCCACATGCCAAAGACTTGCAGGTTGATAGGCAAATTGGCCATTATAAATTGTCCCTAGTGTAGGCAGGTGGTAGGGAAATATAGGGACAGGTGGGGATGTGGTAGGAATATGGAATTAGTGTAGGATTAGTATAAATGGGTGGTTGATGGTCGGCACAGACTCGGTGGCCCGAAGAGCCTGTTTCAGTGCTGTATCTCAAACTAAAACTAAAACAAACTAAAACATTTCCACCTACCCTCAATAACCTTCCTGTTTCTGCGCCTTATGACTCGATGACTCTAATTTTCCATCCCCTTGCTTATCAAGAATCTATCTACCTCTGCCTTAAAAATATTCAAAGACTCTGCTTCCATTGCCTTTTGAGGGAGAGAATTCCAAAGACCCACGACCCTCTGAGAGAAAAAAATTCTCTGTCTTAAATGGGCGACCCCTTATTGTTAAACAGTGACCCCCTAGTTCTAGATTCTCCCACAAGGGGAAACATCCTTTCCACATCCACCCTGTCAAGACTCCTCAAGATCTTATATGTTTCAATCAAGTCACCTCTTACTCTTCTAATTCCAGCGGATATATGCCTAGCCTGTCCAATCTTTCCTCGTAAGACAGCCTGCCCATTCCGGGTATTAGTCTAGTAAACCTTCTCTGTACTACCTCCAATGCACTTACATCCTTCCTTAAATAAGGAGACCCGTACTGTACACAGTACTCCAATATGGTCTCACCAATGCCCTGTATAGCTGAAGCATAACCTCCCTACTTTTGTATTCAATTCCCCTCATGATAAACGATAATATTCTATTAGCTTTCCGAATTACTTGCTGTACTTGCATACTAACCTTTTGCGATTCATGCACTGGGACATGCAGATCCCTCTGCATCTCAGAGCTCCGCAATCTCTCACCATTTAGATAATATGCTTCTTTTTTATTCTTCCTGCCAAAGTGGATAATTTCACCCATTCCCACATTATACTCCATTTGTCAGGTCTTCACCCACTCACTTATCCTATCTATATCCCTTTGTAGCCTCCTTATGTCCTCTTCATAAGTTACTTTCCTACCTATCTTTGTGTCATCAGCAAATTTAGCAACCATACCTTCGGACCCTTCATCTATGTCATTTATATAAATTGTAAAAGGTTGAGGCCCCAGCACAGATCCCTGTGGCACACCATTCGGCACATCTTGCTAACCAGAAAATGACCCATTTATGCCTACTCTCTGTTTCCTGTTAGCTAGCCAATCTTCTGTCCATGCCAATATGTTACTCCCTACACCATGAGCTTTTATTTTCTGCAATAACTTTTGATGTGGCACCTTATCAAATGCCTTCTGGAAATCTAAGTACAATACATCCACCAGTTCCCCTTTATCTACAGTACATGTAACTCCCTCAAATAAATTGGTTGAACATGATTTCCCTTTCACAAAACCATGTTGATGTTGCCTAATTACCTTGAATTTTACTAAATGCCCTGCTATAACGTCTTTAATAATAGCTTCTAACATTTTCCTTAAGACAGATGTTAAGCTAACTGGTCTGTAGTTTCCTGCTTTCTGTCTCCCTCCCTTTTTGAATAAAGGAGTTACATTTGCTATTTTCCAATCTGACAAGCTGAAGATGCTTTCAATACCGACTTGTTTTCCTCTGCTTTTCCTCCACGCCATCAACTAACCCTCATCCCTCCTTCTCATTCCAGCTGCTGAGAATACGGACATGCTTCAGTCAGTCAAGGAGAAGTAGCCCAACATCTTCTGAAAAAGGACTGCCACTCGATTTGATTCTCAGCAGCATCAGCTCAAATACTGGCAAGCACATAGATTTGAGGCTAGGTTGGAGGAGGTATGTGCATGTATTAATCCGCCGGGCACATGTGTGCAGAAGCTAGGGCAGGCAGACAAGATGCCACAGGTGCCAGCTCGCTGGATGGCTCTGCCTCCATGCAGAGGACTCAAATATAGACTTCAGGGGTTCAGATGACCAAAGAATGGACATGAACATCTACCAGAAAGTGTTCGGTGCACTGGGCAGCCTGCCAGAGATCTTGAGGCACAATGTCATGAACCATGAAGGATCCCATTCCACTTGTCTCAAGGCTTTGCATAGAGCATGAAGATCATTCTGTCCAACAGGACTAGAAATGCAGATACATATATCTTTGAAAGTGAGAGTGCAAGCAAAAAATCCAGAGCAAGACAAATCAGGTTCTAGGTTTTATACACTGGAGTCTAAATTAAAAAAAGGAGCTGCTGATAAATTTGTACATGACATTAGTTCAGCCACATCTGGGAATATTGTACCACATACAGTTTTCACGTCCAACTGTAGGAAGGATATGAGGGCCTTGGAAAGAATACTTATTGCAAGATTCACTCAAATGAAAACAGGAATAAGGGAGGAATAAGATGTTACATTTCAAACAAAAAGTGTCTTTCCTACTCAGAGTAAATTGAAGGAGTTCTAAGGAGATAATCAATAATATAAAAGTTTCAAGAGGGTTTATAGTGAAAAATTAGTTTCACTGTTTGCCGAGTTGATAACCAGGGGACATGGATTTAGGATGATCAATAGAAAAATAAAGAGAAAAGCTAAATAAAATGCTTTCACACTGAGGGTTATGAGAAAATGGAATAGTGGTAATTGAGGTAGAGACATCAACAAAAGGAAATGGATAAGTATCTGAAAACAAAGAATATAAAGGACCGTGAGAAGGCAGCAAGGGAATGGGGTTATAGTAGACAGCTTCAGTTAAAGAAATGGGGCAGACACAGTGTTATTACTTCGAATATTCTGCATCTAAAGTTTGAAAACTACATTCAGGTGTGACACGATGCAGATATCCACTCCCCTGTCCGATTCTCGGAGCCTTGAAAGTTTACTTCCTTCAAGTGCACATCCAATATTCTTTTGAAATCATTGATTCTTTCCGCTTCCACCATCCTCGTGGACAGCGAGTTCCAGGTAATTACCACTCACGTGGAAAAAAATTCTTCCTCACATTCCCCCTGCATCTCTTGCCCAAAACTTTCAATGTGTCCCCTAGTCCTTGTATCATTAGTCAATGGGAAGAGTGTTTCCTTGTCTAACTTAACTATGCACTCTATTAAATCTCCCTTCAATCTCCTTTGCTCCAAGGATAACAACCCCAGCTTTTCTAACCTAACCTTGTAGCTAAAATCCTCCATCCCTGGAATCATTCTGGTAAATCTCCTCTGAACCCTCTCAAAGACCCTTACACCCTTCCTAAAATGTGACGACCAGAACTGGAAGCAATACTCCAGTCGGGGCCTAACCAGAGCTCTATAAAAGGTTATATAGCAAAAAAAGCAGTGGTCCTAGTACTGACCCTTGGCGAACTGCACTGTCTACCATCCTTCAGTCTGAAAAATAACCATTTACCACAACTCGCTGTTTTCTGTCCTTAAGCCAATTTTTTTTTATCCAACTGGACACCTACCCTCCTTTTCCAATTTTGTTAAATTCTGGCTTCAATTTTGTTAACCAGCCTTTTATGTGGTCCGTCATCAAACGTTTTCTCAAAATCCACATAGACAAGCATCCACTGCGTTCTGTTCATCAACCTCCTCTGTTACTTAATCAGCCATCACAGTTTGAAAAAAAACAAAAATAGAGTGCACACAAAAACAGACTGATCTCAGAAGATATTTCACAAACTTTTAGATATGGCAGATGCTCGGAGACTAAATGCAACTGAATAACATGGAAACTATGCAATGTGATATGCAAGAAGCTAGGGAAATTGCTTGCAATATAATTTAGTTATACTGTAAGCCCAATTTTAGAGAAAATAATATTTTTATTGACGTGCATATCTTGCAACACGGTTTTCTTCAAAACAGCTGATGTACCTCGTCTGTAAATATAACAAATTAATGTAACGGCTCCCTCTTGTTCAAAAATAAAGAAGCTATGTTCTAAGCTAGTGTTATTAATAAATTGATCAAGTCTTTTATTACAAAAAATATGATTGCAGCAATGTAACTCTCAGCCTCAACTAGATTTGAAGTTTATTTAGCTTAGAGATACAGCACTGAAACAGGCCCTTCGGCCCACCGAGTCTGTGCCGACCATCAACCACCCATTTATACTAATCCTACACTAATCCCATATTCCTACCACATCCCCACCTGTCCGTATATTTCCCTACCACCTACCTATACTAGGGGCAATTGCTAATGGCCAATTTACCTATCAACCTGCAAGTCTTTGGCATGCGGGAGGAAACCGGAGCACCCGGAGGAAACCCACGCAGACACAGGGAGAACTTGCAAACTCCACACAGGCAGTACCCAGAATTGAACCCGGGTCGCTGGAGCTGTGAGGCTGCGGTGCTAACCACTGCGCCACTGTGCCGCCGAATGATCGAATGAAAGCCTCTAAGCACTTATGATTTGTATTATTGAGATTGTCCATACATCAAGTATAATTCTGGGATCAGCAGCCAGGATATATAGGTGCTAGAATCCATAGCTGTTTTTTAAGTGGGTAGAATTCAATTAGATTAATACAATCTTGCATTAATTAACTCATATTACTGAGCATATGTCAGTTTGAGTGCAAATATTAGTTACAACAGTGATGACACATCTCAAGTACTTAATTGCTGTAAAGTGCTTTGGGATGTCCTAAGGTCATGAAAGTGGCGACATAAATCCAAGTCTTTGCTTATGTGCAACGAGGTTCACAAGAGTGCCTGAGTGAGCCAGTGTGATAACTTGCATGAGCATCAGAGTGAGTAAGCGCCAGAATGGGTATGAATGGTGCGACCTTTACAGTAATTAGAGTATTCTCAGTCTCTGAAGGATGTTCAGTCTGTATGGGCTGATTTTGAAGGGATCGTTTGAGATGGGAACAGAGGTTGGGGGGCATAAGATAGAGATGGAAGATGTTGGACAGAATGTCCGACGTCATGATGTCCCTTCTGGATTTTACTGTCGGGGCCGGCATGGCTTCACACATTCACAAGGTCGGAAGCTAATTAAGATATTGAAGAGCACAAATGACTGCAATATTATTCACTGTTTTGAATTTTCCTTACGGCGCATGGAAACCACAGGGTTTCAGGGCCTCGCCTGGTGAAAGGAGGTGACAAGGAGGTGGGAGCTCAGTGTTGGCTTCAGTGCGAAGCCATCAGGTGAGGCAGCGTCACTTGGCAGGATGGGTGGAGGAGGGCGGGAATCAGGAAAGACTGTCAGGGGTGGGGGCCTAGGTGTCAGGACTGTGGGGGAGCCAATACCAATGTGCAACAGGGCAATGCCACCGCCTCGGAGGTTATAAGTGAGGGGAGGGGGAAGGGTCCAATTGGCTGGAAAGCCTTCAGCTCTGGAAGAGGCAACCTCTCATGCGCCTCATTCACCCTGGTTTTGAGGCCCTCTTTGAGGAGGAGGAATAGCAGAGAGGGAGGGAGGAGCATGAACCGGTAGGGCCACCAGCACTGTCTGGGGGCAACCTTGGGCACAGGAAGCTGTAGAAGTATGCAGAGGGGCATGCCAGCTGCCTTCTGCATGTAGAAGAAGCTACCCTCCAGAGAAGGTCTGCCAGATGAGGCTCAACTATCTGCAGATGTCCGAGCGGCAGTTTTCACAAGACTACGCCTCTCCAGGAAGGCCATCAATCATCTATGTGCCATCATGTCAAATGAGCTGAGGCCAATGGGACTTGGGCACCCGATACCAGTGGCGCAGAAGGCCACCAGATCATTCCAAGGGTCCACTGGAGACATGTGCAGAATCTCCCATTCTGTGGCACATAAGTGCATCAAGGAGGTCACCAATGCCCTGTTCAGAAGGGTCGGCGACTGCGCTTCTGCAGCAATCCCAGCTCTCAGATTGAGAGGACTATGGGATTTGGGGCCATTGCTGGATTCCCCCAGGTGCAGAAGGTTATCAACTACATACATGTGGCCATCAAGGCTCCCAATGGCCAGCCTGCTGCCTCCATAAGTATGAGGGCTTGCACTCACTCAATGTGCAACTGGTCCTCAACCAGTCGTGTGCACGATTCCAGGGAAGCAGCAACGACACCTACATACTATGGCAGTCCCAGGTGCCAGGACTTTTCTGTTCCCCTGTGCACTTTCAGAGATGGATCCTTGGAGACAAGGGATACTCAGAGGACATGGTTACTGACACCTGTGAGGAACCCACGCACATTTGCAGAGGCGACAACACTCGCCACAGGTCAACCCAAATGACTATCGAGCAGGCTACTGGTGTACTCAAGGTGATTGGTCCAGGGAAGCCCTTCAGTCTGTCCCAGCAAGGGACCTGTATATCATGGCAGCCTGCTGTACTCTGCACAACCTAGCACTACAAATAGCTGAGGCGTTGAACCAGTGAGGATATCGTGGAGCACAATGCCTCCTCCAATCCTGAGGATGTGGAGGAGGATGCTGCCCAGACATTGCAAGATGAAGGGCCTCAGGTACAGCAGGAAAGGTGCCATGAGGTACACGCAAGGGAGGAATGAGACGTTCTTATACATTCACTTTTCCTTTGACCCTTACCACCTTCTGGAACTGCACGAATATAGCTTTACCTTTAAGCAGCCCTGTTGTCATTTCCTTCCTTCTGTACTGCAGCACCCAGGTGCACGTTGCACAGTGGCCAGGCTGAAGTATTGAGCGCTCGGGGTTTGGTCCCTCGTTTCCAGCCCCTTGGCAGCAAGGGTTTAAATGAAATCCCATAGGGCATCAACAAAAGAAAGGAAACATGGTGAGTGACCAATCATTATTTTATTCCGTAACAAAGTAAATGCAATATTACTGATTTCAATGCATCTTCACCTGTGATCCCCTAAATGGATTTAAGTGTTCTTCTTAAATCTTTTTCCAGGTGCTCGACATGGTGTTCCCCCTGCGCTGTCAGCTGAGGTGGAGAAAGGCTGCTGACATTGCTGCCCCCTGACTTGGAATGACCCCTGGCTGCCTTCCTCGGGCTGCCTGAAGCCTGGAGGGCATCAGAACACTGTGGGTCTCATGCACAGGTGCAGGGACCACCTCTGTGTCAGGGATGATGGAGGCACTAGCGTCACTGACAGAGGGGCTTTGGAGCTCCTGTCCACACCAGGAGCACCCTGAGAGGAGCCCCAGATGCAGAAGGCAGTTGCTCCTCCACCCATTATAAGGCAAACGTACCTCTCTACTGACCTGAGAGGAACATGGATCTGACAGAGACTCCAGATGCCTCGTTCCCCCTCTCGCCTTGCCACTGCTGCATGGAGCTCATGGACAAAGTGATGGAGTTCAGGTCTGCGTGCATCTCCAGCAAACACTGACTGGTCTGCTGGATGTGGCTGTCCATGAGAGTCGCCAGTCTCGCAATCAGCAGAGATAGTGCAGAACCCAAGGCTTGGAATGGACTCCTCCATTGTCCATGCTTGTGTGCGCAGAACCTCTGGCATCTCTGCCAGATGTTGGCTGACCTATTGCTGCAGCTGCTGCATTTCCTGTGTTGCCGTTGACACACGGGGAACATCATCAGCCTAAGGTTCAGCATGGGCCTGGCCGCCCACAGTCCTACTGCCAGTGGCCACGGCTGGTACAGTCTCCGTCAGTTGCACAGGCGTATCTGTGCTGTGCTCACCAGGTTGTGTGCCCGAATCTAAACGTCTGCGACTATCCACCAATGAGAGAGTGGAGGGTGCGGGGGAATGATGTGACGGTGCACCCTCTGAGGTACCCTCCTCCTCCTCAGAGGTGGCTGCCAGTCCTCCAGCCTCTTCAGCTCCTTATTGTGACCTGCATGAGAAATCATAGACATTGAAGGATTAGGGTCTGCCCATGACATTCCAACCACCACAACTGTGTTTCTCCATTGATGCAGTGGAGATCACGTCGCAGCATCGCTCTTTGGTACCAGATACACCCTTGTGCCCCAGGAGATGATCACTCACTCTCTTGGGTGGGCACCCCTGCCTCGCCATCAGCTATGGAGCAGCTGCCTTTTTGCCCTGCCAGTTCCATGGTCTCCTCCTCCATCAGGGTGAGGACCTGGAGATATGACACTCCACGGCTGGTCTTGGCAAGCTCCTTCCTATTGTGGGCTGTCTTCTCCTGCAGGCACAATGATGAACCAAGTTAATCTCCCAGCAGGGAAAAGCCCCAGAGCTCTGATGGTGATAGTCCTGCGGGCCATGATAGGGGCACACATTTGCCTCCTGCATGCAGGCCCTCTCGAGGGACTGTGTATGGTCTAGCAATGACTGATGTACACCCCTCACTGAGATGCAGCCCATACACAGGTATCATGTCCTAATGAATGTGACTGGGTGGCCAATCCCTTAAAAACAACTCTTCCCTCTTGCTGAGCAACATGCATTGCCCAAAGGGTCCAAGGTGCTTGGAGTTCTCAACTTAGCTGACTGGATGAGGTCATCGACCCACTTCCTGCACTGGGTACATGTCTTGGGGGTGACCACATGGCTGCTGACCTCCTCCATAATCTCTGTCCAGGCTTTTAGCCATGACCAGAGCAGGCTTGCAATGAGGACCTTGCCTAGTATGCAGCAACGGCAGCAGACAGAGTCCAGGGACTGTGAAGGCAGACAGAGTCCGGGGGAGCACTCAGTAAATTTGGTTGCCATCCAGGGATGAGTGAATGCAGGGTGATCGCAATCGGCCGGGCACATTTCCCTCTTGTGGCGACGGCACCCGCTTCCAGTGCTGCTGCTGACACCTGTGCTGATCACACAAAATTCAGCCTGTATATAATATAGGAGAAAGACCAGGAAACATAAATCCTGCCCCTTAAAATTTTCCACACTGCTCACTTAAGTGGTCTTCCCTCGCCCTGCCAACTCATAGCTGCCTTTTGATTTGGACCCCTTGGTTCACAATATACTTACAAATGCAGAAGGGAATTGGCCTTTTAAATTCATCCATCCAAAAAGAGCCTAAAAGCCCCTCCACTACAATAATCAATTGTTTCTGAACAGCTCCCAGGGTTTTATCTCCATTACAGGAAGTCTGTGGGTAAACAAGACCTCTTGAAATCAGACCTAAATTTACATATTATTAATTTGAACCTGAGTCCCTTGTCTCCTACTGAAATGCAAATAAGCCTCAGCATCTATCAACAAATTTATCTGGAGTTTCAGAATCCTGGTCATTTATGTAAATAAGAATTAACAGTAGTTCTAACTCCAAGCCTCACCTTTACTCGTACAGCCAGTAACACAAGGAAAGACACTCCATATACTAATTTTCCAACCTTTACTTAGTGATTGATTTCTCCAAAATTTGCACACTAGTATTGTAAACTATAATACTTCCTCTTCACTCCTACCTTAGTACTATAATTTCCTGAAACAGGGAAAGCAGAAGCTATTTTTTACATGAATGACACAGCTTCAGGTCATTGTCATCATCATCAACAATGTATATTTACATAGCGCCTTTAACATAATGAAACGTCCCAAGTCCTGCCACATCCAGTCATGAATGATGGTGGACAATTAAACATCAACATCTAAGAGTCTTCATTGACCAGACACTGAACTGATCAGTCACATAAATACCGTGGCTACAAGAGCAGGTCAGAGGCTGGGAATTCTGCAACGAGTAACTCACCTCCTGACTCCCCAAAGCCTGTCCACCATCTACAAGGCACAAGTCAGGAGTGTGATGGAATACTCTCCACTTGCTGAATGGGTGCAGTTCCAACAACACTTAAGAAGCTCGACACCACCCAGGACAAAGCAGTCCACTTGATTCGCACCACATCTACCACCCTAAACATTCACTCTCCTCCACTGATGCAGAGTGGCAGCAGTGTGTACCATCTACAAGATGCACCGCAGCAACTCACCAAGCCTCCTCCGACAGCAGCTTCCAAACCAGCGACCTCCACCACCTAGAAGGGCAAGGGCAGCAGGTTAGAGAAGAGAAGGCTCAGAGGTGATTTGATAGAGGTATTCAAAATCATGAGGGGTCTGGACTGAGTAGATATGGAGAAACTGTTTCCACTCGTGAAAGGATCGAGAATGAGAGGGCACGGATTTAAAATAATTGGTAAAAGAAGCAAAAGCTACATGAGGAAAAACTTTCTCACACAGCAAGTGGTTAAGATCTGGAATGTGCTGCCTGAGAGTGTGGTGCAGGCAGGTTCAATCTAGGCATTCAAGGGGAATTGGACTGTTATAAAGAACGAAAGAACAAAGAACAGTACAGCACAGGAAAAGGTCATTCGGCCCTCCAAGCCTGTGCCGATCTTGATGCCTGCCTAAACTAAAACCTTCTGCACTTCCGGGGTCCGTATCCCTCTATTCCCATCCTATTCATGTATTTGTCAAGATGCCTCTTAAATGTCGCTATCGTACCTGCTTCCACCACCTCCCCCGGCAGCAAGTTCCAGGCACTCACCACCCTCTGTGTAAAAGGAAGAAAGTGCAAGACTACAGGGAGAAGGTGGGGGAATGGCATGAGGTGAACTGCACATTCGGAGAGCCGGTGGCTATATGATGGGCCGAATGGCCTCCTTCTGTGCTGTAATGATTCTGAGATTCTGTGATTCTGAGGTGCATGACCATGCCACCACCAGGTTACACACCATCATGACTTGGAAATATATCCTTCATATTTGCTGCAGCAAAATATTACCTAATAGCACTATGGGTGTACCCTCATCACACGGACCAAGAAGGTGGCTCATCACCACCTTCTCAAGGGCACTTGGGATGGGCAATAAATGCTGGCCTTGCCAGGGATGTCCACATCCCATGAATGAAGAAAAATAAATTGCTAAGGCAGTTGTAACTATGAAGGCTTGAAGGCCACAAGTAGATAAAGATTGGCCTACGCATTACAGTGCAACAAATAAAGCTTGTGGGACAGAGTTGGAGGCAGAAAAGATTAGGTAGAAACACCTCAAGCATGATAGGTTACGGTTATGAATAAATACAGCCCACAGTAACCAAATAGTATAAGGGCAGACCTTGATTCCTTCAACAGATAGAGCGTTCTCATGGACAGTTGAAAGTCGTTTTGCCTTATTGGTAACCCACAGTGGTGATCGGCTTGGACTGTGTGGAGGAAATGGGTTGCATTAATTGCTCGTCATTTAATGTGATATTATAAAAAAGATGTATAAGAATATGCCACTATTGGTCAATGTACAATAAAACTTGACTCTCATGGAGGTTACTGCAAAAAAAAAAAAGCATGGCTAACAACCCTTTGTTGCACCCGTAATCATGGTAAAACACTCACAACCTAATTCTGACTTAACTGGGAGAGTACGACTAACTGAGCCAAGCTGTCACAGACACTCCTAGAGGATGGCACGTCAATCGATCCACTGGATCAAGAGATCTCCCCTCTATATAGCATGTACTTGGATTTCCAGAAGACATTTGACAAGGTGCCACATCAAAGGTGACTGAACAAAATAAGAGCCCATGGTATAGCAGGTAACATATTAGCATGGATAGAGGACTGGCTATCTAACAGGAAACAGAGAATAGGCATAAATAGATAATTTTCAGCTGGAACTAATGGAGTCACAGGCTGGGACCTCAACTATTTACAATCTATATCAATGACTTGGATGAAGGGACAGAGTGTTGTTAAGTTTGCTGATGACACAAAGATAAGTAGGAGAGTGAGTTATGAAGAGGACATAAGGAGTCTGCAAAGCGATATAGATAGGTTAAGTAAGTGGGCAAAGATTTGGCAGGTGGAGCATAATGTGGGAAAGTGTGAACTTGTCTACTTTGGCCGGAAAAATAGAAGACCAACATATTATTTAAATGGAGAGAGATTGCAGAGCTCTGAGATGCAGAGGGATCTGGTTGTCCGAGTACACAAAACATAAAAAGTTAGTAATATAAAATCAAAATACTGCAATCAGAACTGTTCTGATGAAGGGTCACTGACCTGAAACGTCAACACTGCTTCTCTTTCCACAGATGTTGTCAGACCTGCTGAGTATTTCCAGCATTTCTTGTGTGTATATATATGATATAAAAAGTTAGTCTGCATGGACAGCAAGGATTGTGAAGGCAAATGCAATGTTGTCGTTTATTGAAAGGGGAATGGAATATAAAAGTAGAAATGTTTTGCTACAGTTGTACAGGGCATTGGTGAGACCACATCCAGAGTATTGTGTACAGTTTTGGTCTCCTTACTTAAGAAAGGATATAATTGCATTGGAAGCAGTTAAGGGGCGGCACAGTGGCGCAGTGGTTAGCACCGCAGCCTCACAGCTCCAGCGACCTGGGTTCAATTCTGGGTACTCCGTGTCTGTGTGGGTTTCCTCCGGGTGTTATAAATTGCCCCTAGTATAGGTAGGTGGTAGGGGAACATAGGGACAGGTGAGGATGTGGTAGGAATATGGGATTAGTGTAGGATTAGTATAAAATGGGTGGTTAATGGTCGGCACAGACTCGGTGGGCCGAAGGGCCTGTTTCAGTGCTGTATCTCTAAATCTAAAAATCTAAATCAGTTCAGAGAAGATTCACTCCGCTGATTCCTGGGATGAGAGGGTTGTCTTGTGAGGAAAGGTTGAATAGGTTGGGTCTGTATTCACCGGAGTTTGGAAGGATGAGAGGTGATCTTATTGAAACATATAAGATCCTGAGAGGACTTGACAGGGTGGATGTTTAAAAGCCGTTTCCCCTTGTGGGGGAGACTAAAACCAGGGGGCGCAGTTTAAAAGTAAGAGAACTCACATTTAAGACAGAGATGAGGAGAAATATTTTCCCTTAGAGGGTCATGAGTCTGTAGAATTCTCTTCCCCAGAGAGTGGTGGAATGTTTTTAAGGCAGAGGTCGACAGATTCTTGACAAGGGAGTCAAAGGGTATCGGGGGTAGGCAGGAAAGTGGAGTTGTGTCCACAAACAGATCAGCCATGAACTTATAGAATGGGGGAGCAAGCTCGAGGGGCCGAATGGTCTATTCCTGCTTCTAGTTCCAAGTTCATATGAATGTTCATATGTGCAGTATGCTTGAGACCAGTTGGTCTGAGCATCAGCTTTTTCTGGGATAGTACAAATTGATCAGAATCAAATGGTCTCCTCCTGATAAATTTATGTTTCCATGCAATTTTTCAGTGAGAGGATTGACAGTCCACAGGGTTAGTGCTCTGAAGTTACAGAATTTGGAGAAGAACACCAGATTTTGATTGTTTTGTAAAGTTTGTTTTCGGAGCATCACTTTTGTGGATGGTGGCCTGAACTTACACTTGGTAAAGGATTCATCCTGTCCGTATCTGTCTGACCCTACTGATGTCACCTTTCATTTTCTTCTGTTCGCCAATTAGATGCCGTCCTGAGGTCCTGCATTATTGCCACATTTGTAGCATTCAAAGAAGTAGAGGCTAAGTCCTCCCCCCAGCTTATTTATCTATATCTGACTATAATTCTATTGTTCGTCTGCCGTTTGACAGTATTGTCATAGAGTCATTTATGGCACAGGAGGCCATTCAGTCCATTGAATCCATGCCTGCTTTCCACGGAGCTATGCTGTCAGTCCCATATAAAATAGTCCCACAGCCTATTCTCCAAGTAGCCAGCCAAGTGAACAGTGAGCTCAAGTTGGTATTTAGAAGACAAGATAGGGACCTGAGGCATCCGCATACAAGTGCTACATGTGGGAGGGTATTAAATGTCCAAATTTAAAGACCCAGTATCCTTCTGAAAGTAATTTCACTTCTGGAATGAAGTGCCTATTTTTACATGGATTTCTCCTCCATTGTCCTACCCGCTCACTGTTCTAGCACCATTTTCAACAAAGTCTTTTCTTGTGTCCGCAGTCATCTTCAGTAGAAACCAAGGTTCTATTTTTCACTCCTTCCTGTTCCTTATTTACATGTTACCTCTGAATGATACTATTCAAAGGTATGGAGTCAGCTTTTATAGTATGTCAGCAATACCAGACTACTGCTCTCCACCACGATTCTTGCAATGCTGTCTGTCTGCCTGTATGCCATCAAGTCATGGATGAGCTAAAACTCAACAATGAGAGAACCAAAGGCATTAGGCTCAGTTTCTGCCAAGTTTCACACCATAATCCTGAGGTAAATCCTCCATACTGGATGCAGGATCAAGTTCAACCCAATAGTACACAGCCTTGGTGTCCTGTTTAACCCTGAGCTGAGCTTGAAACCTCAATTTCACTCATTCAACAAGACTGCTGACTTATACACTTATACCCTCCGCCATCCTGACTTTCAGACTCAACTTTTCAAATGCCCTGCTTGCTGACTTCCCAAGCTACAACCTTCATAAATTTCTGTTCGTCAAAATTTCCACAATCCACAGTGCAAAGTATCACTCTCTTATCACCCAATCCATACCACCTTTAATATCTCCCTCTTCTTAAATTCAATGATTTCAAATCTTTTGTTCTCATCTTCAAATCCTTCAATGGCCTCATTTCTCCCTATTTCTGTAAATTCCACCAGCTCTGGGCTACTGTGCACCCCCATCTCCCATACTCGAACATCATTGGCAGAGTCTTCAGCTCCTAAACTGGAACGCTGTCTCTACATCCCTGTACCAATATCTATCCTCACCTTCAAAAGACTCAAAACCTACTTCTGCAACACTTCTTTTGACCACCACTCCCTGTTTTCCCTCCTACTCCATCTTGGGTCTGAGCCCCAACTAAGAGGTGTCTTAGGATAGTTTACCATGTTAAAAGTACCTAAGTGTGAGATGTTGACGTTGAAAGATAAAGAATGAATGCTCAAGCATGAATGTATCAATGAATGGAAATGTGAAAGTACGTCGTGCCTGTGAGAAAGATAATATGTGAATAAGGAGATGGTGATATTTGAGAAACTCAGATCTAAATTTATTACTCTTGTGGCATGATATATTGGAGCACAATTGTAATGCATCTCTGTCGTACATTTATGATTGGTTCAACTTTGATCAAGTTTGAATCAGTCCTTCACAGAGGATGGAACTCAATACATGATGAAAGAAAATTACTCTTATAGAATCTTACAAAAGAGAAGGAAGTCATGTGATCCATCATGTCTGTGCTGACTCTTTGAAAGTCCTATTCAATTAGTGCCATTCTCCTGCTCTTTCTCCAGAGTCCTTAAATGTTTTCTCATTCACGTATTTATCCAATTCCCTTGTTGAAGTTGCTACAGAATCTGCTCCGTCACCCCTTCAGACAATGCAGTCCAGATCATAACAACTAGCTGGGAAATAAAATTCTCATCTCCGTCTTAGTTCTTTTGCTAATTATCTTAAATCCATGTCCTCTGGTTATCGACCCGCCTGTGAAAGGAATCAAACTCGGTTTGATTATTTTTTGTTGTGGTGGTACACTTCTTTATTGTTCTAATACAGCTCAGTGAAATAATAGAACATAACTTTTCATCCACAATCTCCAACAGAGTTTACATCTTAGCTGCGCCTAGGAGGTAGGAAGAAACATAACATTTGAATTCACAAAGTTTAAGATCTCAACTTTATTTTGAACAGCCAATCATGTGTTTTTCTACATTGTTACGACCGCCGCTCCAGTCAAAGCCCCCAATCAAAGTATATGATTCTGATTGTGGTGGGACCGACGCACTGATAATTCAATCCCGTCGCTCCACAGATCGCCTAATATATCATTTAAAAAAAAAAATTCCAAATTAAAGACTCAGCCAAATTGTACCATCTATTAACCTCTGAATGAGGCTAACCAAACCAGGTGTCTTTAAATCACAAATTAACTCTTTAATTAAAAGAACTAAATTCTTAAACACTATGAAGATATAAACAACATTTAAAATAGAAAAAATTAGAGTCCTTGCAAATTTACAGTCCAATGTTGCTTGAAGGCCTCACAGGATGTTGCTCGAAGTCCTCACAGGATGTTGCTTTCCTTCTCCAGCGAATTTCAACAATTAACAACTTGCAAACACTTTCAACAGAATCAATCTGACTTTAGAGTTTTTGAGGGATAAAAGATTGCTACAGTCTAACTTCCCTTTCTTCAATTTAATTTACCAGAGATCTGTGTCTTGGCTTGACATTTTAGAATTTTGAGAGATAATAATTAAACAGACTAAAATCCTATTCCTTCAGTTTAACTGGCTAAGAGCTCTTTTCCCAAGTGATGACACCACAGCTGTCTTTGTCTTCAGTCAGTCTGTGTTCTGTTAGCACAAAACTGTCTTCCTAACAGCCAGTTCAAAACTGAATTGTAACAAATGTATCGCATCAGGCTCACTCCCAGTGGCTGTTTCCATGGTATCGAGAATACACCCTTTGAATCGCAGTCTCCAAATGGCTGTTTCTAAGGCAACAAAAATGCACCTTCCTCTAACTCCTAAGGCTGGCTGGTTCTTAAAGCAATACTGCAAGCCTTAAAGGCAAACCGCATATTCCGAATAAAAAATACAGGACCATGACAACATTGATGTTATTCATATGATTATCCTCATTTCTGTATGTGTTCACATATTTAATTATTATAATAAAACCACTGCAGCCTTGTCGAGTGACCTTTAAAGTATAAAGTGCAAGTCTCGGGGTTAAAGATAATGAGCTTGCTGAAGCCTGATCTTGTCAATGTTATTTTATTACTTATTTAGAGATACAGCACTGAAACAGGTCCTTCGGCCCACCGAGTCTGTGCCGACCAACAACCACCCATTTATACTAATCCTACATTAACCCCACATTCCCTACCACATCCACACCTTTCTCCTACCTACACTAGGGGCAATTTACAATGGCCAATTTACTTATCAACCTGCAAGTCTTTGGCTGTGGGAGGAAACTGGAGCACCTGGCGGAAACCCACACGGTCACAGGGAGAACTTGCAAACTCCGCACAGGCAGTACCCAGAACTGAACCTGGGTCACTGGAGCTGTGAGGCTGAGGGGCTAACCACTGCGCCACTGTGCCGCTGGAGAAGGAAAGTAACATCCTGTGAGGATTTCGAGCAACATCCTGTGAGGACTTCGAGCACCAGCCTGTGAGGACTTCAATCATTCTTTATCTAAATGTCCCTGATGGCTTTTTTATTTGCTTTTCAGTTTACTTAAGTTCAAATATCCAATTAATATAGTTGCAAAAAAAATTACAGCTCCACATATAAGATTTAATTGCAATTCTGACATGAGAGGCTTTCTAAACGGCAAGCAGAAAATCGTAAATACAAAAGCAAAATACTAGAATGCTGGAAATCTGAAATAAAAACAGAAAAAGCTGAAAATACTCAGCAAGTCCGGCCGGATCTCTGGAGAAACAAAGTTAACGTTTCAGGTTGATGACTTTTCATTAGAACTGTATGAAGTAAGAGTTAGGTTTTAAGCAAGTACAGAGGCAGGGAAAGTTTGGAGGGGAGGATAGAACAAATGGGAAGGTGTGTGATAGGGTGGAAGGTAGGAGTGATTAAATGACAAAAGGGATGATGGTGCAAGGCAAAAGGGCATGGCAATGGGACAAGAAAAGAAGCAAAAGATGAGTCTAGAGCAGGTGTGAATGGCAACAGCAGAATCATTACCAACAGCTGCAGTCTGAAAAAAAAAGCGGTGTTTATGAACTGAAATTGAACTCAATGCAGAGTTCAGAAGGTTGTAAAGTGCCTAATCGGAACATCAGGTGAGGTTCCTCAAGCTTCCGTTGAGCTTCACTGGAACAGTGAAGGAGGCAAAGGACAGAAAGGTCAGAGTGGGAGTGGGGCAGAGACTAAAATGACAGGTGACTGGAAGCTTGAGGTCACGGTTGCAGACAGAACATAGGTCTTCCACAAAGAGGTCACCCAATCTGCGTTTGGTCTTCCCAACGCAGAGCAGACCACATTGTAAGCAGCAAATACAGTAGAGTAAATCTTAAAAAGTGCAAGTAAATCGCTGCTTCACCTGGGGGTGAACATTTGGGGGCCTGGATGGCAGAAAAGGAGATAATAAAAGTGCAGGTGTTGCATCTCCTGCACTTGTACAGGAAGGTGCCTTGGAAAGGGGAGTGGGTGATTGAAGCTGGACCAGGGTGGAGGGAACAGTCCCTTCAGAATGCTGAAAGGGGAAGAGGTGTTTGGTGTGGCATCACACTGGAGGGTGGTAATAATGGCAAAGGGGGATCTGTTGAATGTGGACACCAGTGAGGTAGAAGGTGAGGAGGACAAGGGGAACCACATCACATTCCAGGAGGAAGGGGAAGGGGTGAGGGTAGAAGTGTGGGAAATCGGATGGACATGGTCAAAGGCCCTGTCAACCACAGTGGCGAGCAAAGGAAGAAGACGTATCAGAAGCACTGATATGAAAGGTGGCATCACTAGAACAGATACAATGGAGAGGGAGGAATGGGGAGAATGAAATAGAGTCCTTACAGGAAGCGGGGTGGGAGGAAGTGTCATCAAGGTAGCTATGGAAATAGGTGGGCTTATCGTAGGTATTGTTCAACAGCCTATTCCCAGAAATGGAGACAGAAAAAATCAAGGAAAGGAAGGGAAGAGTTGAGATGGAACATGTGAAGGTGAGGGAACTGTGAAAATTGGAAGCAAAGTTGATGAAATTTCCCAGTTCAGGGTGAGAGCAAGAAATGGCACCAATACCATCATCAATGTGCTGGAAAAAGAGGTGAGGGAGGGGACCTGAGTAGGACTGGATCAAAAAAATGTTCCACATATCTCACAAAAAGGCAAACATAGCAAGGAGCCAAATGGGTTCCCATAGCAACACCTTTTATTTGGAGAAAGTGAGTGGTGTCAGAGGAGAAGTTATTCAATGTGAGAACAAGTTCAGCCAGACAAAGGAGAGTGGTTGTGGATCGGGACTGGGTGGGTTTCCATTCAAGGAAGAATTTAAGGGCCCACAGGCCATGATGGTGAGAGTGTAGAGGGATTGGACATCCATAACAAAAAGGCAATAGTTAGGGCCAAGAAACTGACAACTGTTAAAATGGCAAAGGGCATTGCAAGGGTCACGGATATAGATGGGAAGAGACTGGAGAAAGGAAGAAAAAGTAGAGCCAATATTGAAAGAGGCTGAAATGATGGGACTACCAGGGTCCTGTTTATGGAACTTGGGAAGGAAGTATAAGTGGGCTATTAAGGGTTGGGGGGCTATAAGATTGGAGGCGATGAGGTCAATGAATGCCTGTGAAACAATGGCTTGATGTTTGGTGGTGGGGTAGGTAAGAGGAAGTATCACAGACTTGCCAGAATTGGTTCTCTCAACAACAACAGTGCCAGCCTTATCATCAAGTTTAATGACAATGTTAGGGCAGCCCCAAGAGAATGGAGTGCTGCAAATTCAGAGGGACATAGGTTAGAGTGAGTGAGCAAAGTAGAATAATTGAGATGGTCGATGTCATGCTGGCAATTCCCAAAGAAACATCTGGACAGGTAAAAGGCCAGAGGCTTCCAAGCAAAATTAACATGCTTCTCTGAAGTAAATAAATTGCTTTGGAAACTTATTGGATGGGAAATTGGATTGCATGTAAGATTCCAACAAAGTGGGCAGTGTGCGTGCTCTCATTCGTGGTCAAAGTGCTCTGGCAAACACATTGGTAAGATTATCTCCACAGGCGCCCAGAGTGTGCATCTGAAACAGGCATTAGGCACTTTACATATGCAAAAAGGGGGCATCACACCCGTTTGAGGCCTCATTTACAAATGGAATGCTCCTCCTGGCTACAAATTAAATTTGCAGGTCCCTGCCAGCTACCACTCTCCCCTTCCCAATTGTTTCCCTCCTGGATCTCCCAAGGACCTCGGTCAGCATTTCAATCGGACGAGCATGAAGTCCCATCACATCCCACCAACACCCTCCCCACCCTCCCTTCCCTGCAAGATCAGCAAGCTCCTCTTGGGATCATGACTGGTGCCTGCAGAATACAAATGAGGCTGGGAGACCAATTTTCTGTGGTCCTGCCACCGGCCTCATTATTTTGGGCACAATCCAATTTCTAGGTCATTATTCTTTAATATGTCACTTTAATCTACAGAGTCAAATACCTTGCCTCTGCCTTTAGACATTAATCTTGCAAATCTATAGCACAAGGATTTTACAAGCTGAGCCAAACAGATAATCTACATCAATCATCTAGAGTGCATTGCACTTTTGTTTTCCAGTGCAAGCACAAGAAATTGAATATAAACACCATTATAATGACAATACTAATTATGCTACCTTTTATAAGTACTTCAGTCCACAAAGAGCATTAAAATTGAAAGAATGAAAAGAATTCGCCTTATCACTTCATTGAAATGTCGCAAAATGTTTCACAAATTATTTTCAGAGTGTGGTCACTGTTGTTATTTATTTCAGCAAAAGCAGTTTATCCACTTTGATAGGAAGAACAGAAAAGCAGAATATTTTTAAAAGGTGAGAAACTAGTAAATGTTGGTATGGAGAGGGATTTGGATATCCCTGTACACGAGTCACAGAAAGTCAACATGCAGGAACAGTAAACAATTAGGAAGGCAAATGGTATGTTAGCCTTTATTGCAAGGGGATTGGAGTATAAGAATAAGGAAGACGCTGCAATTATATATGGCTTTGGGGACACCACACATAGAGCACTGTGTACAGTTTCGGTCTCCTTACCTTAACAAAGGATATACTTGCCTTAGAAGGAGTGCAACAAAGGTTCACTGGATTGTTTCCTGAGATAAGAGGGTTGTCCTATGAAGAGAGATTGAGTATAATATGCCTATATTCCCTGGAGGTTCGAAGAATGACAGGTAACCGCTGGGACTGCACCGACTCTGGAGGTATCATGGACACCATCCTGAAATCCAGGTGAGTGGGGTCGGGATCAGTGGGCCCTGTCAGGCAGGGCCCCTGTGGCATTGGTAGGGGGGTGTGTATGGTGACAGCAGGGGGAGTTTGCAACGGAGGCAGCACTTGCTGCCAGGGTGCCCCTCCATGAGCTACAGAGTGCCTGATCAGGAGGGCATCCCCAGCAGCAGTCAACTGGGAGGCTCTGGTTAGGAAATCTTTCATGTAAGGCACCACAGGTTGATAATTGGATGAGAAACCAATTCATTTGGCGTTAAATTAATCACCTTTTTCCCCATTTGGTTCTTTGATCTACAGCCTTTCATAGCAACTTCTGAGTTTGCTCTGTCAGTATGTCATCAATACAGAAATTGTCTAAATGGCTTCAACATTCTTCAATGCAGGATCAAGGAAATGATTAGCTGCATCAATTTTTTTCAGCATCAGGGTGTGGCGAGGGCTGAAGCTATTTCCCTCCCCTCCCCCCGACCCATACAAACGGTCATTTACACAGCAGCAGCAATACCATCCAAAGCCAACCAAAACAACTTCAATAAGACTGACCTCAGAAGATCTGCCAGTTCCAGTGCTCACAGAAACACATGTGCCCAAGGCTCGATTTACCACCAGTACAACAGAGTTCCCACCAGATCTTAAATTCTTGGCACCAAAGTTGAATTTTCCCGCACAACATTTGATTATTTCCATGTTCCTGTTGAGGCTCCGATCAGGGTCACCCTCGATCAAGACCAGAGCGAGAGCCGAAGGACCGCTTCAGACAGTAAACATGTACTTACAAGTGGAGGCTAGTGCCTAAGCAGAGCAGTAGCCAACAGTGTCAGACAGAATTAAAATAGAAGATTGGGCCTGATGTATGTCCAATTTTGAAGGCTACTGCATGGGACCCAAGTGCAACGAAAGCTTTTTTTCTTGCTGTGTGTGCAGACACTGAACATAAACTGATTGATGTATCATTACTGAAGGTAGTTTTCTACCTGACAATCCATTCCTGCTACAGTACATCTGCCACCAGATATGCTCCATTTATAATGCAGGCATATATATAGTTGCAAAACACCCAAGACCTATGTCCGGAAGAGGACTGCATTCCATTGAAAAAACACTTGCGCCAAATCCCTGTGGAGCGTGTGGAACAAGCTGGAAAGGTTATGCAATTGCTTAATCAAGTATTGTCCAATTCAATCACTGGGAAGAATTCAAGGTATTTTAAAACTTTGATAGCATGTTACTGATTGACCATAGTGGGATATTTTCCAAGCTGGTGAAAAATGTGGTGATGCTTTGTAATTCTGACATACCTAAAAAGGTACAGGACTGATGTAGGAGAGAACACTGATATGCTGCCAAAAATGAGGAGAAAAATACTAAGTGCAATACAAAGTGAGATCTTAACTGAGTGAAAGAATGGCATCTGATACACAGTAAATTTCTTAAAGCTACAGTATCCTAGCTATTTTTGTCAGCAATTTCCTTTCTATAAGTGGAAGCTGAACAAGGGAGTTAGCATCATTAAATGTGTGTGGAACAGTATATCAGTATTCTGAAGAGTTCAATGTATTAAATGTCTAAAAGGTACCCAGACCAGACAATATCCTCAGAATAGTTTTGAATGATGTGAGAAAACAGGTGCCTGAAGCACCTGAGGATCAAGGGGCAATTAATGAATCCTGGTATACAAAACAAGAGTGAAAATGAACCTTAGAAGTAGAGATGGGTTTATCCAATGAGCGGAATTTAGAGGTGACTGATGGAGCGGAAATCGAGGTTGGGGGGGCTGTAGAATTGCGCAGGAAGCACTGGGCTGGATTTTGTGGAGGAGGCGAAGCTCCCAGCACCAAGCCAAAAAGGCGGGGTTTGACCTTTTCCTGCCACCACTCTGGAGCGATCCTTCGGTGTTCTGAAGCCGAGGTGCCTGGCGCCAGGATCTTCATCCCTATAAAGGCAGGGATTCCGCCTCCAAGAACTGCCAGCCAAATCACAGGACTGGCAGCTCAGCAGTATCAGCAGCACCAATGGGAGTGGTGGTCACTGCCGATACTGCAGAGGCCTCAGACTCAGATCCAGCGCTGGAACCCCAGACCTCAGGTAAGTGAGGTGGTGCTGCCCGTCTAGAAGGCCCCAGCGATGGGTGGGTGGGAGGGTGGGAGTGAAGTCCTGGGGGAGGGGGAGCCATGGCATTGTAGGTTTTGCTGGTGTGGGCCCTCCGTGGGCCACAAAGGAGACCCCACCCCCACCCCAACGTGCAGGGAGCATGCCACATTTTGCAAGACTCCCTCCCCATGTGGCGAAGGGCCCCCCACCACTGGTTATATCTCAGCAGTGGTGGGAACAGGCTCTTAAGTGGCTGTTAATAGGCCACTAGGGGCCACAATTAGCCTCTGGGCAGGAAAGCTGCCATTGGCCTATCCAACCCCCAGCAAAATCAGGCCCTCCACCCCTGCCACCTGTTGCGATTCTATAGGCTCCCCTGCCTCAGGGGACCATACAATCAAGCCCACTGATTCGGAAATCTGATGCCAGTATGTCTGGGCCATATTATGCCAGCAGTGAGGAGGCAGCAAGCCAGTGAAGCTGCAGGGAAGTGGCAAGAAGCCAATTTTAATCAAAGATGTATTTAAGCCTCATTTACATGCAACTGAATAAAATTTAAGGCTACCCTGCAAATTAAAAGTTCGGCGAATGGGGATCATGGATCATTAGATTCCTGACCATTCAAAGATGGCAGCTTCCAGGCCAGGCCTCATGTTCTGAGGGGAAGATCAGTCATGGTGGAGCTGCCTACTATTGGAGTGGAAACTTTTACAGAAAGGGTGAGAAGGCCATTGCAATCAAACAGCGGGGCAACTCAGAGGAACAGAGGGGCAATCACTCAGCAGGGCAGCTCAGTGGAACTAAGAAGATGCTCAGCGAGGCAGCTCAGAGAAGCAAACATTAGTGCTAGTTGCCTTTCTGCAAGGTTAGCAGAGGTGCAGTGCCAGAGGTGCCAGGTGGGTTGGGAAGACCTGGGACCCACTGGAGGACATCTCCTCCAAGGGCAACAACTCGTAAAGGGGGATTGAAACAACCATTGATTCATCCATCCAGGTCCCGTCGACCCCCAAGCACAGTAGGAGCAGCACAGAGGGAAGATGGCGAGGCGCCAGAGGCACCAGCAGCAGCAGCAGCAAGAGGGCCAGCCTGGACAAGCTGCAGAAGGACATCAAGTGGAATGGCAGAAGAATGAATCCCAAGACGGGCTCTGCATGGCCCAGAGTTTCCCGGAATCGCATGAGCTACCTCCAGATGTTGGAGTGCCAGTGCCAACGAAGACTTCAGCTGTCAAGGGAGGCCTTCACCGACCTGTGCGCAATGCTGCAGAATGACCTGCGATCCATGGGACTCTGTGGACACCCAATGCCATTGAACTTCTATGCATGCGACTCCTTCCAGGAGTCTACTGGGGACACGTGCAGGGTGTCTCAGGCTGCAGCTCACCACTGCATTAAGCAGGTCACCAATGCATTGTTCAAGAGGGCCAGAGAGTTTGTGCGCTACCACACTGACCCTGATAGCCAGGCAGAGAGGTCTATCAGCTTTGAGCCACTGCAAGGTTTCCAGAGGCGCAGGATATAATCGATTGCACCCATGTGTCAATCAAAGCTCCCACGGACCAGCCTGCAGCCTTCATTAACAGGAAGGGGTTCTATTGGATGAAAGTCCAGGTGGTCTGAGACTACTAAAAGCACATCCTGCAGGTGTGTGCCCGCTACCCTGGGAGCAGTCATGATGCTTATATTCTTCAACACTCCCAGCTGCCACAGCTTCCAGCCTCCCACATGCCTTCTGGTTTGGATCCTTGGGGACAAGAGGAAGCAACTTAAGACATGGATGCTGACACTGATGAGGAACCCTTGTGCTGTAGCTGAGGAACGTTACAATGTTTGCCATGAGGGGACCTGGGCCACAATCAAGCAGAAAATTAGCCTGCTGAAGATGAGATTCCATTGTCTAGACCAATCTGGTGGTGCGTTGCAGTTTGCCCAGCGAGGGTTTCCCGTATCATTATCTGTCATGCTCTGCATAACCTAGCATAGCAGAGGGGAGAGGCCTTGCAACCAGAGGGCTTGGAAAAGCCACACTCCTGTTCTGATGAAAGCCCACTGACCTGAAACGTTAATGTTGATTCTGCTTCTCTCTCCACAGATGCTGCCAGACATGCTGAGTATTTCCAGCACTTTCTGTTTTTGTATATTATATAAGTATTTAGGTTGCTGGACAAGATTTATGCAGTAGATACAATTTTCTTACATTTGCAGAAGTCATTTGATAAAAGTTCTACACCTCTGGCTTTCAAAAGCAAGATATATAGCTTGGTGAATTGAGAGCAGCCTTGGTAAAAGAACAAAATGATCAAATGGTGATGAATGGGAGAAGTTGTATCTGGGATACACTTACTCAGTCTCAGTGATTTCTCTAGGTCTCCAGCTGTTTGCACTATTCATAAATTACAGTTAGTTTTATTATATCCAAACATATTCTTTCACAAATCTGCTTTCCATAATTCTACTCTGCTATGACTAATATTTTCTCAATTATTTGTCAGGGAAGCACAAAAATCCTGACTGCAGACTGGAACATAATGTAAAATCAGCATTTAAGAATATATCGGTGTGGATTAATTTTTGCAACGAAAATGCATGTGAGCAGTACAAGAGAAACAATTTCACAGTGCTACACCCGGAGGAATCCAAATAGCTTTAACCTCCTTGACCAAGAGAAGCAAACTGACATAAAAGCAACAGACATCCATCGCCAGCAACAACTTGTATTTATATGGCACCTTTAATAAACATAATAATTTAACATAATAAAACATCTGAAGGAGCGTAATAAAGCAAAATTTGACACCGAGTCACAGAAGGCAATAATTAGGGCAGATGGCCAAAAGCTTGTTCAAAGACGTAGATTTTAAGGAAATATCTTAAAGGAAGGAAGAAAAGAAGGAGAGATAGCGAGATTCAGGGAGGGAATTCCAGAGCTTTGGGCCCAGGCAGCTGAAGCACAGCTGCTACTGGTAGAGTGATTAAAATTGGGGATGTGCAAGAGGCCAGAGTTAACCACCAACACAACATGCCAAAAGTTGAAATTATATCACTGATGTAGCATGAACTGCCGCATTGCACATCATTCTACAGTTACCAAAACCTACCTACCTAAAAATAAACTTTAAAAAAGTACAGATGAAGAATTCAAACTGGGAATCATATTGAATGTTTTTCAAGAGAGTATCATGCATGGCAGAAAAAGGTTTCCATGGAGATGGACAACATAAGTTTGATATGATAGATTCAATAAGGCACACACATTAGAAAACCATCTGAAGATTGTTTTAAAAAAGAAAATACCTATTAATTTCATACAAATTATGGTAGCTAACATTACTCGTTTTGGAATTTAATATATGTCCAGACATCCACAAAATTGGATATGAATTTTTAATAAATGCAATCCCAAATAGAAGTATTACTTATTATTGGGCAGCAGCAGTGCATCAACATGCAGATGAGAGGACCAAGCATTTCATCCTCTACTTGGACAAGTTGCTGACGAGTTAATCTGAGTCACATTGCAGTAGGAAGGCACCAAGAGGGGATGGTGAGTGAAAAGTGGATGAGAATCTCCAGCAGGTTCCTTTTGTGTGCCTTCTAGGGTTGGTTATGTGATCAGGCAATCTGCCTGCTCCTCTTGGATATGTACACAGCAACAACGCTACACACCCTTAAATCACAAAATCGAACCATTGACCATATGTTTCATTTGAATTAAAAGCACTTTTTCCAAAACACGTCGCAGTAAAGATAGTTTCATATATGAAAGAATATCTAAATAGTGTTCCAATATATAGTTCATTTGCACATTGTCCTCCATAATCAAACCGCAGAAACAAAAAAAGGTGATTGTACCCAAGAAGAAGAGAGGTGGAGAGATTCAGGGAGGGAATTCCAGAGCTTCGGGCCCAGGCAGCTGAAGGCACGGCGGCTAGTGCTTTCAAAATGGACATCATAAAATTAGATTTCTTCAGAATGGACTCTACAGACATAAATGATTTTGCTACACCTGAAAATCTGCTCGTCTTTTGAATTCAGACAACTGTGAGGGAGGGATTTGGAGAGCTCACTGCAGTCCAATGGTGCTTGACTAGACCAGCAGCTTATACAAGAGCCTGACCGCCACGAGGCATGTATGCTTTAGCAAATGAATAGGTAGTTGGCTCTCAGTGCCCCATCATCCTTTGGCAATCCAAAGTGACAACACATACCATCAAATGTCTGCAGCCCCACAGCATACACAGAAAAGAACATCCCCGTCACTGATGTACCAACCTCAAGGTTACTAACGAGGAAGTATTAGGCTATTAAAATCCCACAAAGCTCACAAAAAACAACTACAGGCAACCACCATTTCTAAACCTACAATTAGGGATTCATTTAAGAATATTAAGTGATGCACTAGTTCAGCTTGGGATTAGTTGATAACATGATCATAGTGAAAATGTTGTGGCTCCAAGGATCAGTCCGGAACCTGAGAACATGACTCAGATGCAGGTATGCTACTCAGCTGTACAGCCCAGGAAGGTATCAAACTTGATTCCTGGTCTCCACTGACTTAGCTATTCTCAATGGCCAGAGCATGAAAATTGGCCTGAATATCACCAGCTTGGAGTTGGAGGGGCAACCATGGGGATTCTCCCTACTGATGTCTTTTCAGTGACCCTTGAGTGGCGACTGGTCACCTCTCCTTGTCAAAAGCTGAATAACCCACCATTATTGACTTTCTAGGCTCACAACTGTGGAATGACCACTTGGGCAAGGTATGAGAGTGGGGCCTGTCCCTAAGGCATTGTTCGCAGTATCAGTCACTACATTCAGGGAAGCAAGGGGAACAAATTGGGGAAAAGAAAGAGAATATACAGCAAACTAAAAAAACAAATTACAATATTAAAAGCAAGAAAATGTGGAAGACTTGCAATGAGCTGTAACATCATCCACAGATCATTAGATAACAAGTCACATTTCCCAATTCTTAACCATCAGTGTCTGGGATCCTCCAAATAGATTTGGATTTATGGTTGCATTAAAAAAAAATTACTCTTCTGAGAATAGGACTACTCTGGAGACAGAAGTTATTCGGATAAATTATATTTTGACAACCAAAGTTCCAGGAGTAAGAGAATTGTGGTTTAGCCCAGAAAGAAAGTTATTTGTAAACCTGAGTGGGATTACAAGATGTTTGACAATTAAACAGTGTACTCAATCTGTAGAGAATGAATCCTCATTTTTAACCATTTGAACTTAAACAGTCTATTCTGTTTGAATTATTGCAGCAGTCATTTGTACATATCTTTACATAGCCTATATGCTGCAGAAGAGACTATATAACTACACTAATTTTGCACAGTTACGTTGCAAACAATTAATGCAAGTCTTAAACAACTAATTACTTTTGTGCACAGGTAATTTTAGTTATATAATTTTAATCACTGGAGCTTCCAACCTTCAAACATACGATCTAGGCGCAGCCGCTTTACTTTATGTTTGTCCATGAGACAGGAGGGCAGGATTGAAGGGTCCGAGGTTGTCGCCACACCACCTACTGCAGGACTCCGGAGGGGAGAAAACACAAATCCAATCGATATGATGTACTGAGAGGTCTCAAATAGCTCTTCCTCACCTGCTAAGAAAAGAAAATGCATATGCTATTTTTCCAATTGTATTTAGAATGCTAGAATTGATCGATCCATCTTTCAGATGTGCAATAGTTTTTTTTGTGGTGTCATGTCAAGTTAACGTGTCAGTTTTGAAATAGATCGATGCCAAATGATCTCTGAAGACAGAGGAACTGCAGAACCTAAATAATCTGTTGCAGGATCCTGCTATGTTGCATTGATTTGTTAGAATATATTGATATTTAATTCCTACTGACAAAACATATACTTCTACAACCAAAAACAGACACCGTACAGAGTTAACCCACAAGTTGCTGAGTAATATCTGTCCTGAATCCTGTGAAGTAAACTTGGCAAACTTCTGTACACTGCATATCAGCTCCACTCTACATACTTTTCCTTTTTTTTTTACAAGTATATATGACACTGTAAACTAGATATATTTAACCTATGACAATGGTTAAAGTAACAATTGGCATACATTTCTCAGGTAACTGTTACATAACAAATACTATTTGCAACCAGGACCCTATGCACTGTCCCCACCAAACTGTAAGTTCTCCAAACAGGGATTATCCACATATACCATCTGTAATACCATAACAACACAGTGACATGTGTGCAAGCTGTAAACTGAAAATACAACTTGAAATAAATTAATGAAACAATTACACCAAGTGACAATACTTGGCGATATACTAATTTACTAGGTATTCAGGATAACTTAAAATACAGTATAATCAATGAATTATTCATTGAAGTGCAGTCACTGTTTTTATGTAGGATAACTTGGAAAGCAACTTATGCACAGAAAAGTCCTCTGCGAACAACAAATTAAAGTCCTTTTATATTTCAGAAGACTGCGCTAATGCTGTTCACATCCCTAAAGAGGGGTCATACCGTGAGCAAAACATGTAACGGCCAGATCTACAAGACCAGCTTCCAAAAAGGCACGTGTTAATATAGCTGGAGATTTGTGTTTGGTACTTGTTATACAAGTAGAAATCCATGGATACCAAGCATCTAATATGGTGGTCCGCATACATGCACTCAGTCAGTCTGCCATATTGGAAAAGGTTCCTGGAAAGGTGTCCAGATCCTGCTCCTGAAACTGCCATTCGGCCTTTTATATGTCCTTTCCGAAACTAGGCTGCCCTGGACACAGCTGGCGCCAGGCCAGCCACGTTCAGGAAAACCAGGCCTACATTTTAGCCTAAAATAAAAGCAAAATACTGCAGATGCTGGAAATCTGAAATAAAAATAAGAAGTGCTGGAAATACTCAGCAGGTCTGGCAGCATCTGTGGAGAGAGAAGCAGAATTAACGTTTCAGGTTTGTGACCCTTCATCAGAACCCTTCACCATTCTGATGAAGGGTCACTGACCTGAAACGTTAACTCTGCTTCTCTCTCCACAGATGCTGCCAGACTTGCTGAGTATTTCAAGCATTTCTTGTTTTTATTCTACATTTTAGCCGAACAAACAGTTCCTAAATGTGAATGTAGAGCTGGGAAATCACTCCTTTCATCACACTTCACACACAAACCACACACCCACCTCCCCCTCAGACCCCCAGACCTACCATAGGGTTGTTGGCGGCATCACAGCGGGCCAAAATTGCAAAATTGATACCCACTTTGCTGATGAACTGCATTGTTACGACCGAGGCGGGAGCAGTGCATTGTTTATTCTAGTTCCACTTCTCCACAGGTCACAACATATATTTAAATTTTTCCCCTCTTACTAATATAGTCAATCATAGACTCTATTTTTATCCCAGAATGAAATACATCAACCAGGTTTCTTTTAATAAAAAACAAAATTATCAGTTTATAAAACGAGTCTTAGCTAGTAATGAAGTAAAGCATAAACACACCGACTGAAATATTAAAGTTCCCTTTTTACCTTAGCCCCTCACACTCACACACATGCATACACTGGTTAACTGGAAAAATAAAGGGATTTGTTTTCAGAGCTCTATTACAGACTTGGGCTGAATATATGCTCATTCTTTAAGAAACTGCAGATATGTTGTGTTCCAAAACTGACATACGGTCTGGCCTCCGAGTACATGTAGACAGGTCACTGCGATCTTTTAGAACAGTTCTCTTCAGGCGACGTTATGAATTAATTTAGCAGGCTTTTGTCCAAAGATTGGAGACGCGATGAGTTGACACAGTGGACTTCTCAGGGTCTTTTAGAGAGCTGCTGGATAGCTGAGCTGGGTTGTGGTCTTCTCTCCTTCCTCGGGAATTCTCTTCTCTCCTTGGAAGTTCAACCTCAAAATAATTCAAAAGTGAAACCGACAACAGTAGGTCAACCTTTTGACCTCCATCAATCTTGACCTGTCACTTCTTTTAAACAACTTCTCCAGTTGTCCAAAGTTCTCTGTTGTTTATTGAGCTGGAGGTCAGGTGGTTTCCTGGAATGGCTTGTTGTTGTTGCTGGAAGTCAGGTGGTTTCCCGGAAAGGCTTGTTTTCGTCACAAGGCATCTCATTGCCCCTTTAAAAAACATTTCCAGGGACAGTTTTTCAAAGTCAAGTGGCCTTTACATGAACCCCTTTGTAAACCCCAAAGTTTAACATTTCTCCAATTTTACAAAAATGAAGCCTCAAATTATATATTTAACAAAACACAGACACTTTTGTAATAGCATCAGGTCTCTGCAGCCTACTGGTCTCATTTAAACGAGGCCCAAGGTCCAATTTTTTTTTTCTGGTTACACACACACACACACACACACACACACACACACACACTCGCAGTCATGTCCTGCCCAATGTCTCCTGCAATGTTAATTTCCTGCATCTGATTTGCAAATAGAAGGTTGCGTGTGGACGAAGAAAAAAAATCTTTAAAGCACCAAGTTAGATTGACCAGAGAATGAGTCATAACTTCTCGATTGTCATTCTCAGCCTACCTGTCTGGCAATGTACTGGAGGAAATACTGGCAGCCGTAAGTCTATGAGAGTGACCACCAGTATGACTATGCATAAAGTGACAGTGATGAATTAGGAGGTTTTATTAGATTTAAAGGATGCTCCAGATATATAATGTAACCTGGGCAACGTAGCAAACACACCAGATGTAGGCAGGCCCAGTCAGGGTAAATATCTTGGAGACATGCCGGAAAAAACCAATGGGACAGATAATGCACAAGTTTAGAGCTTTTTCCCAGGATTATATTTTATGTGTGTTTGATATATAAATACTATACTGCAATCCATTCAGCTGGAGGAGGAATAAAAATGATTACTAAAATAATTTGGTTGAAACTGCAGCCTTTCAAGTAGTGGGTTTATCAGGTATCTTTTCTGATCTATATTTCAGCTTATTAGTTTGCTTAAGATGCTCATCTGAATCAGTAAGAAATTGACTTGATTTTTCAACAACTGGACTAACTTAATGCCACTCCACAGAGGTTAATGCATGAAACTGGGTATATAAGACTTATTATATAGATTTGAGATATTGGGCTGAATTTTATAAGCCTGCCGCCGAAATCAGTGGCGGATGAAGAAAATAGCAGCCCACGCAAGTGCCGCCGCAATTCCAAGTGTGGTGACTCATTTACATAACAGGGGCAGGCCGTCCCTCCCCCGATCAAGTGGAGGGGGCAGGCTGTCCGTCCCCGGCAATGGCGCCAGCTGCTTGTGCATTGACGCCATTTTTAAAGGGCTGTCAGCCCTTCCGGGAAATTTAAATACTTAAAGGGAAATTGATTTAAAATAAATAAAAAGATCCCTTTTGCCCCTCTCCCACACCCCCAATAATAATTAATTATTTGCCCTTTCCCCGTCAAAACAATTGCCTTTACCATCTGACCTTCCCCCCCCACCCCCAAACTGCACAACTGTCAACTTCAATCTTTCCCACCATCCCCTACACCCATGACGCTAATTTGACCCCATTCCTCCCCCACCACACCAATAAACTTACCTCACCACCAGTGTTCCACCTGGTTTCCCCGGACGGGGATCCGAAGGCGCAACAATGCCGCATGCCGGGCTGAAGATCGCAGTGGGACATCAGGGGGAGATTCATTAATTCAATTATTTTAATTTATTTAAATTGTGGTCCTGTTGCCGAGTGATGCGGGGTGCCACAAGGCCTCGCCGCCACCGGTAATATCAGGCCAGACTCTGCCGCTGAGGTCCGTGGCGGGCTTCATCGGGGCCATCTTCAGGACCCCTCCCACCCCGCCACAGATTCCGACGTCAAGGGCTCCTTATAATACAGCCCATTGTTTAACATACATTCCCCAAAAGAGAAATTTCCAAATATGAGTCACATGTAGTGTTGAAATATTTTCCAAACTCCAACTGAACTTATTAACATATTACTTTTGCTATTTAGGAGTAGTTTTAACTTTTGGCGATAGTGTGAAGTGATATTAGATCAGCCACCCATTACACACCCTCCCATCTATTCTGTCAGTGGACTCAATATCCTCCACCTCAGTCAGTGGATTCTGTTAATTAATGTTAATTAATATATTTTAATTATATTAATGGTGTTAATTGTATGCAGGTGCTGGGCATTAACTGAGGATTCACTTGTGCTCCAATAAATAGGAACAGACTGAAACTGGGATTGTTGTGTTAGGAGATGCATGTTTGTAATGTGTATCTCTGAATAAAAGTTTATAAAAAAAGTATGTAAAGGTAGGCTCCATATCTATCCTTTAGCAGTGGGCTTTCGGAAGTAGAACAGATTGAAGCTGGATTTCATGCCATTTCTTCGATTCACACCAACAGTTCATCAAGGTTACTTTGACAGCAAGTCCCTTTATAACTTCTACCACCAAGAAGGACAAAAGTGTCAATGTGGGAACACCATCACTTCCAAATTGTTCTCCAGCTGCACACCATCCTGACTTGGACATACAATTGCTATTTTTTCTTTGTTGCTGGTTCAACTTAGAATTACCTCCCAAACCATTGCAAGAGCAGCTTTGCCAAAAGTCCCACAGCCACTTTCTCAGGGCAACTGGCAACAGGTAATAAATGCAGCCTTAGAAATCATAGAATCATAGAAAGTTTACGGCACAGAAAGAGGCCACTTGGCCCAACGGGTCTGCACCAGCCAAAAAATGATCCACCCCCCAGTCTCATCCCACTTTCTAGCATTTGGTCCATAGCCCTGCTGATTACAGCACTTGAGGTGCATATCCAGACAGCTTTTAAATGAGTCGAGGGTGTCTGCCTCTACCACCCTTTCAGGCAGTGAGTTCTAGATCCCCATCACCTTCTGGGTCAAAAAGTGTTTCCTCATCTTCTCTCTAATCTTGCAACCAATCCCTCTAAGCCACTGACCTCTCTGCTAAGATAAATAGGCCCTTCACATCCACTCTATCCAGGCCACTCACAATTTTGTACATTTCAATCAAATCTCCCTTAAGCCTTCTCTGTTTCAAGGAGAACAACCGTGCACAGTGGTGCAGTGGTTAGCACTGCAGCCTCACAGCTCCAGCGACCCAGGTTCGATTCTGGGTACTGACTGTGTGGAGTTTGCAAGTTCTCCCTGTGACTGCTTGGGTTTCTGCCGGGTGCTCTGGTTTCCTCCCACAGCCAAAGACTTGCAGGTTGATAGGTAAATTGGCCGTTATAAATTGCCCCCAATATAGGTAGGTGGTAGGAGAATTGTGGGGATGTGGTAGGGAACATGGGATTAATGTAGGATTAGTATAAAATGGGTGGTTGATGGTCAGCACAGACTTGGTGGGCCGAAGGGCATGTTTCAGTGCTGTATCTCTAAATAAATAAATAAAACCCACCCATCCAATCTTTCCTCATAGCTTTTCCAATCCCGGCAACATTCTCGTAAATCTCCTGTGTACCCTCTCTATTGCAATTACATCCTTTCTGTAATGAGGTGACCAGAACTGCACACAGCACTCAAGTTGTGGCCTAACCAATGATTTATACAGTTCCAGCATAACCTCCCTGCTCTTATATTCTATACCTGAGCTAATAAAGGAAAGGATTCCATATGTCTTCTTAACTACCTTATCAACCTGTCCTGCTACCTTCAGGGTTCTGGGACATTTACTCCAAGGTCCCTCACTTCCTCTGCACACCTCAGTATTTTCCCATTAATTGTGTATTCCTTTGCCTTGTTTGACCTCCCCAAATGCATCACCTCACACTTCTCCAAGTTGAATTTCATTTTCCACTTTGCTGCCCATCTGAACCGTCCATCAATATCTTCCTGCAGCCTACAGTTATACTCCTCGCTATTTACCACATGGTCAATCTTTGTGTTGTCTGCAAACTTTTTGATCATGCCCCCTACATTACGGCCGAATCGTTAATATATACCAAAAAAACAAGGGACCCAGTACTGAGCCCTACGGAATGCCACTGGAAACAGCCTTCCAGTCGCTAAAACACTCGTCAACTATTATCCTTTGTTTCCTGTCACAGAGCCAATCTTGTATCCACCTTGCTACATTCCCCTGGATCCCATGGGCTTTTATTTTTTTAACCAGTCTGCCATGTAGGACCTCGTCAAAAGCCGCGCTAAAATCCACGTAGACCACATCAACTGCACTACCCTCACCAATCTTCCTGGTTACTTCTTCAAAAAATTCGATCAACTTAGTCAGACAAGATCTTCCCTTAACAAATCCATGCTGACCATTCTTGGTTAATCTGTGCCCTTCTAAGTTACAGTTTATCCTGTCTCAGAATAGATTCAATTAACTTGCCCACGACTGAGGTTAGACTGACTGGCCTGTAATTATTTGGTCTACCCCTCGCTCCATTTTTAAACAAAGGTACAATATTAGCAGTTCTCCAATCCTCCAGCACCACACCTGTATCCAGTGAGGACTGGAAAATGATGGTCAAACCTTCAGCTATTTCCTCTCTTACTTCTCTGAACAGCCTGGGGCACATTTCATCCAGCACTGGTAATTTATCAACTTTCAAGGATGCTAATCCCATTAATATGTCTTCTCTCCCTATGTTTATCATATCCAATACTTCACACCCCTCTTCCTTAACTACAATACCTGCAACATCCCCCTCTTTTGTGAAGACAAGCACAAAGTATTCATTAAGAACCATACTAACATCTTCCGTCCCTACACATACGTTACCTTTTTGGTCTTTTGTGGGCCCCACTCTTTCCTTAGTTATCCTGTCACTCTTAATGTATTGATAAAACATCTTTGGGTTCACCTTGATTTTGCTTGCCAATATTCTTTCATGCCCTCTCCTTGCTTTCCAAATTTCCTTTTTGATTTCACTCCTCCACTTTCTATACTCCTCTCAGCTTTCTGTAGTATTGAGTTCTCACTGTCGGACATAAGTTTTCCTTTTTTTAAAATTCGTTCTTGGGATGGCTAGGCCAGCATTTATTGCCCATCCCTAATTGCCCTTGAGAAGGACGTGGTGAGTTGCCTTCTCAAACCGCTGCAGTCTATGTGGGGTAGGTACACCCACAGTGCTGTTAGGAAGGGAGTTCCAGGATTTTGACCCAGCGACAGTGAAGAAACAGCAATATAGTTCCAAGTCAAGATGGTGTGTGGCTTGGAGGGGAACTTGCAGGTGATGTTCCCATGCATCTGCTACCCTTGTCCTTCTAGGTGGCAGTGCTCGTGGGTTTGGAAGGTGCTGTTTAAGGAGCCTTGGTGTGTTGCCTTATCTTACCCTGTAAGCTCCTTGACATCCCATGGGGCTCTAGATTTGGCTGTACCACCCTTTTTCTTTGTGAGAACATGTTTACTCTGAACTCCTTGAATCTCCCCTTTGAAAGCCTTCCACTGATCTGACACTAAATGACCTTCAAGTAGCTGTTTTCAGTGCACTTTCACTAAACCACTCCTGAGCTTGTTAAAATTGGCCTTGCCCAAATTGAGAACTCTAACTCCTGTTCTTTCCTTGTCTTTTTCCATAAATACGTTAAAACTGACTGAATTATAATCACTACCACGAAAATGCTCTCCCACTGCCACTCCTATGGCAGCGAAGCCTGGACAACGTACGTCAGCCAAGAGCGACGTCTCAATTCATTCCATCTTCGCTGCCTCCGGAGAATACTTGGCATCAGGTGGCAGGACCGTATCTTCAACACAGAAGTCCTCGAGGCGGCCAACATCCCCAGCATATACACCCTACTAAGCCAGCGGCGCCTGAGATGGCTTGACCATGTGAGCCGCATGGAAGATGGCAGGATCCCCAAGGACACATTGTACAGCGAGCTCGCCACTGGTATCAGACCCACCGGCCGTCCATGTCTCCGCTTTAAAGACGTCTGCAAACGCGACATGAAATCCTATGACAATGATGACAAGTCGTGGGAGTCAGTTGCCAGCGATCGCCAGAGCTGGCGGGCAACCATAAAGGCGGGGCTAAAGTGTGGCGAGTCGAAGAGACTTAGCAGTTGGCAGGAAAAAAGACAGAAGCGCAAGGAGAGAGCCAACTGTGTAACAGCCCCGACAATCAATTTTAGCTGCAGCACCCGTGGAAGTTTCTGTCACTCTAGAATTGGCCTTTATAGCCACTCCAGGCGCTGCTGCACAAACCACTGACCACCTCCAGGCGCTTATCCATTGTCTCTCAAGCCAAGGAGGCCAAAGACTAGACTAAGACTCCTTGCATTGAAATAGATACCCTTGAGCACTGCCAAACTCTTTTATTAAATGTTCTAACCTTTTTTCCTCTGCCTTCCAAACTCATCCATTAATTTTCTGCCTTCAATTTTCACTTCTGATATTGTCCCAGCTGAGTCTACCCTCAGATCCCAACCCGTGCCAAACTACTTTAAACCCTCCCCAACAGCACTGGGAAAACGTCCCACAAGGAACTCAGTCCTGGCTCTGTTCAGGTGCAACCTATCCAGCCTGTACAGGTCCCATCTCCCCCAAAGTCGGTTCCAATGTCCCAAGAATCTAAAGCCCTCCCTCCTGCACCATCTTTCCAGCCACGCTTTCATCTGTCTTATCCTTCTATTCCTGTACTCAATTGCGCGTGGCACTAGCAGTAATCCAGAGATTACTACTTTGGACGTCCTGTTTGCTAATTTCTTACCTAGCTCCCTAAATTCTGACTGCAGGACCACATCCCTCTATGCATCCTCATCTTCAAAACTGCTAAGAAATGAAAATTAAATACGTAGGTGAAAGGATTTAAAATAGAAGCCAGTGATTTACAGTTTTCACGGCATCATTGAGATGAAGGTGAGGTGGTGAGTCGGTAACCAGAGGAAACAGATTTAAGATAAGTGACAAAAGAACCAGAGGGGAGATGAGGAGAAATCTTTTTATGCAGCCAGTTGCTATATCTGTAATACACTGCCTGAAAGGGTGGTGCAAGCAGGTTCAATGGTAACTTTCAAAAGGGAATTGGATAAATATCAGCAAAGGAAAAATGTGCAGGGCTGTGGCAAAAGATTAATTAGCCAGCTCTTTCAAAGAGCTGGAACAGGCATGATGGGCCAAAGGGCCTCGCCCTGTGCTATAAGATTCTATGACTGGAATTCATGCACCAGAGCACAAATAATACGGAGAATATTGTGCAATAAGTGTCTGTAAATTACTGGAGTTATGCCTTACATGGCATAAGCATCCCTATTTTTAAAAAGCAGTATTACAATGATGCATTGTGAGCAACACTGTTAGATCCAATTGTACTTGCAATTCTTACTTACACGCATATACACTTGGCTGCTCTCCTGATGATTGTGAATCATCCTGGGCCATGGTTCCACATGTACTGCCAGCTCATTCAACTGGCTGATGTTCATCTGTGAGCCTAGAAAACAACTGTTTGAGACTACTTTGCAGGGTGTTTTTAAGGCAGAGGTAGGCAGATTCTTGACAAACAAGGGAGTCAAAGGATATCTGGGGGCAGGCAGGAAAGTGGAGTTGTGTCCACAAACAGATCAGCCATGATCTTACAGAATGGTGGAGTGGGCTCAAGGGGCCGAATGGCCTACTCCTGCTCCTAGTTCGTATGCTTGTGAAAATTTCAAGGCAAAACTGTGATGATGGAGTCCAATGTAGGGAAGTGTCACCTGCATCTGTCTTCAATGGGTTCACATTCCCCCTTAGCACTTTCGATATATTTAGAAGCTCTTTTACCATTAGCTTTGATATCTCTTGCAAGTTTTTTGTTCATACTAGCTTTTTGTATCTATTACTTTCTTTGCATCCTTTTGTTTTTTTAAATAGCTCTCCCAGTCTGTTGGATTTTCCTTGCATCTGTGTAAGTCTTTCCATTCAGCTTAATATTGTCTCGTACCTTGTTTGTTGACCATGATTATTTACCTGTGTAGTGGAACTTTTGCCATTTAGGGTTATGTACTGGTTTTGCATTGTACAAAAGTACAGAACATACAGGAAACTGATTGTGGAAGATACTTGCTACTTAGTAGTAATAAGGTGAGGGGGTGTAGGAGTCAGCAAAACTGGAAAGCTAGTGAACTCTGGTAGTAGAGTCTCCTCCACTTTAGCAGGTGCCTTTGTGTGAAGATGATTTGCACTCTAAGCGATGGCTGGTATAACATGGTAGCGTTAATGAAATTAAAAATCATTTCCATTCCTGCTAACTGTCCTTGAGTGGCTGCGGAGCAGAATTTGTATTTTACAGTTTTAAAGACTGTCAGAGAGAGGACTGTTGAAATATCAGTGCTGTTTTACAAAAGGTCAGCTTCCTCAGTCTTTATTATCTCTTGTTTTATTAAATACATACAATGCTTCTTAACAAGGCGTGAACTAGTGAGTAAATACAATTTTTTCTGCCCAAAATAAACAGTGCACTGAAGATGAAATAACAGGTAATTTTGAAATCAATGTTAATGCAAATGACTTTTTGGTCAGCATAAGCACGTGCCCATTTTAAATGGCAGGGTTGTATTAGCAAGTGTTGGGTGGTTCCGGCATTTGACAGAATTGGGATAGAGCCAGAAGGTGCATTTTGGTTTACTCAGGAATTCGTGTGGGCAAAAAAGCAATGGTCTAAGACACAGCATCGTTACCACTGACACTTGGGAAAAAATAGAGGAAGGACATGTGGCAGCAAGTTTAGAAATCCAGCAGAGTAGCGGAAGAAGACAGTGAGAGGGAGAAAGCTGGGGAGGAGAGAGAGCAGGAAGGAGACAGAAAAAACAGAGGATATACATAGATGCATGATGCATGAACGTACTACTGGGAAGTCTCGAGTTCTAAAAGCACTCGGTGGGCAAGGTGTCCCAGATTCAAGGATCTCCAGGGAAAGGGGTCCTGGAATCTGCCTGCACTGGAAAGAGAAGGTAGTTGCAGGATGCAATAAAAATGAAGTGGCAGATACATTTCCAAAGATAGCAGGGTCGTTTCATTAATAATTTTAAATTAATGATGTGATGTTCTACATATACTTCCGGAACTGTTTCTACATTTTTAACTGTATCCAGTAACTTGGTAACAAGCAGGTTATTGGAAATGTTCGCGAAAATATTTTGACTAGTTCACTTTCCCCTTTTACTCCACAATGGTCATTCAGGATTGGTCATTTCCCTGGTAATGTCTTCATTGAAAGTTTAGCTGCCCTGTTTTCTCACATTTGTCAAGAAAACCCTGTATGCCAAATGAGAAATATTAATTTAATCAGTTGGAAACTTACATGAGACTTGCATTAGAAAAAATCCTCCAGTAACTTTTTAAAAACTAGCAGCCAAGATGATCACTGAAATTTACATCTGAAATACCAGGACACTGAACTGGAGACAAAAGTCTAACAAGAAGCCCAGCCAGGACAATGCCTTGCTCTAAGTGATAAAATTATCTAAAAGTCAAGGTAATCCTCACATATTGACTTTGAAAAAGCAATCTCCCTTCAAGTGTAAATTGACATTCTGGGGCATGTGGAACCTTGAATTGCATTGGAAGATTCCAGAAAACCTGAAGCACCCATGTGACTGTCTTCCATCTCTGAAGAAACTGGGAGTTGTTACACAAACAAGAGACAAGCAGTAACTGAACGTGCAGCAGCAGAAAAGGCTGCAGGCCTCCCTTTCCCTCTTTCTCTCTCCCCAGGAAACATCAAGTTTGAAAACCGGCTGTAACTGGGGGACCCGCCAAGCCTACAGACTGCTGCAGCCAGCAACTGGGGAAGAGAACCAATTACAATTCTGCCTTCAAGAAAACCCTGAGCAAAGCAGGCCAACCACAAAGTGCACTTTGATCAGTGAAGACTTCAAGAGTACAGCTTCATTCGGAGGACTACCGGATCATCCACTTCACAGACTGTGTACTTAAGTTCCATTTATTTTGGATTTTAATCCAACCACCAAATTTATTTGCCCTCTGTAATCTATTTGTGTGTGAGATTCTCATGTGAATGTGTGCATGAATGTGTGTTTTTTTAGTATTTTTAAATTGGGGTTAGAGTGTTAAGTATAATAAACTTACCTCTTTCTTGTTTGAACTAAAAACCTGTCCGATTGGCTCTTTCACAATCACAGTAAAGGTAAAACACTCACGGAGGTGGTAAGCACAACCACTGTTTAAAGGGAATAAACCCAGTTGCGGTCAAACAAGAGGAAGGACCAGAGGGGAGCCGGAGACCCCCCTCCTCACCTGACCGTAACACATTTGATAGGTCTGGCCCATTTCTGGTAGAGATTTGTCGCTGTGTTGTGAATACCAAAGTTTAGCCTTTTAGATGCAAGGGTTAACAAAAGTTTGCATATCATCAATATGACAAGTGTGATGGCACAGAAAGTGGGTACATAAATACAATTTTTATATGACACATATCATATCTTTGGTGGTTTTGCTTGTGGTGAATCAGAGGTTATTCTATTACAAGGAGATAGGATATTGGGGTTTGGAAGTAGGTCCACATTTCCAATGAAATGTTTGGAAAAAACAGAAACATTTCCTCTAGAGATAGTTAGTTGTTCCCAGATCTAGTGCAACTGATAAAATCCATAGCATAACTGGTCACAGGTCTTCATATAAAGAGGTTTTGAACCTCGGTCCAAACAAAGTTAAGCACAGATGTCCTGTCTGTCGTTGAGGCAACCTCTGTTCTGAAGGAAAGAAACCTTGCTAAAGGTTCCACTGTGAAAACAAAAGTTTCAAACATCCACCTTCAACTTGTTTTCAACTTATTTGGAAAAACAAACTTAAAATACTTTTATGATGCAGGTCACTTTGAACTTTTCAAATCCACAGTAAAAACAAAACAATGGGTTTCATATTCAAGATTCTAATTATCAGTTGCTTGGTAGCACAGAACTGCTGGAAAAGAGATATGCTGTTGAAGCTTTTTGTCTTGCGCTCATCATGAGAGATACAAGCATTGCTCTCATAAGCCTCTTTCTCAGGTAAAAATAGATATAAACATTTGAAATACTTTTCCTATAAGAACATGCCATAAAACAAGAGAGAATCTAACCATCTCCCCTTGACATTCAAGGGCATTACAATCACTGAATCCCCCACGAGCAACATCTGGGGGTGGGGGGAGGGGGGGGAAGTCACCATTGACCAGAAAATGAACTGGACCAGCCACATCGATACTGTGGCTACAAGAGCAGGTCAGAAGCTGGGAGTTTTGTGGCAAGTAGCTCACCTCCTGACTCCCCAAAGCCTGTCCACCATCTACAAGGCACAAGTCAGGGGTGTGATGGAATACTCTCCATTTGCCTGGATGGGTGCAGCTTCAACACTCAAGAAGCTCGACACCATCCAGGACAAAGCAGCCCGCTTGATTGACATCCCCTCCACCACTTTCAACATTCACTCCCTCCAGCACCGATGCACAGTGGGCAGCACTGTGTGCTATATACAAGATGTACTGCAACAACTCACCAAGACTCCTTCCAAACCTGCGACCCCTACCATCTGGAATGATAAGGGCAGTAGATATGTGGGAACACCACCACCTGCAAGTTCCCCTCCAAGCCACACACCATCCTGACTTGGAACTATATCGTCATTCCTTCACTGTTGCTGGGTCAAAATCCTGGGACTCCCTTCCTAACAGCACTGTGGGTGCACCTACCCCAAATGGACTGCAACGGTTCAAGAAGGCAGCTCACCACCATCTTCTCAGGGTCAATTAGGGATGGACAATAATTGCTGGCCTAGCCAGTGACACCCACATCCCACGAACTAATAAAAGATTAAATTTTACCATAAAAAATTCCAAATTCATGTCCCAGTTTATTTTTAAAAATGTCGATGTTTAAGTTCATCAGTCTGTGGCTTCTGGTGAGATGGACAGAACAGAGGGAATAGTTCACAAGATGCTCCAAGATTTGGACAGCCTCTCCATAGTCTCACATCAGAATATCCTTCATCTTCCATGTGTGGAGCAGGTTGCTACAACCCTCATAAGATATCCTGATGCATTTCATAGGTAAATTTTGCGCATTTTGTTGCATGGTTGATCTGCGGGGTCCAGGATCCGTTCTTAATTCCTGACCCCATTGGTTCCCCACATCCTCTACCACTTGTCTTTAGGTGAGAGTTTCAATGCTTTGGGGAGTTCAGCCACGAATCAGAAGGGTTTCCTGGACTTGAGGTGGCACCTTGAGAGCTTCTGAAGAAATCAGGGTTTTCACCCCCTTAAGAGGTTGAGTACAGAGGCTGGCAGGCACGAAAATTTCTGTTGCTGACTAGCATGCTAGTTCACCGGAAACATCCCACCCTGGGCCATTTTCCCCGAGACAGGATTGATAGCCAAAGGGATACCCGCCACTTAATTAAGGTGATTAAAAGGCCAATTAAGGGGACTAGGCCATTGCCTGGAGGCAGCCTCCCAACTGCAGACCTGGGGTTCACTGCTCCAGGCAGGCTTTGAGGGTCTCTCCGCTTGCCTCGCCAAGCTTAACTGGAAGGCGAGCCTGCCCTCTGGCACTAATTGCCAATTCGCGGGAAAAAAAAAAAAATCGCTGCTGGGTGCCTGTTTCCCCCACAGTGCGGGATGTGACCCCCATTTGATCCCAATGCCAGAGTCCCAACCCTGTACTCTGGGTGGGGGACTTCAATGCTCATCACCAAGAGTGGCTCGGTAGCACCACTACTGACCGAGAAGGCCGAGTCCTAAAGGACATATCTGCGAGACTGGGTATGCGGCAGGTGGTGAGAGAACCAAGAGGGGAAATCATACTTGACCTCGTCCTCACCAATCTGCCTGCCGCAGATGCATCTGTCCATGACAGTATTGGTAGGAATGACCACTGCACAGTCGTTGTGGAGACGAAGTCCTGCCTTCACATTGAGGATACCCTCCTTCGTGTTGTGTGGCACTACCACCGTGCTAAATGGGATAGATTTCGAACAGATCTAGCAATGCAAAACTGGGCATCCATGAGGTGCTGTGGGCCATCAGCAGCAGCAGAATTGTACTCAACCACAATCTGTAACCTCATGGCCCAGCATATCCCCCACTCTACCATTACCATCAATCCAGGAGACCAACCCTGGTTCAATGAAGTGCAGGAGGGCATGCCAGGAGCAGCACCAGGCATACCTCAAAATGAGGTGTCAACCTAGTGAAGCTACAACCCAGGACTATCTGCGTGCTAAACTGCGTAAGCAGCATGCGATAGACAGAGCTAAGCGATCCCATAACCAACGGATTGGATCCAAGCTCTGCAGTCCTGCCACATCCAGCCCTGAATGGTGGTGGACAATTAAACAACTAACTGGAGGAGGTGGCTCCACAAATATCCCCATCCTCAATGATGGGGGAGCCCAGCACATCAGTGCAAAAGATAAGGCTGAAGCATTTGCAACAATCTTCAGCCAGAAGTGCTGAGTAGATGATCCATCTCAGCCTCCTCCTGAAGTCCCCAGCATCATAGATGCCAGACTTCAGCCAATTCGATTCACTCTGCATGATATCAAGAATGACTGAAGGCACTGGATACTGCAAAGGCTATGGGCCCTGACAATATTCCGGCAAGAGAACTGAAGACCTGTGCTCCAGAACTTGCCAGGCCCCTAGCCAAGCTGTTCCAGTACAGCTGCAACACTGGCATCTACCCTGCAATGTGGAAAATTGCCCAGGTATGTTCCGTACGCGAAAAGGAGGACATGCCCAATCCGGCCAATTACCGCCCCATCAGCCTACTCACAATCATCAGTAAAGTGATGGGAGGCGTCATCAACAGTGCCATCAAGCGGCACCTGCTTAGCAATAACCTGCTCAGTTTGGGTTCCACCAGGGCCACTCAGCTACTGACCTCATTACAGCCTTGGTTCAAACATGGACAAAAGAGCTGAACTCCAGAGGTGAGGTGAGAGTAACTTCCCTTGACATCAAGGCAGCATTTGACCAGGTATGGCATCAAGGAGCCCTAGCAAAACTGATGTCAATGGGAATCAGAGGGAAAACCCTCCGCTGGCTGGAGTCATACCTAGCGCAAAGGAAGATGGTTGTGGTTGATGGAGATCAATCATCTGAGCTCCAGGACATCACTGCAGGAGTTCTTCAGGGTAGTGTCCTAGGCCCAACCATCTTCAGCTGCTTCATCAATGACCTTCCTTCAATCATAAGGTCAGAAGTGGGGATGTTCGCTGATGATTGCACAATGTTCAGCACCATTCGTGACTCCTCGGATACCTGAAGCAGTCCGTGTAGAAATGCAGCAAGACCTGGACAATATCCAGGCTTGGGCTGATAAGTGGTAAGTAACATTCACGCCACACATGTGATAGGCAATGACTATCTCCAACAAGACAGAATCTAACCATCTCCCCTTGACATTCAATGGCATTACCATCGCTGAATCCCCCACTGTCAACATCCTCGGGGCTACCATTGACCAGAAACTGAACTGGAGTAGCCATATAAACACCGTGGCTACAAGAGCAAGTCAGAGGCTAGGAATCCTTCGGCGAGTAACTCAAGTCCTGACTCCCCAAAGCCTGTCCAACATCTACAAGACACAAGTCAGGAGTGTGATGGAATTCTCTCCACTTGCCTGGATGGGTGCAGCTCCAACACTCAAGAAGCTCGACACCATCCAGGACAAAGCAGCCCGCTTGATTGGCACCCCATCTACAAACATTCACTCCCTCCACCACCGACTCACAGTGGCAGCAGTGTGTACCATCTACAAGATGCACTGCAGCAATGCACCAAGGCTCCTTGGACAGCACTCTCTTCGGGAACCTTGGATAATGAGGGATATTGTGAGCCTCGTCAAAAAGTAAAAGGAAGCATTCGTAAGGGCTAGAAGGCTGGGAACAGATGAAGCCCTTGAGGAATATAAAGAAAGTAGGAAGGAACTTAAGCAAGGAGTCAGGAGGGCTAAAAGGGGTCATGAAAAGTCATTGGGAAACAGGATTAAGGAGAATCCCAAGGCTTTTTATACGTATATAAAGAGCAAGAGGGTAACTAGGGAAAGGGTTGGCCCACTCAAGGACAGAGGAGGGAATCTATGTGTGGAGCCAGAAGAAATGGGCAAGGTACTAAATGAGTACTTTGCATCAGTATTCACCAAAGAGAAGGACTTGGTGGATGATGAGTCTAGGGAAGGGAATGTAGATAGTCTGGCTCATGTCGTTATCAAAAAGGAGGAGGTGTTGGGCGTCTTGCAAAGCATTAAGGTAGATAAGGCCCCAGGGCCTGATGGGATCTACCCCAGAATACTGAGGGAGGCATGGGAAGAAATTGCTGGGGCCTTGACAGAAGTCTTTGCATCCTCATTGGCTACAGGTGAGGTCCCAGAGGACTGGAGAATAGCCAATGTTGTTCCTTTGTTTAAGGGTAGCAAGGATAACCCAGGAAATTATAGGCTGGTGAACCGTACGTCAGTGGTAGGGAAATTATTTGAGAGGATTCTTCGGGACAGGATTTACTCCCATTTGGAAACAAATTAACTTATTAGCGAGAGACAGCATGGTTTTGTGAAGGGGAGGTCGTGTCTCACTAATTTGATTGAGTTTTTTGAGGAAGCGACGAAGATGATTGATGAAGGAAGGGCAGTGGATGTTGTCTACATGGACTTCAGTAAAGCCTTTGACAAGGTCCCTCATGGCAGACTGGTACAAAAGGTGAAGTCACAGAGAATCAGAGGTGAGCTGACAAGATGGATACAGAAATGGCTCGGTTTTAGAAGATAGAGGGTAGCAGTGGAAGGGTGCTTTCCTGAATGGAGGGCTGTGACTAGTGGTGTTCTGCAGGAATCAGTGCTGGGACCTTTGCTGTTTGTAGTATATATAAATGATTTGGAGGAAAATGTAGCTGGTCTGATTAGTAAGTTTGCGGACAACACAAAGGTTGGTGGAGTTGCGGATAGTGATGAGTATTGTCAGAGGATACAGCAGGGTATAGATCGGTTGGAGACTTGGGCGGAGAAATGACAGATGGAGTTTAATCCGGACAAATGTGAGGTAATGCATTTTGGAAGATCTAATACAGGTGGGAAGTATACAGTAAATGGCAGAACCCTTAGGAGTATTGACAGGCAGAGAGATCTGGGCGTACAGGTCCACAGGTCACTGAAAGTGGCAACGCAGGTGGATAAGGTAGTCAAGAAGGCATACGGCATGCTTGCCTTCATCAGTTGGGGCATAGAGTATAAAAATTGGCAAGTCATGCTGCAGCTGTACAGAACCTTAGTTCTGCCACACTTAGAATATTGCGTGCAATTCTGGTCGCCACACTACCAGAAGGACGTGGAGGCTTTGGAGAGGGTACAGAGGAGGTTTACCAGGATGTTGCCTGGTCTGGAGGGCATTAGCTATGGGGAGTGGTTGGATAAACTCGGATTGTTTTCACTGGAACGACGAAGGTGGAGGGGCGACATGATAGAGGTTTACAAAGTTATGAGTGGCATGGACAGAGTGGATAGTCAGTAGCTTTTACCCAGGGTGGAAGCATCAGTTCCCAGGGGATGTAAGTTTAAGGTGCGAGGGGCAAAGTTTAGAGGGGATGTGCGAGGCAAGTTCTTTACACAGAGGGTGGTGAGTGCCTGGAACTTGCTGCCAGGCGAGGTGGTGGAAGCAGGTATGATAGCGACGTTTAAGAGGCATCTTGACAATTACATGAATAGGATGGGAATAGAGGGATACGGTCCCTGGAAGTGCAGAAGGTTTTAGTTTAGGCAGGCATCAAGATTGCACAGGCTTGGAGGGCCGAATGGCCTGTTCCTGTGCTGTACTGTTCTTTGTTCTTTGTTCCAAACCCGCGACCTCTACCAACTAGAAGGACAAGGGCAGCAAATGCATGGGAACACCACCACCTGCAAGTTCCCCTCCAAGTCACACAGCATCCTGACTTGGAACTATATCGCCGTTCCTTCACTGTCGCTGGGTCAAAATCCTGGAACTCCCTTCCTAACAGCACTGTGGGTGTACCTACCCCAAATGGACTGCAGCGGTTCAAGAAGGCAGCTCACCACCACCTTCTCAAGGGCGATTAGGGATGGGCAACAAATGCTGGCCTGGCCAGCGATGCGCACACCCCATGAATGAATAAAAAAAAACAAAAGCCAATATTCTGTCCAGTCAAAGATATTTTGCACTAAGATAGTCAGACTGCAGCAGGCATGGATATAGTATGATCGTCTAATACCATTACAACTACACTAACAACACAAAGGTTTCCTATCCAAGCAAGATGTGAAACTGAATTCAATAAATCTGGTCATTTGTGGACTAGCAACAGAACTTGCCACAGAATTCCCAGTGTCTGAGATGAGCACTTGAAATGCCATAGCATACATGCTGAGGGCCAAGTGCTGGAAAATGGGATTACAATAGTTGGGTACTTAATGGCTGGCACAGACACGATGGGCTGAAGGGCCTGTTTCTGTGCTGTATAACTCTATGACTCTGACCTGCTTTTGTAGCCACAGTATTTATATAGCTGGTCCAGTTCAGTTTCTGGTCACTGGTAACCCCCAGCATGTTAATGAAACTCACTGAAAACTGGATCTCTTATCTCTAATTCGTATTTAAAGTTAACCAGTTTGCTAGAAATTGTGTCTTTGCTAGAATTTTTTTTTTTTAAGGCCATTTTCTGTAAAGATTGGAGAACACATATGACAGCACATGTGATAATACGGCAGCCAAGATTTGAAAGGATTTCTATGTTACCATCCTTGTTTCACCGTTGTTTAACTAGATACTGGACAGGAAACGGTATAGCTTATCAGATGCAATTGTTCATAGATCCCTCCAAGTGGGAAATGTAATTAAAATCTCCACAAAATTCCATTGCAATTCTTTTCATATTATCCAGCTTAAAAGTTGCTCTGAGAAATTGCCCTAGTGGAGTGAAGTCCAGTAACTCTTACTTTGACTGTTTCTGGCTAACAATTGTATTCAGATTTGGGGAATTACAAACAAAATCATTTTTAGATGCTTCCTTACAAACTTGTACGTTTTAAAGGGGAACTACATCTAAGCAATTATTTAATTCCTTTTATTTCTCACCTTTTTTCTCTAACATAGAACAGTATTTTGAACATGTACGGGCTTTTAATGGGTTTTAGAGGAAAGGGTATTTTACACCTACTTAAAACATTTTATTTGTATTCTTTAATATTTTTTCCTTTATCCTCATAAGTATAGTCAACCACTTTTATAAAATGAAGGCTCTTCAAATTCTTAAAAAAACCTACATCATGGAAGGAATTCACCATTAAGTATATGTTAAGTATATTTTTAAATAGGGAAGCTTTAAAAGGCATGATTTTCCTTTGGAACATTATGACATGATGACATCATGTCAGAGAGATAACCATGTGATGCTTCCTACTCCCAAGGACAAGATAAGGGGAGCCTCACCTATGTGGTATCATTCTGATCCATCAACTCCTAGGAAGAGAAAATAACCTCTCATATTCCTCCTTCCAGCGCCAAAGGTCAAAGGTGGGACAGTAGGATGTAGAAGTTGCCTTTAATTCGTCAATCAAGTTATCTTTCCACTTCATTCCAGGCATCCACTACACACCTAAAGATTGAATAAATAATGATACTGAAGAGGAATATGCATCAGGGAGAAAGGAGGTGGATTACACTGTGCATGTGGGCAGCTTTTGTCAGAACTGAGCTCCGGCAAAAGGTCTACATGTAAAACCTCAGCCCACCTTTTCAGCTGCTCATACGCCCTCCATGTATTGCAAGCTTTTCTTTTTAATTTCAGGTTTCCAACATCTGCAGTTATCCTCGTCAGTGTTTTTATGCCTAACTATGATATTCAGACACCTTCCATTACTTTTCCTCTCTTTGCAGATGATAAATGGCAGGCTATCCTATCGTAGAATGTTTTCTCAGTGATCTATCTTAGGCAGCCAGATCTTTCACAGAGGTGAGATAAAATTCTAGGGCATATATTCAAGCAGGACTGACAGGGTCAGCTGCAAAAGGATGGTGTAAAATCTTCTAGACATAAGCTTTGGCCACTCAGAAGAGGGTGTTGTCCTCTCACTTCCTGAGGAAAGCCCTGAATGCTTATGTATCTCTCAAAAACTTGACAAAAGTAACAGAAATAAGCCTTCTATGTGGATTTGGTGAGATTTACACCTCAGTAACTACAATAACTACAATTTCCATTTTAGACTCTGATTCTTGTAAAGTAAGGTTGAGAGTTCTGAAACAGGATGTGCACTCAGGCGATATAATGCTAAGGGGACCAACAGTTGAAACAACGTCAGCAGAGGATAGGGGCCTCTTTACAGTCAGTGATACGCTGACTGAGCCTTGATCTCTCAGTCAGCCTGAAGCAGATGCCTCTACATTTGCTGATGCTGGGGAAGGATTTCTGCACTTTTTCTTCCAACGCATCTTGACACCACTGGGCGTTTAGCCGTCCTCGGTTGGTGACAACTGCGAAACACAAGGTTATAAGCCAGTCTGTCTTGAGAGATCAACACTATTGTGCTATGACTGGAATTTAGTGTTCAGTGCCACTTAGCACGAAAGAAGCCTTGTGGCCTGTGACAATGACACAAACTCTTTCCAAAACAGACACTGAGGACTGACAGATGCATTCTCAGCATTAGGTCTAAACCCAGAACAGGCACTGTAATGTAATTCCTTACAGCCTTTGAAGGCTCGTTTCCTTTTAAAGCTATTAATATCTTTGACAAACGGTTGGAACAAATTCCACGTATGGAGACTAAAGACATTGCCGTGAGATTGCACAGTTTGAACTGGGCACAGAATTTACTTTGGAAATTCTCTTCTAAGATGGCATGAAGCCAATTGTAGCAGGTGTATGCTGAGATTTCAAAGCTGTTTTTACATGAATTGGTAAGAAGTATATAGGTCAGGGATCTTAAGTAAACATTTGACTGCATTTAATTGTATAATACCAATCAATCAGTCCAGAAAGTCGTTAGCTTGAAAGAGTGCACCATAAATGAAGAATATGGAAAAGTGACAAAATGTTTTACTGCAAACCAGCAACAATATGTACAAAAATTATAAAGAGCATTCAATAGTCAGGTGTACTAAACACCACAAAGTTACCACAAGTAATATTGAAATATTACTTTATGCTGAGATTTATATCTGAAGAGGCAGAATTACTCTCAAGTAGTGTCTTTCTCCCAGCAGGACTACCCTGGTTATATCAATTACAGGGAATATTCCTGTGTGTCTTGGAGTGGCTCTAAAGAAAACAGCAGGGGGCATGTGTTACAACCAAGGCGGGAGTAAGGCACTGTTAAATCAGTCCCACTACTCCACAGGCCAAAGCATATTAGTAAAGTTTCCCACCTACCAGAAAATAGCCAAATTAAACACTCTATTTGCCCTCCAGAATAAAACACACCAAACCAGGTTTCTTTAAACAGCAACAAAATTAAACATTTATGAACAAAGTCTTAAACAATAATGAGATAACTCTATACGTGAAAGGATTCTTTTAAAATGTCTTATTCTTCCTAACCCTCATGTACACACACACATACATTCAAAAGAAATGGTTAACTGGTTTTAAAAGGATGTTTTCAGATCACAACTGTTTCTTAGGTATGGCAAAATAACAGGGTTGTAACATTCTGGTAGAATATTTCCAGGTCAGTGAAGTGTCTAATAGTTGAATAGTCGGATGCCACTCGATGTCTCTCCAGGTGAAGTTGATTAACAGTCTGTGATGGGTAGGCATTCATGGCACTTCGTCTGCAGCAGATATCACACAGGTCTTTCAGCAAAGGGTGTCGCAACAGGTCTACTTGGGTTTTGAAATAGCAGTCTAGCAATAGAAGCTTTCTTGAGCTTTCAGGATAATCCAAAACATAAGAGGCAACAGGAATCACTCCTGAGTCAGATATTTTTCAGAGACTGGAGGCAATAGGAATTTGCTATCTATTAAAATGCAGAGCTTCCTCTCAGCAAAGGAGCCTTTCTCCACAGACAGCAGCAATTCCTCTTTTCCTGGGTCTTTTCCTTCTCAGGGGTCTTTTTTCACTCTCCAGGCAGACACAGCCACAACCTCAAATGTAGAATTTCTTTTTACAAGATAGTCAAACCTTCTTTTCCGGGAGAGGTCTCTTATTTGGTCTGCAAAAAAAACAGGTTTCTGCCAGTTTGTTCTGCCTCCTGTTTGTCCAGCACTGGTCTTTTTCACACTGCAAAACTGAAACTAAAATCCACAATCAAGTCATGTGACAGTCATAAATCTTCCTGTCATTTCCCTGTTGAGCTGCTTGGAAACAAGTGCCTTACTATCTGGGTCACTCAGTTCAAATACCAAGTTTCAGCATTCAGTGTTCACAGAAAAACACACAGAACTCCAAGATTTCAAATTACAAAAACAAAACTCTTGTGACACATGCAATTTGTATCCAGCTGAAAAGAGTTGGTCCAGAGACACCTGAATCAAAGAGACCATAGTACAGGTTGGAAATCTACACTACGTAACTTGGTTTCCAAAGCTTGAACAGTTCTCACACCCGTTTAAGATCCTAGCACTGCTGCTGTTTGCAATAGAATCAGTTTAGGACAGTACCTTTAACTGACAAAACTATTGTGGTCAAAACAAATCTGGGAAAGAGGGAAAACAGACAAAAATCAACCAGGAAATGGAACCTGGGCCAAAAGAGGCCCAGAAGTTAATTTCAAATTTATTTTTCACTTTTTCTTGTAGTGATCACCCATGGCTTATAAGGAGGTCTTCAGCCTACCTTGAACTGGGCTACCTTCCCCTCCCCAGATCAGTGTTAGACCTCCCGCCACCGTTCCTGATCGCTGAGAGACCCCACCCCCACTTCAACTCCAATCTCAGCAAAGACACTCCCAGCCCAGATCAAACCCCACAATCACTGGCTGTGGTCTGTGCTTCCTCCCACTGGCCAGGCTGTCACTTGGCAGACTTCATTTTATTTAAATAAGGCCTGCATTTGAGATTGGTGGGGTCTCCACATCCCCGCCTTGCAGAGTTCTTCAGCCAGTTCCAGGCTACTCTGCGCTCTTCCTGTAAATAGCAGATTTATTCTGAAGGATAATTAAAATGGACATTAATTCATCACTTATGCTGTAGAAACCATTGCCTTCAGTTCGAGTATTGTGAGCAGGCTGCACCTAGTTATACTTGCTCACTTCACTCCACTCTGGGGACAGCAAAATTCTACATAGATGTACAATTCTGCTACCAAGCTGCTGATTTGTTTTATATGTAAAGAGAGTTAGCTCTTTTCTAACATTAGGCCATTAAGTCTGTCAAAATGGAATCTATTTGGCTTTTACTCAAAGCTGCAGTTTAATAAGTGAACCTAGTGCAAAACCAAAGTGAGAGATCACCTCCTGGGATGATTTGAGACTCAGTGTCAAATTGCAAAATGATGCTAGTTTGGCTACAATTAATTTTTTTGTCACTGTGAAACTTAAGCATTAAGTTTAAGGTTAGCACTGCAGCCTCACAGCTCTAGCGACCCGGGTTCAATTCTGGGTACTGCCTGTGTGGAGTTTGCAAGTTCTCCCTGTGTCTGCGTGGGTTTCCTCTGGGTGCTCCAGTTTCCTCCCACATGCCAAAGACTTGCAGGTTGATAGGTAAATTGGCCATTATAAATTGCCCCTAGTATAGGTAGGTGGTAGGGAAATATATAGGGACAGGTGGGGATGTGGTAGGAATATGGAATTAGTGTAGGATTAGTATAAATGGGTGGTTGATGGTCGGCACAGACTCGGTTTCAGTGCTGTATCTCTAAACTAAACTAAACTTAATCACTGGACAGCAACAAAAATATTCAATTGTCACACTGGCAAAGTATTACTGCAAAAATACACAGCAAGTATAAGAACTATAAGATTCCTCTATTTTTCTACAGTTACTCAAGTAGCATATCATAAAAAAAGCTAAGATTCAGGTTTTCCTTAATCAGATTACAAAGATAAGCAGTTTAGCATTTTGTAATATTTCAAAAGGCTCCACTGAATTGCCATTTCCTTAAATAAAATATGCAACATTCAATGCTGTACATCCATTTTCTTAACTATAAATGCTAAATATTGCCAATCTGTTCACTTGATAGAAAAGTAATTAGATAAAATAGAACACTGTATTTTAATACTCCAAAGTAATCCCTTAAATATTAACAAAAGGATTGTGAAAAATACTGTTGCTTTCTGCACTGACTTTCTAATACTATTTCATGACTGTTCTCTTGCCTAATTTATGAGTGACAAGAGAACCCGGTTTGTATAGGTAACAGATTTTCTTCTTTAAATTACTTGAATTCTTTCCAAGTCTTGTCTTTTTAAAAAGAACAGAAGATAAGAAATAGAGCAGGAGCAGGCTATTGGGCTCTTTGAGCTTACTCCACCATTCAGTACAATCATGACTGACCTTCCACCTCAAGTCCTCCTTCCCACAACAACTAAACATTCTAAGACTTACTGTACCTGTAACAGAATTAATACCTTCTGCAATATTTAATCTGTGAATTTATTATTTGGAATAATATGAAAAATAGAATTCTGATTCTGGAACACAAGATTTGACACTCCTACAATCTGCACGACAAGAGGCTGAGTGACATGTAAAATGAAAGCATGCTTGACCCAGGGAGGATCAGAGGCAATTTTTGTCAACAGGATTTATGTGCAAATAAAAATATAATGCTCCTTGGTATCTATGAACCTGCTCAGCTAATGCCACAGAGCATCTATGCTAAGCAGGAAGAACAATCAACGTTAACTTACGAAACGAAAAACAAGATGATGGAAATAAGCTGGTTACCGATAAAGATTGAAGACTTACAACCTGGACCTACAGCTAGAAACTGAAAATTTGTCTTCATCTTCATTTCCCTTTCTGATGAGGAATACTTGTCCCTGTATATGTTCTTTATTCTTTTATTTTAAAAAATGTATGAATAAGGTACAAGGATTTGTATCACAAACTGTGCACTTCTGACTCAAAATTAAAACACTAGCATAATTACAGCATGTTTACTGCCATCTCTGGCCAGTTAGATCTTTAAATAACTAAGTGAACCAGTTCGAACTTAATTCAGAGTCAATCCCATCAGCAAAGGGGAACCAAAAAGTACAGGTTAGACTAATGCAGAGGTGAGAGCATAAGGGGATTTATAAACAAGGTTGAAAAGCCTGTCAAAAATCACTATTTAGGCTCACAAGTAAAAGATGGCCACCTGGGCAAGATAACAGAGTGTTGCCCATGAATATGGAATTGTACAACAGGATGAATCACCAGAAAGCTGGGGGGGGGGAAAAAAACTAACTTTACAGAATATAATGAAGTGAGATGCCACTGCATGCCATTTCAAACTACTATGCAAAAGGTTTGTTTAAATATTCTCACATTTGCACACACTTAGAAATATATACAATTTTAGGCCTTAGAAAAATATTGTAAAGATGAAGTTATACAAAGATTTTTAATTTATGTATGTATTAGAAATGAAACAAATGCATTAATTGTAAAACTTGCAAATTAAGTATCTGCCTCAGCTCAGTCGTAGCTCTGAGTAAGAAGTTTATGGGTTCACGTCTGCCCTCTCAGGTGAAAGTAAAATATTCCATGGCACTTCTTGAGGAAGAGCAGGAGAGTTTTCCTGTTGGCCTGGCCAACATTTATCCCTCAACCAACAAAGCTAAAACAGATTATCTGGTCATTTATTTTATTGTTGTTTGTGGGGCCTTGCTGTATGCAAATTAACTGCTGCATTTCCTACATTACAACAGTGACTTCACTTCAGAAAGTACTTCATTGACCTTCAAGTGCTTTGGAGTGTCCTGAGGTCATGAAGACACTATATAAATACAAGTTCTTTTATTCATGTAAAAAAGGTCCTATATGTTGAATAATATACATTTCATATAAAGAGATAGATATTAGTCTGGATCTGCTTTTGAGCCCAGACTTGTGCCAGCTCGGACAGAACCCTGAGGCCATCCTGATATCGGGCAACCCGTCACATCTTCATCTTTGGGATAAGCAACTGGCGCGGTCACACTCAAAATGCAGCTTGCCCATGGGAGAAATTAATTGCAGGCCGATGGCTGTGCAGATAAGTTACCTGATGGGGGATTGGATTTGTCAACTGGATGGGTGGTGGGTGGGGGGGGGTGGCGATCACCAGGATTGTGTAAATGAACAGAGCATGCCTGCTCTTCCTGGCTCCAGAGAAAAGGTTATTTTTTAATGAAATGTTTTCAAAAAAGTACCTGGTGTTGAAGAATTGCTGAAGGTCTGACGCCTGCCCTACTCATTGAGAACTAATTTTGTAAAGTGGTCCTCCTGCACATGTTAGGCCCCCCCATTATCATCTTTAAGCAAGGAAACCTAAAAACTGGTCCACATGAATTTAAGAGTGGGACTAATACATGGGTATGCTAAATTTGAATGCTTTCAATCCATTTTACACCTACAACCATAGAAGCCATAGAAACGTTACAGCACAGAAGGAGGCCATTCAGCCCATCGTGTCTGCGCCAGCTTAAAAAAAAACTAGCCGCCAAATTTAATCCCACCTTCCAGCACGTGGTCCGTAGCCTTGCAGGTTACAGCACTTCAGGTGCAGGTGCAGGTACCTTTTGAAAGAATTGAGGGTTTCTGCCTCCACCACCGTTACTGGCAGTGAATTCCAGACACCCACCACCCTCTGGGAGAAAAAGTTTTTCCTTATGGCCCCTCTCATCCTTAAATCTCCTTAAATCTGTGCCCCCTGGTAATTGACCTCACCACTAGGTCTACTGTCTACTCTATCTAGGCCCCTCAATTTTCTACACCTCAATTAGGTCACCCCTCAGCCTCCTCTGTTCTAAAGAAAACAACCCCAGCCGATCCAATCTTTCCTCATAGCTGCAACTTTCAAGCCCTGGCAACATTCTCGTAAACCTCCTCTGTGCTCTCTCCAGAGAAATTATGTCCTTCCTGTAATGTGGTGACTGGAACTGTTCTCAATGCTCCAGCACTCAATACTCCAGCTGTGGCCTAACCAGTGTTTTATACAGTTCCAGCATCACATCCTTGCTTTTGCATTCTATACCTTGGCCAATAAAGGAAAGCATTCCATATGCCTTCTTCACCACTTTATCTACCTGTCCTGCCACCTTCAGGGACCTGTAGACATGCACTCCAAGGTCTCTCACTTCCTCTAACCCTCTCAATATCCTCCCGTTTATTGTGTATTCGTTTGCTTTATTTGCCCTCCCCAAATGCATTACCTCACTTCTCCAGATTGAATTCCATTTGCCACTTTTCCGCCCACTCAACCAAACCATTGACCGATTCATCGCATACCAATTCCTACCCCAAAACAATCTGAAATTCAAATTATATACATTTCACGTACATTCAACCGTATATAAAAAGCTCTAAATACAAAGGAGTGGAAGTTGTGTTATAGTTATATAATGCTCTAGTTAGACCCTATTTAGAGTTCTGTATTCAGTTCTGGCCACAGCACCTCAGAAAGGATATAGTCGCCTTGTAGGGGCATTGTGGAGGGTGGGGTTGAGGTGGTGGCAGTAGCCGGGGAGGGGGGTTGGAGGCGGGGAACAATGCAGATTCAGCAGAATGATATTGAGGCTAAAAAGTTAAATCATGTGGACAGGTTGCATATATGAGGTTTTTATTCCCTTGAGCTCAAACATTCAAGGGGTGATCTAATAGAGGTGTTTAAAATGATTAAAGAAGGTGTTAGGGTAAATAGATATAAACAATTTCCTCCGGTAGGGGATTCCAGGGAAAGGGGGCATAAACTAACTAGAGCTAGGGGTGGTGTCAGGAAGCATTGGAAGACGGATAGAGTCAAGATACAGATCAGCCATAATCTAACTGAACAGCAGAACAGGTTTGTATGGCTGAATATAGTGTAATACACAATTACACATCAAAATTAAAATATAAATATTGCAATCAAAGCTGTATATTGCTGTAATTTATTCATCCACATTTAAATGGATTCATAGGAACATAAGATTTAGAAGCAGGAGTAGGCCATTCGGCCCATGGAGCCTGCTTTGCCATTTGATAAGTTCCGAAGAAGGGTCACTGACCCGAAACGTTGACTCTGCTTCTCTTTCCACAGATGCTGCCAGACCTGCTGAGTGGTTCCAGCATTTCTTGTTTTTATTATGGCTGATCTGGCTGTGGTCTCAACTCCATTTTCCTGTCTGTCCCTCATAAACTTTGACTCCCTTGTCTATCAAAAATCTATCCAACTCAGCCTGAAATAAATTCAATGACCCAACCTCCACTGCTTTTTGGGAAAGAGAATTCCATCGACTCACGACTGTTTGAGGAAAAAAAGATTTTCTCCTCATTTCTGTCTTAAAAGGGAGACCTCTTAACCCTAAAATGTGTCCCCCAGTTCTAGTCTCCTCTCACAAAAGGAAACATCCTCCCAGTATCCACTCTATCAAGTCCCCTCAGGGGGACTTATATGTTTCAATAAGATCACCTCTCATTCTTCTAAACTCCAATTCAGTATAGGTATCTTTTGCTGTATATATACAATTCAATGTACTCAGACAAGACTATTAAAAATGGCTAGATAGTTGTTTAATGCTAAATAATTTAATGAGCTCCCATGCAGCATCTTTCTTTGCAAATTGTGATCAAATCAAACACACAAGTGGCACATTTGCAAATGAACTGGGTGTCGGGGGCGGAGGGGGGAGGGAATACGAAAAAAGGCATCATGCCAATCTGAAGTTTGTTACTGAATCTAGAAGTGCTGAAAAAGTCAGTATTTTCACTGTACTCAAAAAACAAAATGAAATCATGATTTTTTTTCTATTAAAAAAAAACACACCAATGTTTTATTCTGGGTAGTCACTTGCATGCATTTATTTTTGGTCAGCCAGCCATCTGTGCAGAAGCAAAAAGCTATCACCAAAATTAAAAGTTTCCAAACGAAACTACAAAGAAATTGATACAAATAGTTTCCATTTTCCAGCTAGAGATAGATATAGCACACTCTCTCCCACTTTATCTATCTGGAGAGACTTTAAGTACAAATTTTCAACAGCCAAGGCAAAAAGAGTTTTAAGTGTACGCAAGGGTAGTGTTGAAGTTAACTGGCTAAAATCTTGCAATTTACCAGCATGAAATGCTTGTATCTCAATGCACTTCTCAGAGTGGTAGGTTCAAGTTATCAAGACTAAAATAAAATAACATTTTTATTCGGAGTTGTTCAGTTCCTTTGCTATGGAGGGCCGAGAATTTATGTGAGTAAACCCAACACATGACATACATGGATTTTATTTCAGAGTTAACCTGGGGCAGTACAATTCTATGTTCCTTTGCGAGGTAGAAGTGATGGTAAACAACTTGCATAAGAACATAGGAACGGGAGTAGGCCATTTAGCCCCTTCAGCCTGTTCCAACATTCAATGAGATCATGACTGATCTGCGACCTAGCTCCATTTCCTTGCTTTTGCCCCAGATTCCCCAATACCTTTGGTTCACAAAAATCTAGCAACCTTAGATTTAAAATTAACAATTGATCTCGCATCAATTGCTGTTTGCTATGCGAGTTCCAGACTTCTACCACCCCTTTTGTGTCGAAGTGTTTACAATTTTTAGACTTTACCCCCTAGTCCTAGACTTCCCAACAAACAAATAGTTTCTATCTATCCTATCTGAATAGCTTGAAAACTCTAAATCATCTGTTAACTTTATAATTTCCAGGGAATAATTAGGGGGACAGACAGCAGCCTTTGTAAACAGAAGTGAGAATCCAATATGGGACACCGAGCTTCCGGTTGCTTGCCATTTTAATTCACAACCCTGCACTCACACCCACATTTCTGTCCTCGGCCTGCTGTAGTGTTCCAGTGAAGCTCAACGCAAGCTCAAGGAACAGCACCTCATCTTCCGATTAGGCACTTGACAGCCTTCTGGACTCAACATTGAATTCAACAATTTCAGACTATGACCCCCATTTTGATTTTTTTTTTAAACCATGTGCCAGTCTTGAACTTGTTTTTCATGTTTTTGGACAGAGCTGTTCATTATTCCCCCATTAACACTCTCTCTGGACAAATGCTTCGTCTTTTAGTACAACTTTTACCACTCCCTTTGCCTTTTGTTCCAGGACATCTTTGTCATTTAATCTCACCCGCCCTCTGCCCTGTCACAGACCTGCCCTTGTATTCACCTTCCCGCCTCCCCCCCTTTCATTTGCTCGAAATCTATTACATCTCTAACCTTTGCCAGTTCTGATGAAAGGTCATCATCCTGAAATGTTAATTCTGCTCATCTCTCCACAGATACTGCCAGACCTGCTGAGTATTTCCAGCACTTTCTGTTTTATCCCATATGGTACGTTACCTACCTGATGCCAGGGTGAGGGACATTTTGAAACAGCATGAAAGGATATTAGAGAAGAAGGTGCTGTTCTATTCCATTAAGCCTGGCAGTGAAGGAAAAACTGAAGCCTCATCTTTACACGCCTTTATATGCTATTATAAACAGATTACAATCATGCACCTCCTAACCCAACCAGTACAATTCCAGTATGATCCTATTTATAGGAGCACAAATGAATTCCCAGTTAATACCCACCACCTGCATACAATTAAACACACAATTAATATACAATTAACAGCTGCATTTATGTAGCACCTTTAATGTTGTAAGATGTCACAAGGTGCTTCAAAGAAGCGTTATCAAAAGAATTTGGCACCGAGATGCATAAGGAGATATTAGGACAGGCGACCAAAGGCTTGGTCAAAGAGGTAAGTTTTAAGGAGTATCTTAAAGGAGGAGAGAAAGTGCTAAAGAGACATAGAGGTTTAGGGAGGCAATTCAAAAGCGTAGGGCGTAGGCAGTTGAAGGCATGGCTGCCATTGGTAGAGTGATTGAAATCAGGGATGTGCAAGAATCAGGACTGCAGGAGCACTTGTAGGGCTGGAGAAGCTTACAAAAATAGGGAGCGGCGAGGCCATGGAGGGATTTAAAACAAGGCAGAGTGTGCAGTGTTCTCAAAAAAAATAAAAACATTAAAAATAATGGAAGCACTTTCCTAACAGCTGTGAGACATTTTTTTCTTTTATATGTGACTAGTCAAGTGATGTACTTGGAGCTAGAGGGTTCCTGAAGTAATGCTGATTATGAAAGTGCTTCCATTACTTTTAATGTTTTTTTTTTGAGAACTTGTGTTAAAACTGAAAAGATTCCATGGATGTGTTTTTTTTTAAACCAAGTTCACCGACAGGACTTGTGATGTGGTTTGAAAGCCACCTGTGCTGGCGACAGAACCCTTGGTGACTTGGGGAAAATTGGTTACAGAGAAGCCACATGTCAAGGTTTGTGAAGGTCAGAAGGTTGACTCTCTGGGGTTTGAACGTTGTTTTCAGTTTTAGTTGGAGTGTGAACTGTTTGAAGAGAGTTGGTGTTTTCCTACCAAGGAGAAAAGAAATCACCCAGCTCACCTCCTTCTCTACCTTTCTGAAGAAATCCTGCAGGATCCAGTGTGGGACAAAAATCCCTGGTGCCGTATAGCTCCCAAGCAGCTGAAAAAAAAATCCTGCAATTCTAGTGTGTGCTGGCGGAAAAACCTTAATGTCACATTTCTCCTAGAAAGCCTACTGGAATAATTCCCAACATCTCCAGAACAGACTGCTTCTGAAACGATGCCAATGTCTCGTCTCCGTATACCTGGTTGCCAGGCCAAAAACAGGACAATTGACTTCCTTCCATATCTTCATTCTTTTTTCATCAAGAATTAGCAAGTGTTTGGCCAAAGTCATTTTTTTGTTGTCTCTTTTTGTAACAGACCTCTGCAGAGTGAAGTTCTGAATTTTTTCCCAGTGGGGGTGTGTGAGTATAGTTGGGGAATTTTTAAAAAGGAAAATTTCATATTTTAATCAGTGTGTTTATGCTTTGCTTCGTTACTGGTTAAGTCTTGCTTTATAATAAACTGATAATGTTGTTGTTTATTAAAGAAACTTGGTTGCTGTATTTTGTTCTGGGAGAAAAAAAGAATATATGATTGGCTGTATTGGTATCCAGGTAAACATCTAAATAGATGTTGTGACCTGCAGAGAAGTGGAACTAGAAAAGACAGTGCATTCCCCCAGCATCAATCGTAACATCTAACTGGGAGTTCATCATTTGGGATACCCAAAGCTGATGATGTGCAATTGTAAGAGGGGTGAAACTAACTGAAAAGAGGAAAAGAAAAAAAATGTTTTTTTGTGCATTAAAGTTTACACTACCGGAATGTTTTTAACAGTTGCTACGACTTTTCTGGGGAAAGAGGATGTATCCCTGAGTCATTGGAGAAACTTAACCAAGACTAGGCTAAAGGATTTGGCAGAATCAGGTATCAGAGTGAAAACCAGAAGCTAAAAAAGCAGATGTAATTGCAGTGAAAACACAGCATTTGTAATAAGACGACAAACCACATGGTAGTACAGTTGAATTAGCTAAAATTCGGTTGCACATGAGGCAGCTTGAACTTGACAAAGAACAAGAAAAAGCAATAAAATTGGAAAAATGTAAGCTTAAGTTTCAAAAGCAAGTTAAAAAAGAAGGGAATTCGAATTAAAAATGATGGAACTAAGACAAAAGGGTGGTCTTGACTCTAATGAAAATTTTGGTGGGAATGTAGGAACATAGGAGCAGGAGTAGGCCATCCAGCCTGCTCTGCCATTCAATACGATCATGGCTGATTCTCCACTTCAATGCCTTTTTCCCACACTATCCCCGTATCGCTTTATGTCATTGGTATTTAGAAATCTGTCAATCTCTACTTTAAACATACGCAATGACTGAGCTTCCACAGCCCTCTGGGGTAGAGAATGCAAAAGATTCACAACCCTCTGAGAAAATAAATTTCTCCTCATCTCTGTCCTAAGTGGGTTCCCTCTTATTTTGAAATTGTGTCCCCTCATTCTAGACTCCCCAACCAGGGGAAACATCTTATCTGCATCTACCCTGTCTATTCCTTTAAGTATTTTGTAGGTTTCAATGAGACCACCTCTCATTCTTCGAAATTCAAGAGAATACAGGCCCAGTTTCCCCAATCTCTCTTCGTAGGACAGTGCCAACAGAATCACAGAATAATACAGTGCAGAAGAGGCCCTTCAGCCCATCGAGTCTGCACCGATGCATTAAAGACACCTGACCTGTCTACCTAATCCCATTTGCCAGCACTTGGCCCATACCCTTGAATGTTATGACGTGCCAAGTGCTCATCCAGGTACTTTTTAAAGGATGTGAGGCAACCCGCCTTCACCACCCTCCCAGGCAGGGCATTCCAGACCGTCACCACCCTCTGGGTAAAAAAGTTCTTCCTTAAATCCCCCTTAAACTTCCTGCCCCTCACCTTAAACTTCTGTCCCCTCGTAACTGACCCTTCAACTAAGGGAACAGCTGCTCCCTATCCACCCTGTCCATGCCCCTCATAATCTTGTACACCTCAATCAGGTCACCCCTCAGTCTTCTCTGCTCCAGCAAAAACAACCCAAGCCTATCCAACCTCTCTTCATAGCTTAAATGTTCCATCCCAGACAACATCCCGGTGAATCGCCCCTGCACCCCCTCCAGTGCAATCACATCCTTCCTATAATGCGGCAACCAGAATTTCACACAGTACTCCAGCTGTGGCCTTACCAAAGTTCTATACAACTCCAACATGACCTCCCTGCTTTTGTAATCTATGCCTCGATTGATAAAGGTAAGTGTCCCATATGCCTTTTTCACCACCCTATTAACCTGCCCTTCTGCCTTCAGAGATCTATGGACAAACACGCCAAGGTCCCTTTGTTCCTCGGAACTTCCCACTGTCAGGCCATTCATTGAATACTTCCCTGTCACATTACTCCTTCCAAAGTGTATCACCTCACATTTTTCAGGGTTAAATTCCATCTGTCACTTTGCTGCCCATTTGACCATCCCGTCTATATCTTCCTGTAACCCAAGACACTCAACCTCACTGTTAACCACTCGGCCAATCTTTGTGTCATCCGCGAACTTACTGATCCTACCCCCCACATAGTCATCTATGCAGTTTATATAAATGACAAACAATAGGGGTCCCAGCACAGATCCCTGTGGTACGCCACTGGACACTGGCTTCCAGTCACTAGAACAGTCATCTGTCATCACTCTCTGTCTCCCACAGCTAAGCCAATTTTGAATCCACCTTATCAAGTTACCCTGTATCCCATGTGCATTTGCTTTCTTGATAAGTCTCCCATGTGGGACCTTGTCAAAGGCTTTGCTGAAATCCATGTGAACTACATCAACTGCACCACCCTCATCTACACACCTGGTCACATGCTCAAAAAATTCAATCAAATGTTTTAGGCATGACCTCTCACTGACAAAGCCATGCTGACTATTCCTAATCAAATTTTGCCTCTGCAAGTGGTGATAGATTCTCTCCTTCAGAATTTTCTCCAATAGTTTCCCTATCACTGACATGAGACTCACTGGTCTGTCGTTCCCTGGCTTATCTCTACAACCTTTCCTAAATAGTGGGACCACATTAGCTGTTCTCCAGTCCTTTGGCACCTCCCCCATGGCCAGAGAGGAATTAAAAATTTGGGTCAGAGCCCCTGCAATCTCCACCCTCGCCTCCCACAGCATCCTGGAACACAAATCGTCCGGACCTGGAGATCTGTCCACTTTTAAGCCTGCCAAAACCTCCAATACCTTGTCACTCCCTACATAGAACATAGAACATAGAACATACAGCACAGAACAGGCCCTTCGGCCCACAATGTTGTGCCGATCCTTTGTCCTCTGTCAAGGACAATTTAATCTATACCAAATCATTCTCCTTTATCCATATACCTATCCAAAAGCCTTTTGAAAGTCCCTAAAGTTTCTGACTCAACAACTTCCCCGGGCAAGGCATTCCATGCCTCGACCACTCTCTGGGTAAAGAACCTTCCCCTGACATCCCCCTTATATCTCCCACCCTTCACCTTAAATTTATGACCCCTTGTAACGCTTTGCTCCACCCGGGGAAAAAGTTTCTGACTGTCTACCCTATCTATTCCCCTGATCATCTTATAAACCTCTATCATGTCACCCCTCATCCTTCTCCTTTCTAATGAGAAGAGGCCTAGAATGTTCAGCCTTTCCTCGTAAGACTTATTCTCCATTCCAGGCAACATCCTGGTAAATCTCCTCTGCACCCTCTCCAAGGCTTCCACATCCTTCCTAAAATGAGGCGACCAGAACTGCACACAGTACTCCAAATGAGGCCTTACCAAGGTCCTGTACAGCTGCATCATCACCTCACGGCTCTTAAATTCAATCCCTCTGCTAATGAACGCTAACACCCCATATGCCTTCTTCACAGCCCTATCCACTTGAGTTGCAACTTTCAATGATCTATGCACATAGACCCCAAGGTCTCTCTGCTCCTCCACATGCCCAAGAACCCTACCGTTAACCCAGTATTTTGCATTCATGTTTGTCCTTCCAAAATGGACGACCTCACACTTTTCAGGGTTAAACTCCATCTGCCACTTTTCAGCCCAGCACTGCAACCTATCCAAGTCCCTTTGCAGACGACAATAGCCCTCCTCGGTATCCACAACTCCACCAACCTTTGTATCATCTGCAAATTTACTGACCCACCCTTCGACTTCCTCATCCAAGTCGTTAATAAAAATCACAAACAGGAGAGGACCCAGAACTGATCCCTGTGGCACGCCACTGGTAACTGGGCTCCAGGCTGAGTATTTACCATCTAAGACCACTCTCTGCCTTCTATCAGTTAGCCAATTCTTAATCCAACTGGCCACATTCCCCACTATCCCATGCCTCCTGACTTTCTCCATAAGTCTACCATGGGGGACCTTATCAAATGCCTTACTAAAATCCATGTACACCACATCCACTGGTTTACCCTCATCCACTTGCTTGGTCACCTGCTCAAAGAATTCAATCAGGCTTGTGAGGCAAGACCTACCCCTCACAAAACCGTGCTGACTGTCCCGAATCAAGCAGTGTCTTTCCAGATGCTCAGAAATCCTATCCCTCAGCACCTTTTCCATCAACTTGCCTACCACCGAAGTAAGACTAACTGGCCTGTAATTCCCAGGGTTGTTCCTATTCCCTTTCTTGAACAGGGGCACAACATTTGCCACCCTCCAATCACCTGGTACCACCCCCGTCAGCAGAGAAGATGAAAAGATCATTGCCAGCGGCTCTGCAATTTCATCCCTTGCTTCCCATAACATCCTTGGATATACCCCGTCAGGCCCGGGAGACTTGTCTATCTTCAAGTTATTCAAAAACCCCAACACATCTTCCCTCCTAACGAGCACTTCCTCGAGCTTACCAGTCTGCTTCCCACCGTCCTCTTCAGTAATACACCCCTTCTCATTCGTAAATACCGAAGAGAAGTACTCATTCAAAACCTCACTTATCTCTTCCGGCTCAACACACAGTCTCCCGCTATTGTCCTTGACCGGACCTACGGTCCCCTTAGTCATCCTCATATTTCTGACATACGCGTAAAAGGCCTTGGGGTTTTCTTTTATCCTACCCGCCAAGCATTTTTCATGCCCTCTCTTAGCTCTCCTAATCCCTTTCTTCAGATCCTTCCTGGCCATCTTGTATCCCTCCAGAGCTATGCCTGTGCCCTTTTTCCTCAACTTTATATACGCATCCTTCTTCTTCCTAACAAGACTCTCAACCTCTCTTGTCAACCACGGTTCCCTCACATGACCATCCCTTCCCTGTCTGACAGGGACATGCTTATCAATGGCCCCTACTATCTGCTCCTTGAAAAAGTTCCACATTTCGACCGTGCCCTTCCCTGCCAGCATATGCTCCCAACTTATGCTCCTCAGTTCCTGCCTGACAGCATCATATCTACCCTTCCCCCAATTGTAAACCTTGCCCTGTTGCACATACCTATCCCTCTCCATTACCACAGTGAATGCTACAGAATTGTGATCACTATCTCCAAAGTGCTCGCCCACCAACAGCTCTATCACTTGCCCTGGTTCATTACCTAGTACCAAATCCAATATTGCCTCCCCTCTGGTCGGGCAGTCTACATACTGAGTCAGAAAAGCTTCCTGGACATACTGCACAAACACTACCCCATCCAAACTATTCGATCTAAAGAGTTGCCAATCAATATTTGGGAAGTTGAAATCCCCCATAATTACTACCCTGTGACTTCTGCTCCTTTCCAAAATCTGTTTCCCAATCTGCTCTTCCACCTCCCTGCTGCTATTGGGGGGCCTATAGAAAACTCCCATCAAGGTGACTGCTCCTTTCCTGTTCCTGACCTCAACCCACAGTGCCTCAGTCGGCAGATCCTCCTCGAAAATTCTTTCAGCAGTTGTTACACTATTTCTAACTAACAATGCCACCCCCCCACCTCTTTTACCACCATTCCTAATCTTATGAAAACATCTATAACCAGGTACCTCCAAAAACCATTCCTCCCCCTCACCTATCCACGTTTCAGTGATGGCCACAACATCGTAGTCCCAAGTGCCCATCCACGCCTTCAATTCACTCACCTTATTCCTGATGCTTCTTGCGTTGAAGTATACGCACTTTAACCCTTCTCCGTGCCCATCTGTCCTCTGTGACAGTGCTACCTTCCCCAATACCTCACTACACTCTTTGTCTTTCTGAGTGGACCCACTGGTCCCTGGATTACAAGTCCGGTTCCCATCCCCCTCCCAAACTAGTTTAAACCCTCCCGAACAGTACTAGCAAACCTCCCTCCCAGGATATTGGTGCCCCTCTGGTTCAGATGCAGCCCGTCCTGTTTGAACAGGTCCCATCTTCCCCAGAATGCAGTCCAATTATCCAAGAACTGGAAGCCCTCCCTCCTACACCATTCCTGCAGCCACGTGTTCAGCTGTGCTCTCTCCCTATTCCTAGCCTCACTATCACGTGGCGCCGGCAACAAACCAGAGATAACAACTCTGTCCGTCCGAGCTTTCAGCTTCCAGCCTAACTCCCTAAACTCACTTCTAACATCTGTGCCACCCTTCCTTCCTACGTCGTTGGTGCCAATGTGCACCACGACCTCTGGCTGCTCCCCCTCCCCTTTAAGGATCCTGAAGACGCGATCACAAACATCACGGACCCTGGCACCAGGGAGGCAACAAACCATCCGTGCGTCTCGCCTGCGCCCACAGAACCGCCTGTCCGTACTCCTCACCATCGAGTCCCCGATGACTAGTGCTCTCCCATTCTCTCTCCTTCCCTTCTGAGCCACAGTGCAGGACCCCGTGCCAGAGGCCCGGTCACTGCAGCCTGCCCCCGATAGGCCGTCCCCCCCAACAGTATCTAAAACTGTATACTTGTTGTTGAGGGGAACGACCACAGGAGATCCCTGCACTGACCTCTTCCCACCTCTAACTGTTACCCAGCTGCCTTTGATTTGTGGAGTAACGACCTCCGTGTAGCTTCTATCTATCAACCCCTCAGCTTCCCGAATGATCCTCAGTTCATCCAGCTCCAGCTCCAATTCCCTAACACGGTCTGATAGGAGCTGGAGACGGATGCACTTCCAGCAGGTGAAGTCGGCAGGGCCACCGGAGGTTTCCCCCACCTCGAACATTCTGCAGGAGGAGCAATACACTACACTGGCTGCCATTTCTTTTATTCAATTACCCCTTAGTTAAGTACAACTCTAGATATTAACAAAAACAGTAAATAGCTTACCTGCTCAGTCCTTTTTGGTTAGAGGAGGAGGGTAAAAAGGGTCTTATTATTAGGTTAGAAGAGGAGGATGGGTGGGAGACACTACATGTGTAGTGGCTCGGGTTTACTCAGCTCCGCACCTTTAAGGAAAATACCTACCCAGGAATCCTCGCTGCCGACCAGCTTCCGGTTCCTCCGGCGCCAAAGACAAGGAAAACAGTAAGTAAAACAGTAAGTACTTACTTTTAAAACACAGCTCCTGATGCCTTCACTCACCCACCGAAGAGTCGCTACCTTCTCCTGCTGCTCCGCCGGGAAATGAGCTATGACAATTTGCTCAAGAACCTCACAGTCTCTCTCTCCGAGTTCCATATCCACATCCTCATTCTCTTGGGTGAAGACAGATGTGAAGTATTCGTTCAACACCCTACCAATGTCCTCTGGCTCCACCCACAGATTTCCCCCTTGGTCCATATTGGGTCCTACTCTTTCCCTGGGAACAAGTCTGGTGGACCTTCATTGCACTCCCTCGATGGCAATAATATCCTTCTTAAGGTAAGGGGGCCAAAACTGCACACAGTACTCCAGGTGTGGTCTAACTAAGGTTCTACACAATTGGATCAAGACTTCGCTACTCCTGTACTCAAATCATCTTGTGAGAAAGGCAAACATACCATTAGCCTTCTTAATTGCCTGCTGCACCTGCATGTTAGCTTTCAGTGACTTATTGACGAGGACACCTGGGTCCCTTTTCTAATCTCTTACCATCTAAGAAATACTCTGCACCTCTATTCCTCCTATCAAAATGGATAACCTCACATTTTTCCACATTATATTCCATCTGCCAATTTCTTGCCCACTCACTAAGTCTGTCCAAATCCCCTTGAAGCCACTTTGCATCATCCTCACTACACACATTCCCAATTAGTTTTGTGTCATTTGCAAACTTGGAAATATTACATTTGGTCCCCACATCCAAATCATTGATATATAATGTGAACAGCTAAGGCCCAAGTACTGACCCTTGCAGTACCCCACTCGTCACAGCCTACCAACACGAGTATGACCCGTTTATTCCTACTCTCTGTTTTCTGCCTGTTAAACAATCCCTAATCCATGCCAGTATATTACCTCCTATCCTATGTGCTTTAATTTTGCTCACCAACCACCTGTGGGGGACTTTATCAAAAGCCTTCTGAAAATCCAAGTATACTACGTCCACCAACTCTATCAGTTCTGTTCGTAACATCCTCAGAAAACTCCAACAGGTTCGTCAAACATGATTTCCCATTCATAAATTAATGTTGACTCTGCCCAATCAGATCAATATTATCCATCCAATTTATCACATCCTTCAGAATAGATTTGAACATTTTCCCTACTACTGATGTAAGGCTAACAGGTCTGTAGTTCCCTGTTTTCTCTCTCGCTCCCTTCTTAAATAGTGGGGTGTGTCATTTGCTACCTTCCAATCTGCAGGAACCGTTCCAGAATCAATAGAATTTTGGAAGATGTTCACCAATGCATCCACTATAGAATCATAGAACATTACAGCGCAGTACAGGCCCTTCGGCCCTCGATGTTGCGCCGACCTGTGAAACCATCTGACCTACACTCTTCCATTTTCATTAATATGTCTATCCAATGACCACTTAAATGCCCTTAAAGTTGGCGAGTCTACTACTGTCGCAGGCAGGGCGTTCCACGCCCCTACTACTCTCTGAGTAAAGAAACTACCTCTCACATCTGTCCTATATCTATCACCCCTCAACTTAAAGTTATGTCCCCTCGTGTTTGCCATCACCATCCGAGGAAAAAGACTCTCACTATCCACCCTATCTAACCCTCTGATTATCTTATATGTCTCTATTAAGTCACCTCTCCTCCTCCATCTCTCTAATGAAAACAACCTCAAGTCCCTCAGCCTTTCCTCGTAAGACCTTCCCTCCATACCAGGCAACATCCTAGTAAATCTCCTCTGCACCCTTTCCAAAGCTTCCACATCCTTCCTATAATGCGGTGACCAGAACTGCACGCAATACTCCAGGTGCGGCCGCACCAGAGTTTTGTACAGCTGCAGCATGACCTCGTGGCTCCGAAACTCGATCCCCCGACTAATAAAAGCTAACACACCATATGCCTTCTTAACAGCCCTATTAACCTGGGTGGCAACTTTCAGGGATTTATGTACCTGGACACCAAGATCTCTCTGTTCATCTACACTACCAAGAATCTTCCCATTAGCCCAGTACTCTGCATTCCTGTTACTCCTTCCAAAGTGAATCACCTCACACTTTTCCACATTAAACTCCATTTGCCATCTCTCAGCCCAGCTCTGCAGCCTATGTCCCTCTGTAACCTACAACATCCTTCGGCACTATCCACAACTCCACCGACCTTTGTGTCATCCGCAAATTTACTAACCCACCCTTCTACACCCTCATCCAGGTCATTTATAAAAATGACAAACAGCAGTGGCCCCAAAACAGATCCTTGCGGTACACCACTAGTAACTAAACTCCAGGATGAACATTTGCCATCAACCACCACCCTCTGTCTTCTTTCAGCTAGCCAATTTCTGATCCAAAGCACTAAATCACCTTCAATCCCATACTTCCATATTTTCTGCAATAGCCTACCATGGGGAACCTTATCAAACGCCTTACTGAAATCCATATACACCACATCCACGGCTTTACCCTCATCCACCTGTTTGGTCACCTTCTCAAAAAACTCAATAAGGTTTGTGAGGCACGACCTACCCTTCACAAAACCGTGCTGACTATCGCTAATGAACTTATTCTTTTCAAGATGATTATAAATCCTATCTCTTATAACCTTTTCCAACATTTTACCCACAACCGAAGTAAGGCTCACAGGTCTATAATTACCAGGGCTGTCTCTACTCCCCTTCTTGAACAAGGGGATAACATTTGCTATCCTCCAGTCTTCCGGCACTATTCCTGCCGACAATGACGACATAAAGATCAAGGACAAAGGCTCTGCAATCTCCTCCCTGGCTTCCCAGAGAATCCTAGGATAAATCCCATCTGGCCCAGGGGACGTATCTATTTTCACACTTTCCAAAATTGCTAACACCTCCTCCTTGTGAACCTTAATCCCATCTAGCCTAGTAGTCTGTATCTCAGTATTCTCCTCGACAACATTTTCTTTCTCTACTGTAAATACTGACGAAAAATATTCATTTAACGCTTCCCCTATCTCCTCTGATTCCACACACAACTTCCCATTACTATCCTTGATTGGCCCTAATCTAACTCTAGTCATTCTTTTATTCCTGATATACCTATGGAAAGCCTTAGGGTTTTCCTTAATCCTATCCGCCAATGACTTCTCGTGTCCTCTCCTTGCTCTTCTTAGCTCTCCCTTTAGATCCTTCCTGGCTAGCTTGTAACTCTCAAGCGCCCTAACTGAGCCTTCACGTCTCATCCTAACATAAGCCTTCTTCTTCCTCTTGACAAGCGCTTCAACTTCTTTAGTAAACCACGGCTCCCTCGCTCGACAACTTCCTCCCTGCCTCACAGGTACATACTTATCAAGGACACGCAGTAGCTGCTCCTTGAATAAGCTCCACATTTCGATTGTTCCCATCCCCTGCATCCTAAATCTTGCCTAATCGCATCATAATTTCCTTTCCCCCAGCTATAATTCTTGCCCTGCGGTATATACCTGTCCCTGCCCATCGCTAAGGTAAACCTAACCGAATTGTGATCACTATCACCAAAGTGCTCACCTACATCTAAATCGAACACCTGGCCGGGTTCATTACCCAGTACCAAATCCAATGTGGCATCGCCCCTGGTTGGCCTGTCGACATACTGTGTCAGAAAACCCTCCTGCACACACTGGACAAAAACTGACCCATCTAAAGTACTCGAACTATAATATTTCCAGTCAATATTTGGAAAGTTAAAGTCCCCCATAACAACTACCCTGTTACTCTCGTTCCTGTCGAGAATCATCTTTGCTATCCTTTCCTCTACATCTCTGGAACTATTTGGAGGTCTATAGAAAACTCCCAACAGGGTGACCTCTCCTCTCCTGTTTCTAACCTCGGCCCATACTACCTCAGTAGACGAGTCCTCAAACGTCCTTTCTGCCGCCGTAATACTCTCCTTGATTAACAATGCCACACCCCCCCCCCCCCTCTTTTACCATCTTCTCTGTTCTTACTGAAACATCTAAGTCCCGGAACCTGCAACATCCACTCGTGTCCCTGCTCTACCCATGTGTCCGAAAAGGCCACAACATTGAGATCCCAGGTACCAACCCATGCTGCAAGCTCACCCACCTTATTCCGGATGCTCCTGGCGTTGAAGTAGACACACTTTAAACCAAGTTCTTGCTTGCCAGTGCCCTCTTGCGTCCTTGTAACCTTATCCCTGACCTCACTACTCTCAACATCCTGTACACTGGAACTACAATTTAGGTTCCCATCCCCCTGCTGAATTAGTTTAAACCCCCCCGAAGAGCACTAGCAAATCTCCCCCCCCAGGATATTGGTACCCCTCTGGTTCAGGTGAAGACCATCCTGTTTGTAGAGGTCCCACCTACCCCAGAAAGAGCCCCAATTATCCAGGAAACCAAAACCCTCCCTCCTACACCATCCCTGCAGCCACGTGTTCAACTCCTCTCTCTCCCTATTCCTCGCTTCGCTAGCACGTGGCACGGGCAACAAGCCAGAGATAACAACTCTGTTCTCGCTCTAAGCTTCCACCCTAGCTCCCTGAATTTCTGCCTTAAATCCCCATCTCTCTTCCTACCTATGTCGTTGGTGCCTATGTGGACCACGACTTGGGGCTGCTCCCCCTCCCCCTTAAGGATCCCAAAAACACGATCCGAGACATCATGAACCCTGGCACCTGGGAGGCAACACACCAACCGTGAGTCTCTCTCGTTCCCACAGAAACTCCTATCTGTTCCCCTAACTATGGAGTCCCCAATGACTAATGCTCTGCTCCTCTTCCCCCTTCCCTTCTGAGCAACAGGGACAGACTCTGTGCCAGATACCTGTACCCCATTCCTTACCCTTGGTAAGTCGTCCCCCACAACAGTATCCAAAACGGTATACCTGTTGTTGAGGGAAACGGCCACAGGGGATCCCTGCACTGCCTGCTGGTTCCATCTCCTTCCCCTGACGGTAACCCATCTACCTACCTCTTTTACCTGAGGTGTGACTACCTCCCTATAACTCCTCTCAATAACCCCCTCCGCCTCCCGAATGATCCGAAGTTCATCCAGCTCCAGCTCCAGTTCCCCAACGCGGTTCTCGAGGAGCTGGAGTTGGGTGCACTTCCCGCAGATGCAGTCAGCAGGGACACTCTTGGCGACCCTTACCTCCCACATTCTGCAGGAGGAACAGTCAACTGCCTTAACCTCCATTCCCACTATTCTAAATTCCCAACAAATCTACTGAAAACCATCTCCATAGCTACCTCTTTCAACACTCTGGGATGCAGAATATCAGGTCCCGGGACTGATTAACCTTCATCCCCATTAATGTCTCCAATACAACTTTCTTACTAATACTAATTTCCTTCAATTCCTCATTCTCCCTAGGCCCTTGGATCTCTAATTCTGGGAAATTTCTTGTATCTTCCTCAGTGAAGACAGACACAAAGTAATCATTTAATTTCTCTTCCATTTCTCTATTCCCCATTATAAATTCTCCTGACTCTGCCTGTAATGGACCCACATTTGTCTTAGACAAACGTTTCCTTTTTACGTACCTATAGAAGCTTTGACAGTCCGTTTTTATGTTTTTTGCTAGTTTACATTCATATTCTATTCTCCCAGAAAGATCTGACTCCAGCCCAGGACCCAGTGCAGAGCTGTTTAAATTTGTACAAGCCCTCCCAAAATTTGAGGAAAGGGACATAGATGTATTTTTCATTTCTTTTGAAAAGATAGCCAAACAGATGAAGTAGCCAAAGGAAAGCTGGACACTGCTAATGCAAAGCAGGTTGATGGGCAGAGCTAATGAAGTTTATGCCACGGTTTCTGAGGAGGCTTCTGCAGATTATGAGTTGGCAAAAAAGGCTATTCTCACACTTATGAGTTGGTCTCTGAAATGTACAAGCAGAAATTTCGGAACCTCCGGAGACAACCTGGGCAGACTTATATAGAATTTGAGATGGGACAGAAACCCCACATGCTAAATGGAAAATATTAATTTTGGCGTATGAAACTCTGCTTGAGATGTTTTGCTGGACACGACAAATAACTTGTAAAAAGTTAGAACAGAACAGCTAAAGAGGGTCATGCACAATTTGCATATGAGAAGCCAAAGGTCGGCTGAGAGAGAGAGAGAGGTAAATTACCAGTCTAGCTCGAACAATGGGGGTGCTCCCTGATTCAATTAACGACAATCATTTTGTCAATAGCGGAGATCAAATGCCATCAATACCGTTTAACTTTGAAAGAGTCAACACCTCCCCCCGCTCACCATCCCCACCATGTATGTCTGAAGAACTTTGAATTTCAAACAACCTTCCAAAAACTTCTGCTTTCAAACAAAGAGGTGGGCACATGACATACCTGTTGGCATAACAATGAATTTGTGAATTGAGCCTCAGAAAGAAAGGAAGAGATTGTAACTGAACTCCAAGAGGAAAGCACTTCTCTCTCTGTCTCTCTCTCCAGCAAAGACCCAGGGAAAACTTGATGGCAGCTACTAAACCTCAAGACTACAGAACCTGACAGACAACAACCAAGAAGACAGAAAAAGCCTCTCTTCGGCCTTCCGGAACCAAAGAAGCAAACCTGAACTGTGCATGTGGCTCCAGCAAGGACTTCAAGGCTTTAATTTCAACAAAGGATACTGAAGTTCAGTATTTGAATTCCATTTATTACAAACTTTACTTCAACCTCCCAACGCTTCTTTCCCTTCTGTATTTTTTTTTATTCATTCGTGGGATGTGGGCGTCACTGGCCAGGCCAGCATTTGTTGCCCATCCCTAATTGCCCTTGTGAAGGTGGTGGTGAGCTGCCTTCTTGAACCGCTGCAGTCCATGTGGGGTAGATACACCAACAGTGCTGTTAGGAAGGGAGTTCCAGGATTTTGACCCAGCGACAGAGAAGGAACGGTGATATACTTCCAAGTCAGGATGGTGTGTGACTTGGAGGGGAACTTGCAGATGGTGGTGTTCCCATGCATTTGCTGCCCTTGTCCTTCTAGTTGGTAGAGGTCGCGGGTTTGGAAGGTGCTGTCGAAGGAGCCTTGGTGCGTTGCTGCAGTGCATTGTGTAGATGGTCCACACTGCTGCCATTGTGCGTCGGTGGTGGAGGGAATGAATGTTGGTAGATGGGGTGCCAATCAAGTGGGCTGCTTTGTTCTGGATGGTGTCGAACTTCTTGAGTGTTATTGGAGCTGCACCCATCCAGGCAAGTGGAGAGTACTCCATCACACTTCTGTCTTGTGCCTTGTTGATGGTGGACAGGCTTTGGGGAGTCAGGAGGTGAGTTACTCGCCACAGGATTCTGAGCTTCTGACCTGCTCTTGTAGCCACGATATTTATATGGCTACTCCAGTTCAGTTTCTAGTCAATGGTAGCCCCTAGGATGTTGATAGTGGGGGATTCAGCGATAGTAATGCCATCATTGAATGTCAAGGGGAGATGGTTAGATTCTCTCTTGTTGGAGATGGTCATTGCCTGGCACTTGTGTGGCGCGAATGTTACTTGCCACTTATCAGCCCAAGCCTGGATATTGTCCAAGTCTTGCTGCATTTCCACACGGACTGCTTCAGGTATCTGAGGAGTCACGAATGGTGCTGAACATTGTGCAATCATCAGCGAACATCCCCACTTCTGACCTTATGATTGAAGGAAGGTCATTGATGAAGCAGCTGATGATGGTTGGGCATAGGACACTACCCTGAGGAACTCCTGCAGTGATGTCCTGGAGCTCAGATGATTGACCTCCAGCAACCACAACCATCTTCCTTTGTGCTCGGTATGACTCCAGCCAGCAGAGGGTTTTCCCCCTGATTCCCATTGACCTCAGTTTTGCTAGGGCTCCTTGATGCCCTACTTGGTCAAATGCTGCCTTGATGTCAAGGGCAGTCACTCTCACCTCACCTCTTGAGTTCAGCTCTTTTGTCCAAGTTTGAACCAAGGCTGTAATGTGGTCAGGAGGTGAGTGGTCCTGGCGGAACCCAAACTGAGCAGGTTATTGCTAAGCAAGTGCCGTTTGATGGCACTGTTGGCGACACCTCCCATCACTTTACTGATGATTGAGAGTAGGCTGATGGGGCAGTAATTGGCCGGATTGGACTTGTCTTGCTTTTTGCGTACAGGACATACCTGGGCAATTTTCCACATTGCAGGGTAGATGCCAGTGTTGTAGCTGTACTGGAATTGCTTGGCTAGGGGCGTGGCAAGTTCTGGAGCACAGGTCTTCAGTACTATTGCTGGAATATTGTCAGGGCCCATAGCCTTTGCAGTATCCAGTGCCTTCAGTCATTCCTTGATATCACGCGGTGTGAATCAAATTGGCTGAAGTCTGGCATCTGTGATGCTGGGGACTTCAGGAGGAGGCCGAGATGGATCATCAACTCAGCACTTCTGGCTGAAGATTGTTGCAAATGCTTCAGCCTTATCTTTTGCACTGATGTGCTGGGCTCCCCCATCATTGAGGATGGGGATATTTGTGGAGCCTCGTCCTCCAGTTAGTTGTTTAATTGTCCACCACCATTCACGGCTGGATGTGGCAGGACTGTAGAGCTTAGATCTGATCCGTTGGTCATGGGATCGCTTAGCTCTGTCTATCGCATGCTGCTTACGCAGTTTGGCACGCAAATAGTCCTGGGTTGTAGCTTCACCAGGTTGACACCTCATTTTGAGATATGCCTGGTGCTGCTGCTGGCATGCCCTCCTGCACTCTTCATTGAACAAGGGTTGGTCTCCTGGATTGATGGTAATGGTAGAGTGGGGATATGCCAGGCCATGAGGTTACAGATTGTGGTTGAGTACAATTCTGCTGCTGCTGATGGCCCACAGCACCTCATGGATGCCCAGTTTTGCATTGGTAGATCTGTTCGAAATCTATCCCATTTAGCACGGTGGTAGTGCCACACAACAATGAAGGAAGGTATCCTCAATGTGAAGTCCTCCACCCAGGGTACATTCTGTGCCCTTGCCACCTTCAGTGCTTCCTCCAAGTGCTCTTCAATAGTATCTATTTGTGCATGTGTGTATGTGCCTTTCATATGAATGCGAGTGTGGATGCATCACGTATTTTAGTAATTTTAACCAGTTTAGAGTGATAATGTGAATAAACTTGCATCTTTCTTGTTTAAACTCAAGAAAACCTGTTTGGTTGGTTCATTTGCTATTGCAATTAGAGTAACAAGAGCAAATGCACACGGAGTTGGTAAGTTAAACCACTGTGTTAAAAATATAAACCCCGTTGCGGTCAAACCAGAGAAGGGGCGAAAGGGGAGCCTGAGACCCCTTTCTCACCTGGCCATAACTGATGGGGGTAAAGCAAATTAATTTTGATCATTGGATGCAGGGAAATAATTCTCCTGGAAGAATTTAAAAATTCACTCCTTCCATTAATAAGAACCCATGTGGAGAACCAGAACATTTCAGCAGCCAGACAGGCATCGGAAATTGCTGATGATTATGAGCTTGTTTACAAGTCCAAACCCTTTGTCCGTCACCCCCAAAATTCCGAGAAGGATAGAAGGTGGGAGGGTGAAAGGAAGGCAAGTAGCCAGGGACAAGAAGGGAGAACTGGGAACGCCCCAGGATCTCCTCCTCAGGCCAGAAAGGAAGATGCTGAGGGCGGAAGTAAGGTCCAAAAGCCTAAGTGTTGCCATTGTCACAAGGTGAGACACCTTCGTGCAGAATGCTGAAAGTTGCAGTGTAAACCCATGGGACTTACACGGGCATACAAGGCCAATGCAGAGAAAGGGGCCCTGACTGGGGGTACGACAGATCAGGCTGTAGCTCTGACTGCAGCTGTAAGGCCAAGTACAAAAACCGCTGTGAGTGAGGGGGACGTGAACAAGATATCTGAGTGTTATAGGAAATTCTTGTCAAAAGGAAAAGTAACTCCTTCTCCCTCAATTAAGGCAGGTAAAGCTATAGTTCTTAGGGATACAAGAGCTACCCAAACTCGTTTTCTGGGGAAAGGCATAACGTTTCCACCAGAGAGTGCATTGAATACTAAGGTTTTAGTGAATGGTATTGGCAGGGAGTATATACCCATACCTTTGTATCAGATGCACCTTGAATGTGACCTCATGTCTGGAATGGAATTGTCCATAACAAAAACAAGAAATGCTGGAATCACTCAGCAGGTCTGGCAGCATCTGTGGAAAGAGAAGCAGAGTTAACGTTTCGGGTCAGTGACCCTTCTTCGGAACCCATAGTTGTCCATAGTTTGCCTGTAGACGGAGTTGCCCCACTCCTGGGATATGATTTGGCTGGAGTGAAGGTTGTAGCTTCTCCAGTAGTCAAGAAAAAAACAAGTTAAAGAGACAGAACAGTTCCAGGAAAAGGTTCCAGGAATTTTTCCTTCATGTGTAGTGACCTAATCAATGGCTAAACAAGTTCCATTGTCAGAGGTAAAAGTGGCACCACAGACATGTAGCCGAATATCTGAAACTTTCTTTGGAGATTTGGATAATCTGAAGGAAATGTTCAGTAAGTCTTCTCTGATTAAGGCTCAGCAAGCCGATCCAGAGTTAAATAAAGTGGCACAATCGGCTCTAACTGAAGCTGAAGCAAAGGGAGTTCCAAGGGTGACTGTATTAAAAATGGGATTCTGATGAGGAAGTAGAGACCTCCTCACAGACCTGCGGACGAAGAATGGACAGTTGTTCATCAGATAGTAGTACCGCCCAAGTATCGCCGGGAAATATTAAGGATTGCCCATGAAATTCCTGCAGCAGGACATGTAGGGATCTGGAAGTCCCAATCACGTATAAGTCGACATTGTTACTGGCCAGGTCTTTCCAGGGATGTGGTGCAGTTTTGTAAAATGTGCCATACGAGTCAGATTGTGGGAAAACCGCAACCTTCCATAAGACCGGCACCTCCAATTTCCATACCAGTTTTTGGGGAACCATTTAGTAGGGTGTTGGTAGACTGCGTAGGACTTTTACCGAAAACAAAAGCGGGACACCAATATATATATGGATAAAAGCAAAATACTGCGGATGCTGGAAATCTGAAATAAAAACAAGAAATGCTGGAATCACTCAGCAGGTCTGGCAGCATCTGTGGAAAGAGAAGCAGAGTTAACGTTTCGGGTCAGTGACCCTTCATCGGAATATATATATGGATATGGCTACTCGGTTCCCAGAGGCCATTCTCTTGAGAACAATTTCTGCTAAGGTAGTGGGAGAGAAGTTAACCCAGTTCTTCACTAGATATGGATTACCCATTTGAGATTCAGTCGGAATTCAAGTTTATGCTGGCAGAAAAATCTTGATGCCACATTTCTCCTCTAAAGCCGACTGGAATAATTCTCGACATCTCCAGAACGGACTGTTTCTGAAACGATCCCAGTGATCCGTCTCCGTATACCTGGATGCCAGACCAAAGACAGTACAATTGACTTCCTTCCATATCTTCTTTCTTTTATCATCAAGAATTAACAAGTATTTGGCCAAAGTAGTATTTTTATCTTTTTTTGTAACAGACCACGGCAGACTGAATTTCTGTATTTTTTCCAGTGTGTGTGTGTGTTAGTGTAGTTGGGGAATTTTTTAAAAGGGAACTTTCCTATTTTAATCTGTGTGTTAATGCTTTGCTTCGTTACTGGTTAAGTCTTGTTTCATAATATACTGATAAGTTTGTTGCTTATTAAAGAAACCTGGTTAGTGCATTTTGTTCTGGGATAAAAAAAAGTAGTATATGATTGGCTATATCGGTAACTGGGTAAACAGTTAAATAGATGTTGTGACTTGTGGAGCAGTGTAACTCGAAAAGACAATGTATTCCTCCCGCTTCAATTGTAACACAGCCAAAATAAACATGCAAATCAACTGGAAATTTAACACCAGAAGAATATAGTACGAAAATCTGCACAAAAGAATTTCATACTCCAGGAACAGAAAAATAAGCAAAGTGCAAATCACCCCAAGTACACGGTTGCCTGCAAAATTAAAAATGAAAAGCTATTAACAAACTAATACTTGGCATCATTTTTTTTTGCCACTAATTACATCTTAAAGACTATGTGGTCATAGATGAAGAATTGTGGATACTCCTCTGACGGGTACCAAGATAATTAGATTCTTATCGACCTCAATGCAAGAAGGGGCTTGAAGCAATTACTATATAGAAGCTGATAAAAATGGGGTGAAGTACATTATCTAGAAAGAAAGGACAAAAAAGTATGAGTTGTTCCTGTCAACAACCCTGCAGCTTTTAAGAGGATAAAACAAGTGCTCATTCTATGTTTCACAGTGAACAATCTCATGTTGCTATCAGGTAAAACTGCAGTTTTTCCCAACGCCATCACTCTTAACTACTAGAATATACTATTACTAATTCATAATGATTCAAAATATTTTGAAATCCACTAAAATTTGGCAACTCTGGTTCACGTCATTCTTGAATAAAATAATCAGGGCAGTTAGAATAAACATTTCAAAATGACAAATGAGTAATATGCCTGCTCTTACAGGTCTGTGATAGAAATAACTATTCCACCTCCAAACAAGGGAAAATATATGGCTTCCACAGAGCACATGCTTTTGATTGATGCGGGGTGGGGGGGGGGGGGGGCGTGGATGTGGTGGCAAAAGAAACAAACAAATATGTCAATGCTAAGCTTCAACAAGCTTAACCTGTTCCATTTGGCACAAGCTGACTGTTGAAGCAATTATCTGATTTTATACCTATGCAAATCATCCGCTGTTCAATGTAAATTTGACATTTGTCACAGAGGCAATGTTGCAGTGGCTCATCGACACACTACAACTGATATTAAGATGTGGATGTGGGGCAATGAAGGCATAGATCACGTTCTTGGTGTGAGAAGTAAGTGCTTAGGCACTACTTCAAAGGGAGCAACTGCAGTCTCTGTGCACCTCCTAGCTGCTGGATCATGATCAACATCAGCAAAACGCTATGGGTCACTTACCATCTGACATGGGAATTGGTATGCGATGCATCAAGACTTAAAAAGAGAAAAAGTAAAATATTTTTAAAAATATATACTGTTGTCAATAAAAAAAATTCAAATCTCATGTTAGTACATTTAACTCATCATTCATTTTCACTGGTGATAACAGATATATTCTGCAAAATATTGCTTTTTAATTAAGTTATTTGCAACTAAATATTCATTTTCCTCAAACTTCAGCAAATAATAATTCAGTACCCAAAGAGAAATTAACATATTATCTAGATTTTGGCAATAAAATTTAGTTGGCCTTCACAAAATGAAATACTCATGCACCCTTCATGCATATTTTTAGTCTGTGCCAAATTGCAATGTTTTTCATTTTTCCATTAATCAATGCTATATTTATTTTTGCCAAGTTTAATTTTGCAAATGCAAATCAAGCATTCTAATCTAGTATTACATAGATTGATCTGTTTTCTTTAAAAACTTCACAGAACCTTTCACGCAGCGTGAACTAAAGATCCACGACCTACTGGCATTTTCTTAATCATCCAATTACTGGAATCAATAATGAGGAGGAAAATAAGATTAAAATATACCCTTAGGGACTGAATGACAGTGTTTTGGGGGACCATGACACTTTTTCCAACTCATGCATGTGTGTTCAGCTGTGTAGTTAGCCAACTGCCCCACCACATTGAGTTTTGAATTTGAACTCTGAATGGAATGATGACAGCTATAAGGATCTAAGTGACATAAGCTCCAACAGGCTCAAACTGGATCTTTGTGGTTATGAACTCACAGCATAAAACCACCCATAATTTAACAACTGCCATCTAATTCAAAGGGTTGGCAAAGATGATCAGAGTGAGGAAAGAAATTGGAACTAACTAGAAATAGAAAGTGGAAATCTTAAAATGGTACATTTGAAGTGTTTTCACATTGAGAAAGGGCCCAGTACAAGGAAGCTTATTCTACATCTAGTTGTTGACTGCCAGAAGTGGAAACTTGGTCATGTTCTAAATTTTCACCTCATCTATCCCATTTATCATCATTTTAAAAACTACCCATCCCCCACATGACCCCCTCCAACAGAACTGCCTCTTGGCTGGATTATTTGGTTCAATATGCATAGTGCAGTTTTGATCAGGGAAAAATGATCTCCAATAAATGGTCTCCTTCATTGCAACATAGGATTATCTTTAATGGCTCATTGCCATATAACTTCCAACCTCATCTTTCTTTCATCAACAAGTTAGACAACTGCATGTATTTAACCTATCCTGTAACCTTATGCTCTGATGCACAGTGCACTCTTGGGTAACTTACACAGTAAATTGGAACAATGGTGCTGTAAGTAAAAGTCAATTTTCTCACAGGAGATCAAGGATTTCATTATAATGGTCATCTGTTTGGTGCTGCCTAAGTGTGATGGAATTACATGCTTCAGTTTTTAGGATATTTCTCATTCTCCATCACAAACCACTCCTGCAAGCAAGCCCTCATTCCCGACAAACTGAAGTGCAACTCCACACACACAATATCTGGAAAAACAACTTGCATTTATGTACTCCCTTTAACATAAGACAAAAGCCGAAACTAAGCCGAAGAAGACGACATTCAGAGGGGTAACTAAAAGTTTGGTCAAAGAAGTGGGTTTTAAGGAGGGTTTTAAAGTAAGAGAGGGAAGGTGAGAGGTAAAGAGGTTTAGGGAGGCCATGTCAGACATTAATGCTCTAGGCCAGTAAAGGAAAGGCTACCAATGGTGCAGTGAAGGAATTGGGGGATGCACAAGGTCAGACGTGGAGGAGTGCAGAATTCCAGAGGGTCCAAGAGCTGCCAAAGACTACAAAGAAATAGAGGGTGAAGGCCATGACAGGATTTGAATATGAGGATGAGAAATTTAAATTGGAAGTGTTCGGGAATCGGGAACCAATATAGATCAGCGAACACAGTAATGATGGGTGAGTGAGACTTGGCATAGGGAGCAGAGTTCTGTAGCAGCTGAAATTTATGGAGGCTGAAGATTGGGAGCTTAGTGAGGAGAACAACAGTTGAGTCTCGAGATGGATGAAGGGTTTGGCAGTAGATAGTCTGAGGCAGGGTGGAAATATACTGTTACGGAGGTGGAAATAGGTGGTCCTTGTGGTGGAGAGGATATGAGGTGGGAAGCTCAGTTCTGGGTCAAAGACAATACAAGCAATCTGGTTCAATCCAAGAGCCAAATGGAATCACTGGCATGGGCACAGAATCTGTGACAGAAGCTGATCACTGTGGCTTCAATCGTCAATACTTAACTGGAGGAAATTGTGGCTGGTAATCTAGCATTGCCTAGGGAGTCAACCAAAGCTATTGTGACTTTTCCTTCACTTACTGGATATGGCACAAGCTCTTTTTTGATCTCTCAATCTCTTAATCTTTGATTAAAACTGTCAGACTATGTTGTAGGCTAAAGGCTAACAGAAAATAAGTAATAAAAAGAAACAAATAAGCTGCAGCAAGACAATACATGAAATTGCACTACTTCAATACAGCTCATGCTCTTCTTGTTTAGAACAAAAAACCCATAATACAGCACTTTGATAATTCTACTCAATACCCAGATTAGCATCTATTCTGTGATTCTTAAGCATGGTGATATGGAACCACCACCATATATAATATATAATGCAGTGATAAAAGACAGAACTGGCAAATTGGCAACATGCTACATGGATTTTTTTTTTATTTCAAAGGATACATAGATAGAACATAGAACATAGAACAGTACAGCACAGTACAGGCCCTTCGGCCTACGATGTTGAGCCGAACCTTTAACCTACTCTAAGATCAAACTAACTACCTACCCTTCATTCTACTATCATCCATGTACCTATCCAAGAGTCGCTTAAATGCCCCGAATGTATCTGCTTCTACTACCACCACTGGCAGCGCATTCCACGCACCCATCACTCTCTGTGTAAAGAACCTACCTCTGACATCTCCCCGAAACCTTCCTCCAATCACCTTAAAATTATGCCCCCTGGTGATAGCCCTTTCCACCCTGGGAAAAAGTCTCTGACTATCCACTCTACCTATGCCTCTCATCATCTTGTACCCCTCTATCAAGTCACCTCTCATCCTTCTTTGCTCCAATGAGAAAAGCCCTAGCTCCCTCAACCTTTCTTCGTAGGACATGCCCTCCAGTCCAGGCAGCATCCTGGTAAATCTCCTCTGCACCCTCTCTAAAGCTTCCACATCCTTCCTATAATGAGGTGACCAGAACTGAACACAATATTCCAAGTGTGGTCGAACCAGGGCCTTATAGAGCTGCAGCATAACCTCGCGGCTCTTAAACTCAATCCCCTTGTTAATGAAAGCCAACACACCATACGCCTTCTTAACAACCCTATCAACTTGGGTGGCATCTTTGAGCGATCTATGGACATGCACCCCAAGATCCCTCTGTTCCTCCACACTACCAAGAATCCTGGCTTTAAGCCTGTATTCCGCATTCAAATTCGACCTTCCAAAATGAATCCCTTCACACTTTTCCAGGTTGAACTCCATCTGCCACTTCTCAGCCCAGCTCTGCATCCTGTCAATGTCCCGTTGCAACCTACAACAGCCTTCCACACTATCCACAACTCCAGCAACCTTCGTGTCATCGGCAAACTTGCTAACCCAGCCTTCCACTTCCTCATCCAAGTCATTTATAAAAGTCACAAAGAGCAGAGGTCCCAGAACAGATCCCTGCGGAACACCACTGGTCACCGAGCTCCAGGCTGAATACTTTCCATCTACTACCACCCTCTGTCTTCTATGGGCCAGCCAATTCTGTATCCAGACAGCCAAATTCCCCAGTATCCCATGCCTCCTTACTTTCTGAATGAGTCTACCATGGGGCACCTTATCAAACGCCTTGCTAAATCCATATACACCACATCCACTGCTCTTCCTTCATCAACATGTTTTGTAACATCTTCAAAGAATTCAATAAGGCTTGTGAGGCATGACCTGCCCCTCTCAAAGCCATGCTGACTGTCTCTAATCAAACTATGCTTTTCCAAATAATCATAAATCCTGTCTCTCAGAATCCTCTCCAATAATTTGCCCACTACTGAAGTAAGACTGACTGGTCTATAATTCCCAGGGTTATTCCTATTCCCTTTCTTGAACAAGGGAACAACATTTGCCACCCTCCAATCATCTGGCACTACTCCAGTGGACAGTGAAGACGCAAAGATCATCGCCAAAGGCGCAGCAATCTCTTCCCTCGCTTCCCGTAATATCCTTGGGTATATCCCGTCTGGCCCCGGGGACTTATCTGTCCTCATATCATTCAAAATTTCCAGCACATCCTCCCTCTTAACCTCAACCTGTTTGAGCATATCAGCCTGTTCCATGCTGTCCTCACAAACGACCAGGTTCCTCTCACTAGTGAATACTGAAGCAAAGTATTCATTTAGGACCTCCCCTACCTCCTCTGACTCCAGGCACAAGTTCCCTCCACTATCCCTGATCGGCCCTACCCTCACTCTGGCCATCCTCTTGTTCCTCACATAAGTGTAGAACACCTTGGGATTTTCCTTAATCCTACCCGCCAAGACTTTTTCATGCCCCCTTCTAGCTCTCCTAAGTCCATTCTTCAGTTCCTTCCTGGCTACCTTGTAACCCTCTAGAGCCCTGGCTGATCCTTGCTTCCTCAACCTTAAGTAAGCTTCTTTCTTCCTCTTGACTAGCTGTTCCACATCTCTTGTCATCCAAGGTTCCTTCACCCTACCATCCCTTCCTTGCCTCATCGGGACAAACCTATCCAGCAGTCGCAGCAAGTGCTCCCTAAACAACCTCCACATTTCTGTCGTGCATTTTCCTGAGCACATCTGTTCCCAATTTATGCTCCCTAGTTCCTGCCTAATAGCATTGTAATTCCCCCTCCCCCAATTAAATATTTTCCCATCCCGTCTGCTCCTGTCCCTCTCCATGACTATAGTAAAGGTCAGGGAGTTGTGATCACTATCACCAAAATGCTCTCCCACCAATAGATCTGCCACCTGGCCTGGTTCGTTGCCAAGCACCAAGTCCAACATAGTCTCCCCTCTAGTCGGCCTATCTACATATTGAGTCAGGAAACCTTCCTGGACACACCTGACAAAAACTGCTCCATCCAAACTATTTGCACTAAGGAGGTTCCAATCAATATTAGGGAAGTTGAAGTCACCCATGACAACAACCCTGTTACTTCTGCACCTTTCCAAAATCTGCCTCCCAATCTGTTCCTCCGTGTCTCTGTTGCTATTGGGGGGTCTATAGAAAACTCCCAATAAAGTGACTGCTCCTTTCCTGTTTCTGACTTCCACCCATACTGACTCAGTAGACAATCCCTCCTCGACGACCTCCCTTTCTGCAGCTGTGATACTATCCCTGATTAGCAATGCCACTCCCCCACCTCTTTTACCTCCCTCCCTATTCCTTTTGAAACATCTAAACCCCGAAACATCCAACATCCATTCCTGCCCCTGTGATATCCACGTCTCCGTAATGGCCACAACATCGTAGCTCCAAGTACTGATCCATGCTCTAAGTTCATCACCCTTATTCCTGGCACTTCTTGCGTTAAAATAGACACACTTCAACCCATCATACTGGCTGCAACTTTGCCCTGTCAACTGTCTAACCTTCCTCACAGACTCTCTGCACTCGGTATCTGCCTGTTCAACAGCTGCCCCATCCACTGATCCGCAGCTCCGGTTCCCATCCCCCTGCCAAACTAGTTTAAACCCTCCCGAAGAGCTCTAGCAAACCTCCCGCCCAGGATATTGGTGCCCCTCCAGTTCCAATGCAACCCGTCCTTCTTGTACAGGTCCCACCTTCCCCAGAAGGTATCCCAATGATCCACATATCTGAATCCCTCCCTCCTACACCAGCTCTGTAGCCACGTGTTCAGCTGCACTCGCTCTCTGTTTTTAGCCTCACTAGCTCGTGGCACCGGTAACAATCCTGAGATTACTACTCTGCTCGTCCTGCCTTTCAGCTTCCAACCTAACTCCCTATATTCGCTTTTCAGGTCCTCATCCCTTTTCCTCGCTATATCATTGGTACCGATATGTACCACGACCTCTGGCTGCTCCCCCTCCCCCTTACGAATCCTGTAGACTCGGTCCATATCCAAAACGGTATACTTACTATTGAGGGGGACGGCCACAGGGGATCCCTGCACTGTGCGCCTATTCCCTTTCCCTCCCCTAACGGTCACCCAGTAACTTAGGTGTCACTACTTCCCTATAACTGCTCTCTATCACCCCCTCAGCATCCTGAATGATCCGAAGTCCATCCAGCTCCAGCTCCAGTTCCCTAACGCGATCTGCGAGGAGCTGGAGTTGGATGCACTTCTCACAGGTGAAGTCAGCAGGGACACCAGTGGTGACCCTCACCTCCCACATCCTGCAAGAGGAGCATGCAACTGCCCTAGCTTCCATCCCCTCTGCACTAAAGGGCAGGCTAAGAAGAAAAAGAGTTCCAGTCTTAAACCAAATTTAACAAATGAATGAAATGGTATCTGATCTTCATTTTACAAGTTTCAGTCCAAGTAAACAGTCTATCCTGCGATAACTACTTGCTTTGCAACAACACTATTTGCATTGAAATAATGCCTGTTAAATGACATTTTGGATACGATTGTGCATCCCCTATCCTGGGGAAAGCAAGCTAACAGTAACTACTGTGCATTTAAAGTGACCAGCCACATCTTCAGAGAATCACAGAATTGTTACAGCACAGAAGGAGGCTATTTGGCCCATCATGTTTGCACCTGCTCTCCGAATGAACCATTCACTTAGTGCCACTTCCCATAACTCTTCACATTCTTCCTTTTCAGATAACAGTCTAATTCCCTTTTGAATGCTTCATTTGAACCTGCCTCCACCACACTCTCAGGCAGCATATTCCAGCCCTAATTACTTGTTGCGAGAAAAAGTGTTTCCTCATGTTGCTTTTGCTTCTTTTACCAATTACTTTAAATCTGTGCCCTCTCGTTCTTGATCCTTTCACGAGTGGAAACAGTTTTCCTCCATCTACTCTGTCCAGACCCTTCATGATTTTGAATAGCTCTATCAAATCTCCTCTCAGCCTTCTTTTCTCCAAGGAAAACAGTCCCATCTTCTCTAATCTATCTTCATCCTCATCCCTGGAACCATTCCAGTGAATCTTTACTGCACTCTCTCCAAAGCCTTCACATCTTTCCTGAAGTGCAGCGCCCAGAACTGGACGCAATACTCCAGCTGAGGCCGAACTAGTGTCTTATAGGAGTTCAACATAACCTCCTTGGTCTTGCATTCTATGCCCCTATTAATAAAGCCCAAGATACTGTATGCCATGTCATGGGCCTGTAGTTTTTTTCAGAATATGCGGTTTGCCTTTAAGGTTTGCAGAGGATCAGCACTGCTTTAAGATCCGGCAAGCCCTAGGAGTTATTGGAAAGTGCATTTTTGTTGCCTTAGAAACAGCCATTTGGAGACTGTGATTCAAAGGGTGCATTCTTGTTACCATAGAAATAGTCACTGGGAGTGAGTCTCATACGATACATTTGTTACAATTCAGTTTTGAACTGGCTTTTGAGGTGAAGACAGTTTGTTCAAACAGAACACAGAGACAGAGGACACAGCAGTGGTTTTTAGCACACCTGAAAAGAGCTCTCAACCATTTAAACTAAAGGAATAGGATTTTAGTCTGTATTATTATCTCTCAAAATTCTAAAAACAAGTCAAGCCAAAACAGAGATCTCTGGTCATTTAAATTGAAGAAAGGGAAGTTAGACTGTGACAATCTTTTATTCCTCAAAAACTCTGAAGTCAACGTAATTCCATTGAAAGTGTTTGCAAATCGTTAAGTGTTGAAATTCGTTGGAGAAGGAAAGCATCACCTACTGAAGTTACACTAAGGACTGTTCTACTGTGGAAGAACCTTTTTTCCTGCATCGGCCGACTGTGAGGACTTCAAGCAACATTGGACTGTAAATTTGCAAGGACTCTAATTTTTTTCTATTTTTAAATGTTCATAGTGTTTAAGAATGTAGTTCTTCTAATTAAAAAGTTAATTTGTTGATTTAAAGACACCTGGTTTTGTTAGCCTCATTCGGGGGTTAATAGATGGTACAATTTGGCTGGGTCTTTCTTTAATTTGGAAAGGTTCTAAATGATATGTTCGCCGATCTGTGGAACGACAGGATTGATTAACAATGTGTTGGTCCCACCACAATCAAAATCGTATATTCTGATTGGGGGCTTTGACAGGAGCAGTCTGTCATAACATTTGTTAACCACACTCTCAACTTGTTCTGCCACCTTCAATGACTTATGCAATACATACACCCAGGTCCCTCTGCTCCTGCAACCCCTTTAGAATTGTGTCCTCTGTTCTATATTGTCTCTCCATGTTCTTCATACCAAAATGAATCACTTCACATTTCTCCACATTGAACTTCATCTGCCTTCTTTCTGCCTATTCCACCAACCTGTCTGTCCTTTTGAAGTTCTCCACTATCCTCCTCAGTGCACAATGCTTCCAAGTTTCGCATAACCTGCAAATTTTGAAATTGTGTCCTGTACACCAAGGTCTAAGTCATTAATATATATCAGGAAAAGCAAGGGTCCCCACACTGACCTCTGGGGAACTCCATTACAAACCTTCCTCCAGCCCGAAAAACATCCATTAACCACTACTTTGTTTCCCCGTCACTCAGCCACTTCCGTATCAAATATCAAAACTTTTTGATTCGAGTTGTGGCGGCTTCGCTATTTACCACTTCATCTTTTGAACAATTTCCTCCTAACTAAATTTATTTCTAGGACTAAAGCAAGGCTGTTAGAAAAACAATAACTAAAATGTCATCTGTGCCATTTGTATCTAAGCAAAAGGGAAATAAGTAGGACAGTATAAGTACTTGCAATTAATTACATTTAGTCGGGTTTATATTAAAAGGCGATAATAGATTTTTTTGTATTGGACTAATCTATAGTTTCTAGATCTCCTCCAGATGTCTGCCATAATCATGCCACTGTCCTTCTGCTACAAATACTAGAATGTTACAATATTACAACACAGTTGCTAATCAGCTTTTCATAACCCTTTGCAACTCCCGCAAAGATGCAAAGCTCTTGAATTAGTCCAAAACAGTTTACGTACTGCCAGTGACGATCTGTTACCGTTAAATAACTACAACATCAACAAGTTTCACAATGCGAGCATTTGCGATTGTCGAATATAACTCTCGGGGCCTGTTTTGTTAAAAGTCATGTGCTAGTCCCAGAATACAAGAAGGTAGAGAACGAGAAAGAGAGGGGAAATGAATAGTAGATAGGTCACTCCCCTCGACCCTATTCCTGTATGAATAAACAAAAACATGGCGAAAGTGGCCTGAGCTACGAATGACATGGTTTTCCAGCACAGATACTCTATTGTACAGAGGAAGCATTTTCATTTACACTAACATTCATATCTCAACACAAACCAAAAGGGGGGCGGGGGGAAAGAGGTCTCACCAACCACATAATAGTCAAGGAAATGGGCAGAGCCCAGCGCTTGATAGAATTCAATTTCCAGTGTAATTAACAGTAAGATTCCAGCAGCATTATCAATATCACGTACAAACCTTACATTTTTTGGTGCCGGAACCGAGAGCCCCTTCACTGTTATTGAGACCTGCGTCTACTGCCAAATGGCTAAGTTTATGCTTTTTGCACGAAGCGAACGATTTATCAACAACCTCCACCCGGAACGAATGTGCCCTCCACTTCGCTCTTTTCACTGCAAATTATACTTGGATACAAAAGCACGCAGTGCCTTCACAAACACACGTCGACATAAAAGGTATCTCGGACGTTTCAGCACCAACCCAACAACGGCATATGATTTACTTACTCATCAGCGATGCATATCATTTCTGCCCTCCCGCAAACTGCCAATAAACAACACCTTTGTTTTACACTGGCAAACTCCGAGCAACAGCTCCCATAACACGTACATAGCAAAAAAAAAACCACACCGCAACTAGCAATGTAGACTAATTTTAGACAACGTGAAACAATTGCTATAGAACAGATTCATCTCCCAATGTAATTAGCACACTAAATATATTTTAACGTAAGCCAATGGTCAGATTTCCTAAAAGTGTCATAATACCAATGCGACATTAATCGGCGTTTTCGTTCGAAAACATTGAAATGGGTGGATTTGAGCATTTTTGTTAAACATCCGAATCAATTCGGCAGCACTCGACGTCATGATTTTCAAAAAGTTCTGTTAAATAACAAAAACGACTCGTACTCATATTTTAAAGGGAATCTCAATATTCAGAACACTTCTGTGGAACATGTCAGATGGACGAGATTAGTACCAATATTATTGCAATTAAAAAGCCACACGTCTTGGTTTTTGTAATCTTGAAATGAATGACAAAATCGGTGATCCGGAGTTGGCATTTATTTTGAAGGGAAGAGAATGAGAAAGAGGGACAGGCCCAAAAAGCTTAATGGGTTCACGTCATTTATACAAAAATCTGTATTCCACTGCAAGTTAACACCGAGCTACGACCTTTAAAATGCACCTTTCAGCTGATTCCACACTAAACAGTTTGTTTTGCAATTCTTATTGGGAACAGATGGATATTGAAATGACAGTTTCAAATCGATTTACTGATCAGCTTTTTTTTCTTTAATTTCGATTGCAGTTGTTGCTTGTTTTAGTGAATCACTCATGTTTGTCCTTTTCCACTCTTAACAAGTTTGACAAGAAGCAAAAGATAACGCCATTGCTCCTTTCCCTGCAAAAACACGATGCAAGTCTATCATGTTTCAGGCATCCTGAAAATATATGTGAAAGGACAGACTTGCATCGTGTTTTTGCAGGGATCGGAGCAATGGTGTTAACTTCGAAACTTCGTCCCAAAACACTTAACAGCCAATAGTGTCCCTCATTAGTGTACATGCACCTTGACAGGAACTAAATACTTATTGATGTAATGAGCAAAAGAGAAAGTGTGTTTTAACTCTATCTGCATGTTGTTTACACTGGCATTCACTCCAAACTGGCAGCAACAGCGCCCAAAACTCGCACATACAAAAGAACAACAACTAGCAATTTAGACAAAGTGAAATGATTATGGTAGAAGACATTCATCTTTCATTATAGCTGCAATATTAAATATATTTGGACATAAGTCCATGGCCAGATTTGCACAAATGCCATAATACGAATTAATCGGCGTTTTCATTCAAAATTGCATTGAGACAAAATTGAAATGGGTGGATTTGAGCATTTTTTGTGAAACATCAGAATCAATCCGTTCCACATCTCAATAGGAGATGTTCCCATTCTTGGAGCAAAGGAAAAGCCTGTGCGAGGGTGCGGAGGGAAACTGGCTTTTATTGGGTTGTATTGAATTTAATGATTCTGGCTGAATGAACAATCGCAAACCGGCAATAATGACATGGTCAGTGTGTATTTAAATACAAGAAGACGTACTATAACTTGATCTATAATTTGATCCTTCGTAGCCGGGGGGTGGGGGAGCGGAGGGATGGGGGAGCGGAGGGATGGGGTGCTGGTGGGAGCGGAGGGATTGTGGGGAGAAGGGATTGGGGGGGGGGGGGAGGGAGATGGGAAGGGGGAGATGAGGGGGGGGAGGGGGAGATGAGGTGGGGAAGGGGTAGTTGAGGTGGGGAGGGGGAGATGAGGTGGGAGAGAGGGAGTCGGGGAGGGGAGATAGGGGAGGGGAGATGGGGGAGGGGTAGATGTGGGGGAGAGGGAGATGAGGTGGGGGGAGGGGGTGAGGTGGGAGAGGGGGAGGGGAGATGGGGGAGAGGGGGAGGGGAGATGGGGGAGAGGGGGAGGGGAGATGGGGGAGAGGGGGAGGGGAGATGGGGGAGAGGGGGAGGGGAGATGGGGGAGGTGGAGATGGGAAGAGGGAGAGAGAGATGGGGGAGGGGGATATGGGAAGGGGAGGGGGAGATGGGATAGGGAGGAGGAGATGGGGGAGTTAGGGGAGGGGCAGATGGAGAAGGGAGAGATGGAGATGGGGGAGGGGAGATGGAGATGGGGGAGGGGAGATGGAGATGGGGAGATGAGGTGGGGGGAGGGGGAGATGAGGTGGGGGGAGGGGGAGATGAGGTGGGGGAAAGGGAGATGAGGTGGGGGAGGGGAAGATGGGGAGGGGAGATGGGGAGGGGATATGGGAAGAGGGAGAGAGAGATGGGGGAGGGGGATATGGGGAGGAGGGGGATATGGGAAGGGGAGGGGGAGATGGGATAGGGAGGAGGAGATGGGGGAGTTAGGGGAGGGGCAGATGGAGAAGGGAGAGATGGATATGGGGAGGGGAGATGGAGATGGGGAAGGGGAGATGAGGTGGGGGGAGGGGGAGATGAGGTGGGGGGAGGGGGAGATGAGGTGGGGGGAGGGGGAGATGAGGTGGGGGAGGGGAAGAGGGGGAAGAGAGATGGGGAGGGGGATATGGGAAGAGGGAGAGAGAGATGGGGGAGGAGGATATGGGAAGGGGAGGGGGAGATGGGATATGGAGGAGGAGATGGGGGAGTTAGGGGAGGGGCAGATGGAGAAGGGAGAGATGGAGATGGAGGAGGGGAGATGGAGATGGGGAGATGGAGAGGGGGAGATGGGGATGGGGAGGGGGAGATGGTGGAGGGGAGATGGAGATAGAGATGGGGAGGGAGAGATGGGGGAGAAAGAGATGGAGAAGGGAGAGATGATGGGGAGGGGAGGGGAGATGGAGGGAGATGGAGATGGAGGGGAGGGGCAGATGGTGATGGGAGAGGGAGATGGAGATGGGGCAGGAGGGGGAGGTGGAGATGGGGGAGATGGAGATGGGGAGATGGAGATGGGGAAGTTGGAGATGGGGAGGAGAGATGAGGAGGGGAAGATGGGGAGGGGGAGAGGAGGGGAGGGGGAGATGGGGCGGGTGGGGGAAATGGAGATGGAGAGGAGATGGAGATGGGGAAGATGGAGTTGGGGAGATGAGGAGGGGAGATGGGGAGAGGAGGGGAGGGGGAGATGGCGATGGGGGAGATGAGATGGGGAAGGGGTGATGAGATGGGGAGGGGAGATGAGGTGGAGAGAGCAGTGGTTGATGGGGGAGTTGTTGGAGGTGCAGGGATGGGAAAGGTTGGTGTGGTGGAGGCTGTGGGTTTGTTGGGGGGGCGGGGTTGGGATGTGGGTGGCAAGGGAGGAGTTCGAAAGGGACCGAGGGGGAGGAGTTGGATTGGAGAGGGAGCGGGGTTGGAATCTGGTTGGTGGGAGATGCATTGGAGGGGGAGGGGGAGTGGTTGGGATTGGGTGGGGTTGGATTGGGGGAGGGCAAGGGATTGAGAAGTGGAGGGGGAATGGTGGCTGGAATTGGGTTGGATTGGGGAAGGAGAGGGATTGGGAAGTGGAGGGGAGGGGGAGTGGTTGGAGTTGGGAGGGGTTAGATTGGGGAGGGGGAGGGGGAGGGATTGGGAAGTGAAGTGATGGGGGGAGAGTTGGGGTTGGGAGGGGTTGGATTGGGGGGGAGGGATTGGGATGTGGAGGGGGAGTGGTTAGGGCTGGAAGGGGTTGGATTGTGGGGGAGGGATTGGGATGTGGAGGGGGAGTGGTTGGGGTTGGATTGGGGAAAGGGAGGGATTGCGAAGTGAAGTGGAGGGGGAGTGTTTGGGGTTGGGAGGGGTTGAATTGGGGAGGGGAAGGGATTGGGAAGTGGAGGGGGAGAGGGAGTGGTTGGGGATGGATTGGGGAGGGGGAGGAATTGGGAAGTGGAGGGGGAGGGTGAGTGGTTGGGGATGGATTGGGGAGGGGGTGGGATTGGGAAGTGGAGGGGGAGAGGGGAGTGGTTGGGGATGGATTGGGGAGGGATTGGGATGTGGAGGGGAGGGGTGTGGTTGGGGTTGGGAGGGGTTGGATTGGGGAGGGGGATTGGGAAGTGGAGGGGGGGTAGTTGGGCTTGAATTGGGGAGGGGGAGGGATTGGGAAGTGGAGGGGAGGGGTGTGTTTGGAGTGTGGGAGGGGTTAGATTGGGGAGGGGGAGGGATTGTTATGTGGAGGGGGAGGGGTTGGGGTGATTGTATTGATTGGAGAGGGATTTGTGGTGGGGGGGGGGTGGAGTCAGAGTCATAGAGTTATACAGCACAGAAACAGGCCCTTCGGCCCATCGTGTCTGTGCTGGCCATACAGCACCCAACTATTCTAATCCCACATTCCTGCACTTGGCCCTTGTATGCTCTGGCGTTTCAAGTGCTCATTGAAATACTTCTTAAATGTTGTGATGGTTTCTGCCTCCACCACCTCTTCAGGCAGTGCGTTCCAGATTCCAACCACCCTCTGAGTGAAAAAATGTTTCCTCAAATCGCCCCTAAACCTCCTGCCCCTGACCCTAAATCTATGCCCCCTGGTTCTTGACCCTTCCGCTAAGGGAAAATGTTTCCTAACCTGGGGGGGGAAGTGTGGGTTGTAGTGATTGGAGAGGGATTGGCGGGGGTGCGGTGTGGGTTGTATTGATTGGAGAGGGATTGGAGGGGGTGCGTGGGATGTATTGATTGGCAAGGGATTGGAGGGGTAGCGGGGGCGGATATATTGATTGGAGAGGGATTGGCGGGGGAGCGGGGGATGTACTGATTGAAGAGGGATTGGCGGGGGGGGGCAATGGGGGGATGTATTGACTGGAGAGGGATTATCGGGGGGGGTGGGGGATGTATTGATTGGAGAGGGATTGGCGGGGGGGCGGGGGATGTACTGATTGGAAAGGAATTGGCGGGGGGGGTGCAATAGGGGGATGTATTGATTGGAGAGGGATTGGCGGGGGGTCAGTGGGGGGATGTATTGATTGGAGAGGGATTAGTGGGGGGGTGCGGAGATGTATTGATTGGAGAGGGATTGGCGGGGGGGCAATGGGGTGATGTATTGATTGGAGAGGGATTGGTGGGGGGGGCAATGGGGGGATGTATTGATTGGAGAGGGATTGGCGGGGGGGCAATGGGGGGATGTATTGATTGGAGGGGGATTGGTGGGGGGGCAATGGGGGGATGTATTGATTGGAGAGGGATTGGCGGGGGGGCAATGGGGGGATGTATTGATTGGAGGGGGATTGGCGGGGGGGGCAATGGGGGGATGTATTGATTGGAGAGGGATTGGCGGGGGGGCAATGGGGGGATGTATTGATTGGAGAGGGCTTGTCGGGGGGGGGCGGAGATGTATTGATTGGAGAGGGATTGGCGGGGGGGGCAATGGGGGGATGTATTGATTGGATAGGGATTGGCGGGGGGTGGGGCAATGGGGGGATGTATTGATTGGAGAGGGATTGGAGGGGGGGCGGGGGATGTATTGATTGGACAGGGATTGGCGGGGGGACGGGGGATGTATTGATTGGAGAGGGAATGGCCAGGTGTGGGCGGGGGGACGGGGGATGTATTGATTGGAGAGGGATTGGCGGGGGCGCAATGCGGGAAGGAATTGATTGGAGAGGGATTGGCGGGGGGGGGGGGGCAATGGGGGGATGTATTGATTGGAGGGGGATGGGGGGGGGGGCGGGGGATGTATTGATTGGAGAGGGATTGGCGGGGGGACGGGGGATGTATTGATTGGAGAGGGAATGGCGAGGTGTGGGCGGGGGGACGGGGGATGTATTGATTGGAGAGGGATTGGCGGGGGGGCAATGGGGGGATGTATTGATTGGAGAGGGATTGGCGGGGGGTCAGTGGGGGGATGTATTGATTGGAGAGGGATTGGCGGGGGTGGGGGGGGATGTATTGATTGGAGAGGGATTGGCGGGGGTGGGGGGGATGTACTGATTGGAGAGGGATTGGCGGGGGTGGGGGGGATGTATTGATTGGAGAGGGATTGGCGGGAGTGGGGGGGATGTACTGATTGGAGAGGGATTGGCGGGGGTGGGGGGGATGTATTGATTGGAGAGGGATTGGCGGGGGTGGGGGGGATGTACTGATTGGAGAGGGATTGGCGGCGGGGGCAAACACTGGGGGGGCGTTTGATGTGGGTTGGGTCTCAGAGTGAGGTTGAAGAGCGCGAGACAGGACTGCGCGTGAACGGCAAATAGGTCGTGCGATGTACTGATTGGTTGACATTTTTTTGAACGTCACAGTCAATGGCACATGCGGAGTACGGGTCGGGGCTGGCCAATGGCGAGCGGAGTCGTCGTTTGATCGGGGTGGGGGCGGGACCGGAAGGGGCGGGGCTGAATATGTGAGGGGGAGTGGGCGGGCCCGGGGAGGGCGGGGCCTCGTTTCCGTTTTTGCGTTCCTTCACTCTCTGAAGGTTTAACTACTGCCGATGCCAGGTCCCCAATGTGCTCAGAACGAGGCAGGGTTGTCAAATGTAATAAATAAAGAGATCAAATGACAGTCTCCTTTTGAAAAAAGTTACCGTTTGGGTTTGGTCACTTTGTGAAGTTTTCGTTTTCCATTTCCTTGCCTTTATTTTAGGCTCCGGGCTTTACCCATGTTGCACCACAGTATTGATAGTTGAGTTAAGATGGCGGTGCAGGAATCAGCTGCTCAGCTATCGATGGCATTAAAGGTCCAAGAATATCCTACTTTAAAGGTATGCGTTGCTTATGGTGAATATAATCGGTTCCTGAATGGCTGTTCCTGGTTAATATTTCCTGATGCTGTGCACAAGGTACGATCTTGAAGTCACAGGGAAGAAAAGCAGCCAGGATCAACTACTAATTTTAGTCTTTCCGTAGACATTAAATGCTGATTTGTGTGTATCCCCTGCTATGCGATCAAGATGAGTTATTCGAGTTTTTTGTATTTGTCTCGAGTTTGGAGTGAGGAAAATCGTGCACTTTAGTTCTGATCTGATGCCATAAGTACATTTCATAAGATTAACAAACTACTCAATCGTGTTTGTAAGATTCAGTCGTAGTATAAAAGAAATTGTTTTGACGAGCTACATTGATGGGTGTCATTTATATTGTTATAACAAAAGCTTGCATTTATATATCACCCTTATAAGAAAACGGCCCAAGGTGCTTCACCAGAGCATTATGAAATAGAATTTGAGACTGGGCCACATAAGGAGATATTAGGCCAGATGACCAATAGCTTAGTCAAAGAGGTAGCATCTTAAAAGAGGAATGAAAGGTGGAGAGTTAGCGAGGGAATTCCAGAGCTTAGGGCCTTGTCAACTGAAGGCATGGTTGCTAACGGTGGAGCGATTAAAATTGGGAATGGTCAAGAGGCCAGAATTGGGGTGGGTGATGGTGTTGAATGACTGAAGGTGAATACACATAGGGAGAGGTGAGGCCATGGGGAGATTGGAAAATGAGGATGAATGTTTCAAAATCAAGATGTTGCTTAATTGGGAGTCAGTATAGGTCAGTGAGCACAGTGGGTGATTGCTGAACAGGACTTGGTGCGAGTTAGGACTCAAACACCAGAGTTCTGGATGTCCTCAAGTTTACTGATGCTAGTATTAGGGAGGCTGGCCAGGGGTGTGTTAGAATAGTCTAATCTAAAGTAACAAAGGCATGGATGAAGGTTTTGGTAGGTGCGTCAGCTGAGTCAGAGTCAGATAATGTTACAGAGGTGGAAATAGACAGTCTTAATGGTGTGGGATATATGTCAGAAAGCTGACCTTGGGATTAAATAGAACACCAAGGTTGTGAACAATATGGTTCAGCCTCAAACAATTGCCATGAAGAGGGATTGAGCCGCTGGCCAAGGAATGGAGTTTGTGCTAGGGACCTCTGTCTTCCCAATATATAGTTGGGAATTTCTGCTCATCTAATACTGGATGTCGGATGAGCAGTCTGACAGTTTAGAGATAGTGGCGGGGTTAAGAGAAGGGAGAGCTGAGTGTCGCCAGCGTATATGTGAAAATTTGTGGTTTTTTTGGATGATTTCACTGAGAGATAGCATGCAGTTTTTTTTTCGTTCATGGGATGTGGCAAAGCCAGCATTTATTGCTCATTCACCACATGCCCTTGAGAAGGTTCACTACTGCTATTATCAGCAAAGTGATGGAAGGGGTCGTCAACTGTGCTAATTTGCTCAGCAATAACCGGCTCACTGACGCTCAATTTGGGTTCTGCCAGGGCCACTAAGCTCCTGACCTCATTACAGCCTTGGTTCAAACATGGAACAAAGAGCTGAACTTGAGGTGAGATGAGAGTGACTCAAGACAGCATTTGATTGAGTATGGCATCAAGGAGCCTTAGTAAAACTGGAGTCGATGGGAATCAAGGGAAAAGCTCTCCACTGGTTGGAGTCATACCTAGTACAAAGGAAGATGGTTGTGGTTGTTGGAGGTCAATCATCATCTCAGTCCCAGGACATCACTGCAGGAGTTCCTCAAGGTAGTGTCCTAGGCCCAACCATCATCAGCTGCTGCTTCAATGATCTGCCCTCCATCATAAGGTCAGAAGTGGGAATGTTCGCTGATGGTTGCACAATATTCAGCAAAATTCGCAACTCCTCAGATACTGAAGCAGCCCATGTCCATATGCAGCAAGACTTAGACAGCTACCAGGCTTGGGCTGACAAGTGGTAAGTAAGATTTGTGCCACACAAATGATCATCTCAAACAAGAGAGAATCTAACCATCTCCCTTTGACATTCAATGACATTACCATCACTGAATCCCCCGCTATCAACATCCTGGGGGTCACCATTGACCAAAAACTGAACTGGAGTAGCCATATAAATGCTGTGTTGCAAGAGCAGGTTAGAGGCTAGGAATTCTGCAGTGAGTAACTCACCTCCTGACTCCCCAAAGCCTGTCCACCATCTGCAAGGCACAAGTCAGAAGTGTGGTGGAATACTCTCCACTTGCCTGGATGGGTGCAACTCCAACAAAACTCAAAGCTCAACACCATCCAGGACAAAGCAGCCTGCTTGATTGGCATCCCATCCACCAACTTCACGGTTCACTCTCTCCACCACCGATGCACAGTGGCAGCAGTGCATACCGTCTACAAGATGCACTGCAGTAACTCACCAAGGCTCCTTCGTTGGCACCTTCCAAACCCAAGACCTCTACCACCTAGAAGGACAAGGGCAGCAAATGCATGGGAACACCACCACCTGCAAGTTCCCGTCCAAGACACACAGCAATTTGACTTGGATCTGTATCGCTGTTCCTTCGCTGTCGCTGGATCACAATCCTGGAATTCCCTTCCTAACAGCACTTTGGGTGTACCTACACCCCAAGGACTGCAGCAGATCAAGAAGGCAGCTCACCACCACCTTCTCAAGGGCAGTTAGGGATGTGCAATAAGTGCTGGCCTAGACAGCGATGCCCACATCCCACGAATGAATAATAAAAAAAGTGCTGTGAGCTGCCTTCTTGAACCATTGCAGTCCTTGTACTGTAGGGCTGTTAGGTAATATATTTCCGAGTCAGCATAATCTGTGACTTGGAGTAAAACTTGTTGGTAGTGTTCCCATGTGCTAGCTGCCCTTGTTTTTCTCAGCAGTAGAGGTCATGGATTTGGAAGGTGCTGGCGAAAAGGACCTGGTGAGTTGCTGCATTGCAGTGGTGGAGGGAGTGAATATTGAAGGTAGTGGCTGGGGTGACGTTCAAGTGAGCTGCTTTGCCCAAGGCTGAGTCTCGTCCAGGTCTTGCTTCATGCAGCCATGGACTGCATTATCTGAGGAGGCACAAATGGGATTGAACACGGTGCAATCAGCAGCGAACATCCCATTTTTGACCTTATGGAGGGAAGATCGTTGAAGATGGTTGGGCCTGGGCTCTTGCATCGATGACCTGGGGCTGAAATGATTTGGCCTCCAACAACTGCAGCCATGTTTCTTTGTGCTAGATATGACTCCAACCAGTGGAGATATTTCCTCCTGATCCCCATTGCCTTCAATTTTTCTAGGTCTCCCTTGATGCCATACTGTCTACTGTTGCCTGAAGGGCAGTCACACTCACCCCACCTCTGGAATTCTTTTTGTGGACTGGTTGAAAATGATGAGAATTAGGAGGGGGCCAAGTGTAGATCCTTGGGAGACACCAGAGATAATGGTGCAGGCGATGGAAAACCATTGCAAATGATCTTTGGCTTCTATTGGATAGATTGGAGTGGAACCAGGTGAGCACAATCCCACCAAGACAGACAACAGTGGAGAGGACTGGAGCAGAATTTTATAGTCAGCTGTGTCCAAGGCTGTAGACATTGAGAAGGATAAGGAGGGCCTAGTTTACCTTTGCCACATTCAACTAGAATGCAATTTGTGATTTTGGTAAGAGCTGTTTCAGTACTGTGATGGGGGTATTCAAACATGGAGTTCCAAGAAAGGTGGGCATGAATTTGGGAGGCCACAGCACATTCAAGGACTTTGGAGAGGAAAGATAGTTTGAAGATGGGGTTGGTTTTTTTGAGAAGAGTGGCAATGATGGCAGGTTTGAAGGAAAGGGGACACCGTATCTGAAGGGGGAGAACTATTAATATCGGCTAATATGGGAGGCAGGAAGGGAAGTTGGTTGGTCATTTTAGTGGGAGTAGGGTTGAGGAAGCAGGAGGTGGGTTTCATGGACAAGATGAAGGGCATGAGGGGTGTTAGGAGCGAAACTGAAGAAAGATGTTCATTCAAGGTTAAGCCAGTCAGGAACGTTAGAGATTGAGGCCAGTGGGCGGGAAGGAACAGAGAGAGGTGAATGGATGGTCTCAATCCTTTTTAAATTAAAAAAAAAAGAAATGAGCTTCTCACACTTATTGGTGAGGGTGGAGGAGGCAGGGGAGGGTCATTTGAGAGGACAGTTTGTGGCAAGAGAAGCTTGATGTTATCTTGCTTTCCTGGATGATCTTTGAATCATGGGCCGTTTTAGTGCAACAAATCAATCAGTACCCATCTTAGAAATGGAAGGATTTTTTCCCCCATCACCTTGAGTAATGTTGAACACTAAATGGAAGTTAACACAAAATAGGGTGATAATCAATTTGGAGGTATCGCAAATGTTTGTTCTGTTGTGTAGATATTTGGTAGAATAAAGCACGTGAGTTGCTCTCTCAACTTCCAACTTCACATTTCAGAGTCACAGTGCGTGAAATGTCCTTTAGAATTTGAGCATAATATTTTTAATGGCTCGCAAACTGCTTCACTTAATCTATTGAAACAAAAGTAGAATACTGCAGATTCTGGAAATCTAGAATAAAAATTAAATGCTGGAAATATTCCGGTCAGGCAGCATCTGTGGGGTGAAGCACTTTCACTGTGGAGCAACCTATTTACTGTTGCATTGTTTAAGATTTATTTTAATCTTGTGAAATATTACTGAAAATTCCTAAATTTGATCCCATCAGATGTTAGTTGCTCAATAAAAAAGCAAAATACTGCAAATGCTGGAAGTCTGGAATAAAACCACAAAGTTTTGCAGGTCAGGCAGCATCTGTGGAGAGAGAGAAACCTTTAATGTTTCAGGTTGATGACCTGTCAGAACTCTGTCATTTTAGTTATCTTAATATTTGGGCGGCACAGTGGCGCAGTGGTTAGCACTGCAGCCTCACAGCTCCAGCGACCCAGGTTCAATTCTGGGTACTGCCTGTGTGGAGTTTGCAAGTTCTCCCTGTGTCTGCGTGGGTTTCCTCCGGGTGCTCCGGTTTCCTCCCACATGCCAAAGACTTGCAGGTTGATAGGTTAATTGGCCATTATAAATTGTCCCTAGTATAGGTAGGTGGTAGGGAAATATAGGGACAGGTGGGGATGTGGTAGGGATATGGGATTAGTGTAGGATTAGTATAAGTGGGTGGTTGATGGTCGGCACAGACTCGGTGGGCCGAAGGGCCTGTTTCAGTGCTGTATCTCTAAACTAAACTAAACTAAACTAATATTGGGTTGCCTCTTTATTCAGAGCTTTGGGTTGTATACTCGAGAAAAACTTTAGGAAATCACATATCTTGGGAAATAAATCCTATCTGTGCAAGAAGGAATGCAAGACCCAGATTTTCCTCAAAAAGTGGGATTATCAAAAAAGTTCATTTAGCTTGCGATAGTGATTATAAGTATTAGCCCGTGAAGCAATACAAATCATTACAAATACCTACAAGAGGACAAGGGCAAATTTGACCTTATTTCCCTTATTGTCTAATTTCCTGCTGGTATTTTTCCCTTTTTCATCTTTGTGGAATAATTCAATAATTGCAATGTTTTCTTATAGGTACCTTATGAAACCTTGAATAAGCGTTTCCGAGCTGCTCAGAAGAATATAGACCGAGAAACTAGTCATGTGACCATGGTAGTAGCAGAACTGGAGAAAACATTGAGCAACTGCCCGGCAGTGGATTCTGTGGTGACCTTGCTAGATGGGGTAGTTGAGAAACTCAGCGCTCTGAAGAGAAAGGTACAATAACTGTTTTATGTTAGTGATAAAGGCTTATGCTATCGGTGTCACAATATGGCATTTGGTGCAATTGATATTTTGTAACTATACTATTATTGACAACTGACCTAAAATACAAAATTCAAAATACATAGAGTAAGATTTTTTAAAACGGGGTTCAAAAACAATTACATATTTTTATTTGAGAATTGGGTTCTAACTCAATGAAGTTCTGATGGTTTAAAAGCAAATTCACTTTGCATGAATGTAGACCAGAAACCTATCTCCTGAAAAATGTTCAAAATCAAATATTGCAGTTTTTTTTCTTTTGAAACCTGCCAATTTGAGAAAAAGATGTTAATGAAAATGTAAAATACTATTGTACACTTTGAGTGATGGTTAGGATTGGTGCAGTTGACCATTCCTGTTGGATTTTGCTGGAATTTCGAGCAACTTAACTTTTTTTTTAAAAAAGCTTTGTGTTCTGAGATCCAGGAAGTGCATTTATAATATATTGAAATGTTTTCCTTTTATCTTGCCTATCAAAGCAGCAAGGTTCTTAGTTTTATTTGCATGCCTTTGGGCTCTTCTTTGGCCTCCTTATCTCGAGAGACAATGGATAAGCGCCTGGAGGTGGTCAGTGGTTTGTGAAGCAGCGCCAATTCTAGAGTGACAGGCTCTTCCACAGCTGCTGCAGAGAAATTTGTTTGTCGGGGCTATTACACAGTTGCGCCTTGCGCCTCTGTCTTTTTTCCTGCCAACTACTAAGTCTCTTCGACTCGCCACACTTTAGCCCCGTCTTTATGGCTGCCTGCCAGCTCTGGCGAACGCTGGCAACTGACTCCCACGACTTGTGATCAATGTCACAGGATTTCATGTCGCGTTTGCAGGCGTCTTTAAAGTGGAGACATGGACGGCCGGTGGGTCTGATACCAGTGGCGAGCTCGCTGTACAATGTGTCTTTGGGGCTCCTGCCATCTTCCATGCGGCTCACATGGCCAAGCCATCTCAAGCGCCGCTGACTCAGTAGTGTGTATAAGCTGGGGATGTTGGCCGCCTGGAAGACTTCTGTGTTGGAGATGCAGTCCTGCCACCTGATGCCAAGTATTCTCCGGAGGCAGCGAAGATGGAATGAATTGAGACGTCGCTCTTGGCTGACATACGTTGTCCAGGCCTCGCTGCCATAGAGCAAGGTACTGAGGACACAGGCCTGATACACTCGGACTTTTGTGTTCCGTGTCAGTGCGCCATGTTCCGTGTCAGTGCGCCATTTTCCCACACTCTCTTGGCCAGTCTGGACATAGCAGTGGAAGCCTTTCCCATGCGCTTCTTGATTTCTGCATCTAGAGTCAGGTTACTGGTGATAGTTGAGCCTAGGTAGGTGAACTCTTGAACCACTTCCAGAGCGTGGTCGCCAATATTGATGGATGGAGCATTTCTGACGTCCTGCCCCATGATTTTCGTTTTCTTGAGGCTGATGGTTAGGCCAAATTCATTGCAGGCAGCCGCAAACCTGTTGATGAGACTCTGCAGGCACTCTTCAGTGTGAGATGTTAAAGCAGCATCGTCAGCAAAGAGGAGTTCCCTGATAAGGACTTTCCGTACTTTGGACTTCGCTCTTAGACGGGCAAGGTTGAACAACCTGCCCCTTGATCTTGTGTGGAGGAAAGTTCCTTCTTCAGAGGACTTGAATACATGTGAAAGCAGCAGGGAGAAGAAAATCCCAAAAAGTGTGGGTGCGAGAACGCAGCCCTGTTTCACGCCACTCAGGATAGGAAAGGGCTCTGATGAGGAGCCACCATGTTGAATTGTGCCTTTCATATTGTCATGGAATGAGGTGATGATACTTAGTAGCTTTGGTGGACATCCAATCTTTTCTAGTAGTCTGAAGAGACGAGGTCAGAGGCTTTGGTGAGATCAATGAAAGCAATGTAGAGGGGCATCTGTTGTTCACGGCATTTCTCCTGTATCTGACGAAGGGAGAACAGCATGTCAACGGTCGATCTCTCTGCACGAAAGCCACATTGTGCCTCAGGGTAGACGCGCTTGGCCAGCTTCTGGAGCCTGTTTGGAACGACTCGAGCAAAGACTTTCCCCACTATGCTGAGCAGGGAGATTCCACGGTAGTTGTTGCAGTCACCGTGGTCACCTTTGTTTTTATAGAGGGTGATGATATTGGCATCGCGCATGTCCTGTGGTACTGCTCCCTCGTCCAGCACAGGCATAGCAGTTCATGTAGTGCTGAGAGTATAGCAGGCTTGGCACTCTTGATTATTTCAGGGATAATGCTGTCCTTCCCAGGGGCTTTTCCGCTGACTAGAGAATCAATGGCATCACTGAATTCCGATTTGGTTGGCTGTATGTCCAGCTCATCCATGACTGGTAGAGGCTGGGCTGCATTGAGGGCAGTCTCAGTGACAACATTCTCCCTGGAGTACAGTTCTTGGTAGTGCTCAACCCAGCGGTCCATTTGTTTGCGTTGGTCAGTGATTATGTCCCCTGATTTAGATTTGAGGTGGGGCGATCTTCTTGATGGTTGGACCTAGAGCTCTCTTCATGCCATCATACATCCCGTTGATATTTCCGGTGTCTGAGGCCAGCTGAATATGACTGCATAGGAGTTGCCAGTAGTTATTCGACCTAATGAGGTCGAATTTCATTACCCTGTGCTATGATCTCCGTGAGAGTATTAACATTAAAATACTAGATACCAGCCCCCATCCCAATTTAAGGAATTACATGACAAGGTTTCATTTTTAAGACTTTTATTGTAACAACTAAACTAAAAGAAATCCCCATCAACTAAATAGTACTTAGTTCGAAGATAATACCTTTCTCTAATTTGAGGTATTATCTTTACTTATTAAAATACTTGAAAAACCTGCAACACACATATACGTTACACAGTCCTCTTTGACAAAATCCTTTGAGGTTTAAAGTCCCAAACTGCTCCCAGTAGCAATGGATAGGATCTACGACACCTTTTCAAAAATCAATGTCCTCTTCACTCACTCCTCCGTGGACTTCCGACCTGGACATCTGTGAGCAAGCCGCTTCCTGGCGATCCTTCTGGTCTTCTATTTCTCCGTAAGCTTCAACTTTTCAAAACCAGTTCAGGTCTTTGCAGCCTTTTGCTGCATCAGGCTTCCGAGATCAAGTGTTTTGTCTCTGTCTCTTGGCCGCCACTGCTGGTTGTCTTCCTTACAGCCTGCTCTGAGGCTGCAACCGCTGGGTTCCCTTCTTAGAGCCTGTCTGCCTTCAGAAAAACCGTTAAAGCTACCTGGACTCAAAAGTTAATAGTTTATTGTCCTGTACCAATCTGCAATGTCCAGAAGTCTGGTTTCACAGAGCTACCTGTGCCTTCCATTGTTCCCAAGTGTTAACAGCTGTTTGTTACATTTGCATCTTCAGAATCACTGCTTTTTTTACGACCCAAAAGTCTGTGAGGGTGAAACCCATTATTCTTCAGGTGTTATCCCTGCAGTCTGTTTATTCAAAAAAAATTCTTTGATCTGTGTTCTCTGTTCACTTTAAATCTGTGCCCTCTTGTTCTCAATCCTTTCATGAGTGGGGACAGTTTTCATCTACCCTGTCCAGACCCCTCATGATTTTGAATACCTCTATCAAATTACCTCACGGTCTTCTCTTCTCCAAGGAAAACAGTCCTAACTTCTCCAATCTATCTTCATAACTGAAATTCCTCATCCCTGGAACCATTCTCGTAAATCATTTCTGTACTCTCTCCAATGCCCTCACGTCTTTCCTAAAGGTCGGGGCCCAGAACGGGACGCAATACTCCAGCTGAGGCTGAACTAGTGTCTTATACAAGTTCAACATAACTTCTTTGCGCTTGTACTCTATGCCGCTATTAATGAAGCCCAGGATACTGTATGCTTTATTAACCGCGCTCTCAACCTGTCGTGCCATCTTCAATGACTTATGCACATATCCGCCTAGGTCCCTCTGCTCCTGCACCCCCTTTAGAATTGTACCCTTTATTCTGTATTGTCTGTCCATGTTCTTCCTACCAAATGAATCACTTCACATTTCTCTGTATTGAACTTCATCTGCCACCTGTCTGTCCATTCCACCAACTTGTCTACGTCCTTTTGAAGTTCTCCACTACCCTCCTCACAGTTCACAATGCTTCCAAGTTTCGTATCATCTGCAAGCTTTGAAGTTGTGTACACCAAGATCTAGGTCACTAATATATATTAGCAAAAGCAAGGGTCCCTCTACTGATCTTTGGAGAACTCCGCTACAAACCTTCCTCCAGCCCGAAAACCTCCAATAACCACTGCTCTTTGTTTCCTGTTACTCAGCCAATTTCCTATCCATGTTGCTACCGTCCCCTTTATTCCATGAGCTGCAAGTTTGCTCTGTTGTGTGGCGCTATATCAGATGCCTTTTGAAAGTACATGTACACCACGTCGAGTGCATTACCCTCATCAACTCTCTCTCTTACCTCCTCAAAAAAAACTCCAGCAAGTTAGTTAAACATAATTTTCCCTTAAGAACTCCATGCTGGCTTTCCTTAATTAACTTGCATTTGTCCATGTGACTATTGATTTTTGTTCCGAATTATTTTTTTCTAGAAGTTTTCCCACCAGTGAAGTTAAACTGACTGGCCTGTAGTTGCTGGGCTTATCTTTACACCCTTTTTTGAACAAGGGAGTAACGTTTGCAAATCTTCAGTCCTCTGGCACCACCACCGAGTGGAAGGAAGACTGAAAAATTATGACCAGTACCTCTGCAATTTCCACCATCACTTCTTTCAGTATCCTTGGATGCATCTCATCTAGTCCTGGTGCTTTATCCACTTTAAGTACAGACAGCCTATCTAATATATCCTCTTTTATCAATTTTAAACCCTTCTAATGTCTGACTTTACTCCCCTTTCAACATTGCCTGGGTTGCATCTTCTTCCTTGGTAAAGACAGATGCAAAGTATTTGTTTAATACCTCAGCTATGCCTCCATGTGTAAATCCCCTTGTTGGCCCTTAATCAGCCCCACTCCTTTTACCACCCTTTTTCTATTTATATGCCTATAGAAAACTTTGGGATTTCCTTTAATGCTAGCTGCCAGTCTCTTTTCATGCTCTCTCTTTGCTTCTCTTATTCACTTTTTCACTTCCCCTCTGGACCTTCTTTATTCAGCCTGGTTCTCAATAGTATTTTCTACCTGGCTTTTGTCATAAGCACACTTTTTCTTTTTAATCTGTACCTCTTCTCTCATCCAGGGAGCTCTGGATCTGTTGCTCTACTTTTCCCCTTTGAGGGAATATACCTTGCCTGTGCCTGAACTATCTCTTCTTTGAAGGTAGCCCATTGTTCATCTACTGGTTTTCCTGCCAGCTTTTGACTCCAATTTATTCACTTCAGCTCCATTCTTGCCACATTGAAGTTGGTCTCTCTTTCCCCCCCCCCCCCCCCCCACAACCCACCCCAGTTAATTATTCTTACTCTGGATTGCTGTTTGTCCTTTTCCACAGTCAGCCTAAACCTTATGATACAATGATCCCCTAAATGCTCTCCTACTGATACGATCCATTTGGCCCACCTCATTCCCAAGAACAGGTCTTAGCAGCGCCTCCTTTCTTGTTGGACTAGCAACATACCGTTGGAGACAACTTTCCTGAACACACTGTAGGAACTCTTGCCCCTCACTGCCCTTTATGCTATCTTCCCAGTCTATGTTTGGATAATATATGTATTTCCTTCTTGAATATATTTAATGATTTGGCCTCCACTGCCTTCTGCGGTAGAGAATTCCACAGGTTCACCACGTGAAGAAATGTCTCCTCATCTTGGTTCTAAATGGCATACCCTGTATCCTGAGTCTGTGACCCCTGGTTTGGGACTCCCCAGCCATCGGGAACACCCTCCCTGCATCTAGCCTGTCTAGTCTTGTTAGAATTTTATAGATTTCTATGAGATCCCCTCTCATTCTTCTAAACTTTAGTGAATATAGGCCTAGTCGACCCAATCTCTCCTCGTATGTCAATCCTGCCATCCCAGCAATCAGCCTAGTAAATCTTCTTTGCACTCCCTCCATGGCAAAAACATCCTTCCTCAGAAAAGGAGACCAAAACTGCACACAATACTCTAGATGTGATCTCATCAAGGCCCTGTATAACTGCAGTAAGACATCCTTGCTCCTGTACTCAAATCCTCTTGCAATGAAGGCCAACATACCATTTGCCTTCCTAACTGCTTGCTGCACCTGAATGCTTGCTTTCAGTGACTGGTGTACAAGGTCACCCAGGTCTCGTTGCAGCTCCCCCTTTCCCAATCTATCAGCGTTTAGATAATCTGCCTTTCTGTTTTTACAACCAAAGTGCATAACTTCACATTTATCTACGTTATACTGCATCTGCCATGCATTTGCCCACACACCCAACTTGTCCAAATCACATTGGAGCCTTTTGCATTCTCCTCTCAGCCCACCTTGTATCCAAGAATATTTAACACCCGGTCCTGCCCTTCTTTGAGCCAGGTCTCTGTTCGAGCCACAACATCATATTTCCACATGGCAATCTGTGCGTGTACCTCACCAGTCTTATTAACCATGTTCCGTGCATCCACATACATGCACATTAACCCTGATTCACACTTTATTACTTTCTCCCTTACTCTGACCCCATCTAATAACTTACTATTCCCTACTCACGTGCTATCTATCTCCCCCAGCATTCTGTGCACCTTGGTATTCCTCTATGATATTTGCTCTTGGTTCCCACACCCCTGACAAGTTACCAGTTTTGTTTCCCTCCAATCTGAGCTCCCTTTCAGGTTTGCATCCCGCTGACAATTTAGTTTAAACCCTCCCCAACAGCACTAGCAAATCTCCCTGCGAGGATATTCATCCCAGTCCTGCAAAGATGCAATCTTGTACAGGTCCCACCTGCTCCAGAACCAGTCCCAATGTCTCAGAAATCTGTTGCCCTCCCTCCTACATCAGTTCTGCAGTCACGTGTTGAATCATTCAGTTCTCCTATTCCTATGCTCACTTGCATGCGGGACTGGGAGTAATCACGAGATTACTGCTTTTGAGGTCCTGCTTTTTAATCTCCTTCCTAGCTCTCTCAAATCTGCTTTCAGGACCTCATTCCCCTGCTTACCTGTGTCATTGGTACCATTGTGGACCACGACCTCTGGTTGTTCACCCTCCACCAGAAGAGTGTCCTGTAGCTGCTCCGTAATGTCCTTGACCCTGGCACCAGGGAGGCAACACACCATCCTGGAGTCATGTTTACTGCTGCAGAAACACCCGTTCTGTTCCCCGAACTAACTAATTCCCTATCACTATTGCTCTTTCGCTATTTTTTCCTCCCCTCCTGAGCAGCTTGGCCACCTGTGGTGCCACAAACTTGGCTCTGATTGCACTCTTCTGAGGAACCATCACCTCACCGGTATACAAAATGGAAAACCGATTAGTGAATGAGGGGACGCCCGCACTACCTGCCTGGTTCTCTAAGACTGCCTGGCGGTCACCCTGTTGCCTATCTGCTTGCATGCTCCTCACCTGTGGTGTGACCACCTCCCTAAACATGCTATCCACGTAGTGCTCCGCCTCGCGGATGCCCAACAGTGACTCCAGCCACTGCTCGAGTTCCAAAACCCGGAGCTCAAGCTTCTGCAGCCGGAGACACTTCCTGCAGATATGTTTGTCTAGGACACATGGTGCGTCCATGACTTCCTACATGCCACAGGCTGTATATTCTACTCTGCAGAGCTGCCCTGCCATACCCTAACTTTACAGACTATTTATTATAAGTAGAATAGCTTTCCAGTTACACACCAACCAGCTCTTTCCACTGCACCATAGCAAGAACCAAATACTGGAGGGTTAAAAAAGTAGAAAAATGGAGCACTTGCTCCCCCTTCACCAAACTCGCCACTCGCCAAACTTGAATCTCCACACACAGCTTGCAATCTGCACATAGTTTATTCTATGCCTCGGCTGTTAAAGGAAACAATTCCATATGCCTTCTTAAATACCTTCACCCACTTTCCTGCCCTCTCCCCACATCCCTGCATATTCCTCCTCTTTCAATATTTAGAATATTTGGAAAATGTGCAAAATTATTCAGCACAGAAGGAAGCCATTCTGCCCGTTGTGTTTGTGCCTACCAAAAAATGAATTACCTAGCCCAATCTGAGTTTTCAGCACTTGTCCCATAAGCTCTAGGGATAAGGACCTTAGCTGCATATCCAGACACCTTTTAAATGAATTGAGGGTTTCTACTTCTACCCTTTCAGGCAGTGAGTTCCAGACCCCTACCACACTCTGGGTGATGCAAATGTTCCTCATCTCCCCTCTAATCCTTCTACCAATCACTTTATGTCTACGTTCCTCAGTCACTGACCCTTCTGCTAAGGTAAATAGGCCCTTCACATCACTCTATCCAGGCCCCTCAATATTTTGTACATTTCAATTAGATCTCCCCTCAGCCTCCTCTGTTCCAAGGAGAACAACCCCAGCATTTTCCAATCTTTCCTCATAGCTGCAATTTTCCAGTCCTGTCAACATCCTCGTCAATCTCCTCTGTACCCTCTCTAGTGCAATTACATCCTTCCTATAATGAGGTGACCAGAACTGCACGCAGTACTCAAGTTGTGGCTTAACTAATGTGTTATACAGTTTCAGCATAACATCCTGCCCTTATATTCTATGCCTCGGCTAATAAAGGAAACAATTCCATATGCCTTCTTAACCACCTTATCAACCTTTCCTGCTATCTTCAGGGATCTGGGGTCACGCACTCCGAGATCCCTCACTTCATCTACACATTTCGATATCCTCCCATTTATTGTGTATTCCTTTGCCTTGGTTGACCTTTCCAAATGAATCACCTCACACTTCTCCAGGTTGAATTCTGTTTGCCACTTTTCTGCCCATCTGACCAGTCTATTGCTATCTTCCCAACAGTCTACAGCCTCCCTCCTCGCTATCAACGACATGGCAATTTTTTGCGTCGCCTGCAAACTTCTTGATCATGCCTCCTACATTCAAGTCCAAATCATTAATATGTACTTCAAAAAGCAGGGGCCCTAGTACTGGGCCCTGCGGAACCCCACTGGAAACAGCCTTCTAGTTGCAAAAACAGCCGTCAGTAATTACCCTTTGTTTCCTGCCACTGAGCCAATTTTGTATCCAGCTTGCTTCATTCCCCGAGATCCCACGGGCTTTTATTTTTTTAACCAGTCTGTCATGTGGAACCTTGTCAAAAACCTTGCTAAAATCCATGTTGACCACATCAACTGCACTACCCTCATCAATCCTCCTTGTTACATCCTCACAAAATTCAATTAAGTTGATCTTCCCTCAACAAATCCATGCTGAATATCCTTGATTAACCTGTGCCTTTCTAAGTGACAGTTTATCCTGTGTCTCAGAATTGATTCCAATAATTTGAGGGGCGGCGCAGTGGTTAGCACCACAGCCTCACAGCTCCAGCGACCCTGGTTCGGTTCTGGATACTGCCTGTGCGGAGTTTGCAAGTTCTTCCTTTGACCGCGTGGGTTTCCGTCGGGTGCTCCGGTTTCCTCCCACAGCCAAAGACTTGCAGGTTGATAGGTAAATTGGCCATTATAAATTGCCCCTAGTGTAGGTAGGTGGTAGGAGAATGGTGGGGATGTGATAGGGAATATGGGATTAACGTAGGATTAGTATAAATGGGTGGTTGTTGGTCAGCACAGACTCGGTGAGCCGAAGGGCCTGTTTCAGTGCTGTATCTCTCTCTCTAATTTGCCCACTACCAAGGTTAGACTGACTGGCCCGTAGTTAATCGGTCTATCTCTTGCTCCATTTCTAAACAAAGGTTCTCCGTTAGCAGTCCTCCAATCCTCCCGCCACACCCCGCATCCAGTGAGGATTGGAAAATGATGGTCAGAGCATCAGCTGTTTCCTCCCTGTCGTCTTTTAACAGCCTGGGGTACATTTTATCTGGCCTGGTGATTTATCCACTTTCAAGGATGCTAATCCCCTTAATACTTCCTCTCTCCCTATGTTTATCACATCCGATATTTCACACTCTTTCTCCTTAACTACAATGTCTGCATCATCCCCCTCTTTTGTGAAGGCAGATGCAAAGGGTTCATTAAGAACAGACCAATATCGTCTGTTCCTACACAAAGATTACCTTTTTGGTCTTTTATGGGCCCTATTCTTTCCTTGGTTATCTCTTTGCTCTTAAGGTATTGATAAAACATCTTTGGGTTCTCCATAATTTTATTTGCCAATATTTTCTCATGCCCTCTCTCAGCTTTCCTAATTTCCTCTTTGATTTCACCCCTGCACTTTCTATACTGCTCTCAGCTTTCTTTAGTATTGAGTTCTCTGTCGGGCATAAGCTTTCCTTTTCTGCCTTATCTTACCCTGTAAGCCTCTTGATATCCAGATTTGGCTCTAGATTTGGTCGTCCCACCTTTTTTTGTTTGTGGGAACATGTTTACTCTGAACCCCTTGAATCTTCCCTTTGCCTGCCACTGCTCTGACACTGCTTTACCTTCAATTATCTCATTGAAACTTACAAAATTCTTACAGGGCATGAGCGGGTAGATGTAGATCAGATGTTTCCCTGGACATAGTCTCAGAATAAGAAGTAGACCATTTAAGACTGAGATGAGGAGGAATTTCTTCACTCAGAGGATGGTGAATCTTTGGAATTCTCTACCCCAGAGGGCTGTGGAAGCTCAATCATTGAGCATGTTGAAGACAGAAATCAATAGATATCTGGATACTAATGTTATCCAGGGATATGGGGATAGTGCTGAAAGTAGCGTTGGAGTAACATTCATGGCACACAAGTGCTAGGCAATGACAAGCTCCAACAACACAGAATCTAACCATCTTCCCTTGACATTCAATGGCATTACAATGGCTGAATCCCCCATTATCAACATCTTGGGGGTTACCATTGACCAGAAACTGAATTGGAGTAGCCAAATAATTACTGTGGCTTTAAGAGCAGGTCAGAAGCTAGGAATCCTGCAGTGAATAGCTCACCTCCTGACTCCCCAAAGCCTGTCAACTGTCTACAACGCACAAGTCAGGAGTGTGATGGAATATTCTGCATTTCCCTGGATGGGTGCAGCTCCAACAACACTCAAGAAGCTCGCCACCATCCAGGACAAAGCAGTTGATTGGCACCCCATCCACAAACATTCACTCCCTCCATCACTGACGCACAGTGGTAGCAGTGTGTATCTATATACAAGATGCACTGCAGCAACTCACCAAGGCTCCTTAGACGGCACATTCCAAACCTGCGACCTCTACCACCTAGAAGGACAAGGGCTGCAGATGCATGGGAACACCACCCGCAAGTTCCCCTTCAAGCCACACACCATCCTGACTTGGAATTATTTCGCCGTTCCTTCACTCTCGCTGGATCAAAATCCTGGAACTCCCTTCCTAACAGCACTGTGGGTGTACCTACCCCACATTGACTGCAGCGGTTTGAAAAGGCAGCTCACCAAGTCCTTCTCAAGGGAAATTAGGAATGGGCAATTAATGCTGGTCTAGCCATCGGCACCCACATCCCATCAGCGAATTTAAAAAAGGTAGATGATCAGCCAAGATCTAATTGAATGCCGGATCAGGCTTGATGGGCTGAATGGCCTACTCATGTTCCTATTTTCCCATACCATACGTGTTAAGAGAAGTAGGTCCGTCGAGCCTGCTCCGCCATTTAATAAGATCATGGCTGATCTGTTTCTGTCTCGAATTCCACATTCCCATCTACCCCCGAGAATCCTTGATTGCCTTGCTTAACAAGAATCTATCTACCTCCACCTTAATAATATTCAACGGCCCCACCTCCACCACCTTCTGAGGCAGAGAATTCAAAAGTCGTACAACCCTCAGAAAAAAATTTCTCCTCGTCTCTCTTCTAAAAGGGCTACCCTTAATTTTAAAACATGCCCCCTAATTCTGGACTCATCCACAAGAGGAAACATCTCCTCCACATTCACCTTGTCAAGACTGTTCAGGATCTTTTAAACTTCAATCAAGTCTCCTCTCACTCTTCTAATCTCCTGTGTAAACAAGCCCAGTCTGTCCAACCTTTCTTCATAATACAACCCATTTACTCCAGGTATCAATCTAGTAAATCATCTCCGAACTGCCTCCTATGCATTCACATCTTTCCTTAAATAAGGAGACCAAAACTATACACAGTATTCGAGATGTGATCTCACCAATGCCCTCTATAACTGAAGCATAACATCCTTACTTTTATTTTCAATTCCTCTTGTAATAAAGGATAGCATTCCATTAGCCTTCTTTATGACTTGCTGTACCTGCATACTAAGCTTTTGTGACTCATGCACTAGGACACCCCTGGATCCCTCTGTACCTTGCAATTCTGTAGTCGTTCCCCTTTTAAGAAATACTCTGCTTTTTTATTGTTCCTGCCAAAGTGAACAACTTCACATTTTCCAACATTATACTCCATCTGCCTGATTTTTGCCCACTCGCTCAACCTATCTATATCAGTCTGCAAGCTCCTTATGTCCTCTTCACAACATGCTTTCCTACCTATCTTTGTGTCATCTGCAAATTTAGCTACCATGCCATCGCTTCCCTCAACTAAGTCATTGATATAAATTGTAAAAAGTTGAGGCCCCAGCACAGACCCCTGCGGGACTTCATTCGTCACATCCTGCCAATCAGAAAAGGACCCATTTACGCATACTCTTTTTGTTTTCTGCCAGCCAGCCAATCTTCTATCCACGCTAATATATTGCCCCCTACACCATGTGCTCCTACTTTGCACAGTCACCTTTTACGTGGCACCTTGTCAAATGCCTTCTGGAAATCCAAGTACAGTATGTCAACGGGCTCCCATTTATCCACAGTGCATGTTACTCCTTCAAAGAACTCCAATAAATTGGTTAAACATGATTTCCCTTTCACAAAATCATGCTGGCTATTCCTGATTACCTTGAGTTTTTCTAAGTGCCCAGCAATAGCCTCCATAATCGTTTTGAACACCTTCCCCACAACAGATGTCATGCTAACTGGCCTATAGTTAGCTGTTGTCTGCTTCCCCCCCTTGAATAGAGGAGTTATATTTGCTACTTTCCAGTCTGATGGAACCTTTCTAGAATCTAGCGAATTGGGAAAAATAAACACCAACGCACCTACTACCTCATTAGCCATCTCTTTTAAGACCCTAGGACGAAGCCATCAGGACCCAGGGACTTGGCAGTCCGTAGCTCCATTAGCTTGGTCAGTACTGCTTCCCTTGTGATTGTAATTTCACCAACTTCCTCGCTTCTTTCCACCTCCTGATTTACAGCTATTACTGGAATGTTTTTTGTATCCTCGTTAGTGAAGACCAAAGCAAAATATTTGTTTATTTCATCCGCCATTTCCTTATTATCTACTATTAACTCCCCATTCTTACTATCTAGAGGACCAACACTCACTTTGCTTACTCTTTTCCTTTTTAAATACCTGTAGAAACTCTTGCTCTCTGTTTTTACATTTCTAACTAGCTTCCTCTCATACTCTCATTTCTTTCTTCTGATTTAACCTTTTAGTCATTCTCTGCCGTTCTTGATATTCTGAACAATCATCTGACCTGCCACTCATCTTTGCGCTGTTATATGCTTTTTCTTTGTTTGATGCTTTCCTTGAGTACTTCAGTTAACCACAGATGGTAGGTCCTCCCCTGAGAGTTTTTCTTTATAGTGGGAATATACTTCTGAGCATTCTGAAATATCCCATTAAATGTCTGCCACTGCTTCTCTATTGATCTATCTCCTAGCCCAGTAACCTAGTTCACTTCAGCTAGCTCAGCTTTCATGCCCACTTAGTTGCCCTTTTTAAAGTTTAAAATACCCTAGTCTTAGACCCACTCTTCTCGCTTTCAAACTGGATGTAAAATTCAATCATATTGTGGTCGCTGCTACCTAGAGGTGCCTTTACTCTGAGGTCATTAATTAATCCGAAGCAGCTGTTTCCAGTCCACTTTTGCTAAATCACTCCTCAGCTTAGTAAAATTGGCCTTGTCCCAATTTTGAACTTTAATTCCTATCTCTGACCTTTTCCGTAATTATGTTAAAACTAACCAAACTGTGATCACTAAGACTCACTGCCATTCCTTCCACCTGCCCATCTTCATTTCCAGAGCTGCGCCCTCTCTTGTTGGACTTGCTACATACAGGCCTAAAAGATTCTCTTGAATGTACATTGTGAATTCTATTCCCTCCATTCCTTTCGCTGTAAAACTCTCGCAGTTAATAATGGGGTGATAAAGTCCCCTACTATTACTGCCCTGTTGTTTTTGCATTTCTCAGAGATTTGCCTACATACTTGCTCTTCTCTGTCCCTCTGACTATTTGGGGGGTGTCTCTTAGATTCCCAGGAGTGTGACAGCCCCTTTTTTTCTTTCTTGGCTCAATCCATCCGGCCTCATTTGATGATCTTTCTAACATACCAACCCTCCTCACAGCTGTAATTATTTCTTTGACCAAAATTGCCAGCCCCTCTCCTTTTTATTCCCCTCTCTCGTCTGAAAACCCTCTAATCAGGAAAATTGAATTGCCATTTCTGTCTCTCTCTAAGCCATGTTTCAGTAATATCTATTGTTATAACCAAGGCTGGAGGAGTGTACTGTCTAGTTCAACTTCTCCACAGGTCACAACATATGTTTAAACTTTTACCCAGTTACCGACACGGTCAATTATAGACTACTCTTTTTATCTCAAAATAAAATACACCAACCTGGTTTCTGTAATAAACAGAAAAATTATCAGTTTATTATAAAACAAGACTTAATCAGTAACAAAACAAAGCATAAACACACGCATTGAAATATGAAAGTTCCTTTTTCCCTTAGTCCCTCTCTCTCACATACACATACTACCGGTTAAACGGAAAAAGAGATTTTTTTTCTTTAGAGCTCTGTTACAAAAAAAAACCCCAAAAAATACTTTGGCCAAATACTTGCTAATTCTTGAAGACAAAAGAGAAGATATAGAAAGATGTCAATTGTCCCTTTTTGTTTTGGCATCCCAAATACGCATTGACAGCTATCTCTGGGATCTTACAAGAACAGTTCTTTACTCGTGACGTTCAGGATCAGTTTGGCAGGCTTTCCAGAAGAAACGTGGCAATGGTTTTCTGGCAGGCTTTGCAGGAGGAATGTAGCATCAATTTCTGTATTTTTTACACTCGCTTTTAAGAGCTTCTCAAAGAGATTGAAAAGCTGGTAGACTTTTCAAAGAAATGGAAGAGAATACTGATGGTGACTGATCTCTTGGTTGATTTTCTCCAACCCCTTTCAAAACACTGCCCATATTCCAACTGACTGTCCAAAGCAAAACCAAAAACAATATCAAGAGTCTAGCCCCTAAAATCCCTGACCTGTCACTTCTCTGTAAACATCTCTCCCAAATCAGAAAGCACCTGCTGGGCATTTATCTGAAGACAGGTGACTTCCAGTAAATGTTTTCAAACAAGACCTCTGTGTCCTTTCAATGACCCAGTGAAAAAAAAATCCATGGGCTTCTTTTCAGTTTTCCCAAATAAAACAATGTCCGTAATTCTAAAATACGAGTCCTCAAAAATACCAACAAAAAACATAGAAGCACCTTCGTAACACTGATATCATACTGCCACGTTTCTATCTGTTCCCTCAGCTCTCTGCTTTATTTGCTAAACTGTTTGCATTGAAGTATATACCCCTGAGCGCTGACAGCTCTTTTAAAAAAAATTTCAAACCTTTGTTTCCTGTGCCCCGCAGACTCATTCACTAATTTTCTGCCTTCCATTTCCATTTCTGATTTTTGTCCCATCTGTATTCATCCTCAGATTCCCATCCCCCTGCCAAACTAGTTTAAACCCTGCACTAGCAAACCTCCCTGCCAGGTCCTGTTGAGGTGCAAACTGTCTGACTTGAACAGGTCCCACCTCCCCCAGAACTGGTCCCACTGCCCCAGGAATATAAGGCCCCCTCTCCTGCATTCATCTTTCCAGCCATGCATTCATCTGCTCTAACCTCCTATTTCTATCTTCACTAGTGTGTGGGACTGGGAGTAATCTGGAGATTACTACCCTTTAAGGTCCTGCTTTTTAATGTCTTTCCCAGCTCAAACTCTGCCCACAGGACATCATCCCTTTTTCTACCTATGTTGTTGGTACCGATATGGACCATGACCTCTGGCTGTTCACTCGCCCCCTCCAAAATGTTCTTGCCTTCGTTCTACATTTAATGTCAGCCTGATGCATGCCATTCCACCCCAAAATCACATTCATTGGCAAAAATCATGTTAGTTCACTTTCACATCCACTTTTTGTAAATACTAGTTTTGGGTTACAAATAGGCACAAATTGGCCAAATTGCTACTTACAGAACCATTTTTCAAACCACAGGATTTAAGGTATTTATGTGAATAGATGGGTTACCATCAATGTTACAAATGGTAAATCTTGGCCATTCTTTGTAAACTAAAATTAGAAAATGTTTTTCAATACAGAAAATATGTTCATTTGTCCCACTGGAGTAGACAGAACTTTACAATTTTATTAATGGTTCATGCCAAATGGTAGGGAATTTCAACTTCCCCAATATCAACTGGGATAGTCTTAGTGTAAAAGGCCTAAAGGGGGCGGAATTCTTAAAATGCATACAGGAGAGCTTTTTGAGCCAGTAATTAGAAAGTCCTACAAGAGAAGGGGCAGTACTGGAACTAATCCGAGGGAAGGAAGCCGTACAAGTGGTAGAAGTGTCAGTGGGGGAGCATTTCGGGGATAGTGACCATAACTCTAAGATTTACAGTAGTTATGGAAAAGGACAAAGATGGACCATAAATAAAGGTACTGAGTTGGGGGAAGGCCAATTTCAATATGATAAAACAGGATCGGGCCAAAGTGGACTGGGAGCAGCTACTTGTAGGAAAGTCTACATCACATCAGTGGGAGTCATTCAAAGAGGAAATTGTGAGAGTTCAGAGCCAACATGTACCCGTTAAGGTGAAGGGTAGGACTAACAGGCCCAGGGAACCTTGGATGTCAAGGGATATAGAGGATTGGATCAGGGAAAAAAAGGAGGCTTATGGCAGATCCCAAGTGTTGAAAACAGCGGAGGCACTAGAGGAGTATAGAAATTGTAGGGTGGCACTTAAAGTAATTAGGAGAGCGAAGAGGGGACATGAAAAAACACTGGAAGGCAAGATAAAGGAAAATCCCAAGGCATTTTATAAGTATATTAAGGATAAGAGGATAACCAGGGACCAACGTGGCAATCTTTGTGTGGAGCCAGAGGACATAGGTGAGGTTTTAAATGATTACTTTTCATCGGTGTTCACTATGGAGAAGGACGATGTAGGTGTAGAGATCAGGGAGGGAGATTGTGATATACTTGAACAAATTAGCATTGAAAGGGAGGAAATATTAGCTGTTTTAGCGAGCTTAAAAGTGGATAAATCTTCAGGCCCAGATGAGATGTATCCCAGGCTCTTATGTGAGGCAAGGGAGGAGATAGCAGGGGCTTTGACACAAATTTTCAAATCCTCTCTGGCCACGGGAGAGGTACCAGAGGACTGGAGAACAGCGAATGTGGTACCATTATTCAAGAAGGGTAGTAGGGATAAACCAGGTAATTACAGGCCGGTGAGTCTAACATCAGTGGTTGGGAAAAAATTCTGAGTGACAGGATTAATCCCCACTTGGACAGGCAGGGATTAATCAGGGATAGTCAGCATGGCTTTGTCAGGGGGAGATTGTGTCTGATTGAATTTTTCGAGGAGGTGACTGGATGTGACAATGAAGCTAAAGCAGTAGATGTAGTATACATGGATTTCAATAAGTCTTTTGATCAGGTCCTGCATGGGAGATTGGTTAAGAAGGTAAGAGCCCATGGGATCCAGGGCAATTTGGCAAATTGGATCCAAAATTGGCTTAGTGGCAGGAGGCAGAGGGTGATGGTCGAGGGCAGTTTTTGCGATTGGAAGCCTGCGACCTGTGGTGTACCACAGGGATCGGTGCTGGGACTCTTGCTGTTTGTAGTGTACATTAATGATTTAGACGTGAATATAGGAGGTATGATCAGTAAGTTCGCAGATGACACGAAAATTGGTGGTTGCAGACAGTGAGGAGGAAATCCTTAGATTACAGGGAGATATAGATGGGCTGGTAAGATGGGCAGAGCAGTGGCAAATGGAATTTAATCCTGAAAAGTGTGAGGTAAAGCATTTTGGGAGGACTAACAAGGCAAGGGAATATACAATGGATGGTAGGACCCGAGGAAGTGATTTAGAGCTTTGGATCAGAAATTGGCTTGCTGAAAGAAGACAGAGGGTGGTGGTTGATGGCAAATGTTCATCCTGGAGTTTAGTTACTAGTGGTGTACCGCAAGGATCTGTTTTGGGGCCACTGCTGTTTGTCATTTTTATAAATGACCTGTAAGAGGGTGTAGAAGGGTGGGTTAGTAAATTTGCAGATGACACTAAGGTCGGTGGAGTTGTGGATAGTGCCGAAGGATGTTGTAGGGTACAGAGGGACATAGATAGGCTGCAGAGCTGGGCTGAGAGATGGCAAATGGAGTTTAATGCGGAAAAGTGTGAGGTGATTCACTTTGGAAGGAGTAACAGGAATGCAGAGTACTGGGCTAATGGGAAGATTCTTGGTAGTGTAGATGAACAGAGAGATCTTGGTGTCCAGGTGCATAAATCCCTGAAGGTTGCTACCCAGGTTAATAGGGCTGTTAAGAAGGCATATGGTGTGTTAGCTTTTATTAGTAGGGGGATCGAGTTTCGGAGCCACGAGGTCATGCTGCAGCTGTACAAAACTCTGGTGAGACCGCACCTGGAGTATTGCGTGCAGTTCTGGTCACCGCATTATAGGAAGGATGTGGAAGCTTTGGAAAGGGTGCAGAGGAGATTTACTAGGATGTTGCCTGGTATGGAGGGAAGGTCTTACGAGGAAAGGCTGAGGGACTTGAGGTTGTTTTCGTTGGAGAGAAGGAGGAGGAGAGGGGACTTAATAGAGACATATAAGATAATCAGAGGGTTAGATAGGGTGGATAGTGAGCGTCTTTTTCCTCGGATGGTGATGGCAAACACGAGGGGACATAGCTTCAAGTTGAGGGGTGATAGATATAGGACAGATGTCAGAGGTAGTTTCTTTACTCAGAGAGTAGTAGGGGCGTGGAACGCCCTGCCTGCAACAGTAGTAGACTCGCCAACTTTAAGGGCATTTAAGTGGTCATTGGATAGACATATGGATGAAAATGGAATAGTGTAGGTCAGATGGTTTCACAGGTCGGCGCAACATCGAGGGCCGAAGGGCCTGTACTGCGCTGTAATGTTCTAATTCTAAAGTACAGAAGGTCATGAGGACCTTGGTGTACTTGTCCATAGATCACTGAAGGCAAAGGCAGCAGCACAGGTAGATAAGGTGGTTAGGAAGGCATATGGGATACTTGCCTTTATTAGCCAAGGCATAGAATGTAAGAGCAGGGAGGTTATGATGGAGCTATATAAAATGCTAGTTTGGCCACAGCTAGAGTACTGTGTACAGTTCTGGTCACCACACTATAGGAAGGATGTGATTGCACTAGAGAGGGTGCAGAGGAGATTCACCAGAATGTTGCCTGGGCTGGAGCATTTCAGCTATGAAGAGAGACTGAAAGGCTGGGGTTATTTTCCTTAGAGCAGAGAAGGCTGAGGGGGACATGACTGAGGTGTACAAGATTATGAGGGGCATTGATAGGTTAGATAGGAAGAAACATTTTCCCTTAGCGGAGGGGTCGAGAACCGGGGGCATAGATTTGCGGTAAGGGGCAGGAGGTTTAGGGGGAATTTGAGGAAAATGTTTTTCACCCAGTGGGTGGTTGAAATCTGGAACACACTGCCTGATGAGGTGGTGGAGGCAGGAACCCTCACAACATTTAAGAAGTATTTAGATGAGCACTTGAAACGCCATAGCATACAAGGCTACAGGACAAGTGCAGGAATATGGGATTAGAATAGTTGGGTGCTGGATGGCTGGTACAGTCACGATGGGCTGATGGGCTGAAGGGCCTGTTCCTCTGCTGTATGACTCTTTGACACTGTGACTCTGTGCTGAAATGCTTATTTCCTCCCTTTGTTCTCTTGATTGCGAGTGTATAGTTCCATCGGTGGTAGCAGCCTTTGCTATCCCATCCAGCATTTTGTTACTGAAGGTTAGATGATGAGTAGTAGTGGTGATCTGCCAAGGGCATGTTCTCTGTTCATTTCTCATGGAATTGAAAAATGGGAGGCTCTTACAAGCAACTGAAGAGAAAAGCACGGGACCATGAGGCGTGGAGAAAAGAGCAATTTAACTAAGAACCTCATATTCGTGCCATCACTAAGACCATCTATTTTCACCTCCAGAACATTGCCCGCCTTGGCCCCTGTCTCAGCTCATCTGCTGCTGAAACCCTTGTTCATGCCTTCATTACCTCTAGGCTTCACTATTCCAATGCACTCATGGCCGGTCTCTCACATTCTACTCTCCATAAACTTGAGGTCTTCCAAAACTCTGCTGTCCATGTCTTTACTTGCACCAGGTCCCATTCCCCTATCGATCCTTACTGACTTACATTGGCTCCTGGTCAAGCAACATCTTGATTTTAAAATTCTCATCCTTGTTTTCAAATACCTCCATCACTTCACCCCTCCTTATCTCTGTAATCTCTTCCAACCCCATAACCTTTGCAAGATATCTGCGCTCCTCTAATTCTGGCCCCTTGTGCATCCCTGATTTTAATCGCTCCACCTTTGGTGGCCATGCCTCGGTTGCTTCTGCCCCAAGCTCTGGCATGCCCTCCCTACACCTCACTGCCTCTCCACCTTCTTTTCCCCCTTTAAAAACTACCTCTTTGACCAAGCTTTTGGTCATTTGCCCTAATATCTCCTTTTTTAGCTCGGTATCATACTTTGTTTTATAATGGTCCTGTAAAGCACCTTGTAATGTTTTATAACGTTAAACACACCAAGTAAATAAAAGTTGTTTTAAAAAGTACATGAGGTGGTTCCCTGTTGTCTTCCTCATGTGCTTTAAAGGAGTCTGAGTCTTCTGCCGAAGGATCCTCTGCCTATAAGCAGCCATTGTCCCACAAAGTTCTAGCTTTTCCATTCTTACCACCAAAATATTTGCTCATTCTGCTGTTGGCCATGGCTCATAACCATGAGCGTGGGATCCTTGCCTAGGCAAACTCTCAAAAGGACAGCAACGACCATCCCCTGAGGACTCAAATGACCCGGCTATAAAGGCCTGCTCGGGTCTGCAAATGAGACCTGGCCTGAGTCCTTCCATTTTTTCCCGCACCCGACCCGACCATCAGTTAACTTACCTTCCGTTTTTCACTTTGTTCCTTACCTGCACAAGCTTAAAATAACTAACAAAACCACCTTTAAATTCCAAAAAGTAAATTAACCTGAGGTTGTGAGAGAGCTTGTCCAATCCAGCTCAACCCGAGCCCGAATGCCGGACCCAGAAGTGCGACCTGACCCGACCTAAACCTGACACATGTTGTCAGGTCCCTTCGAGTTCGGGTTGGATAGCAGGCCTTTTCCCTGCTACCCTAATGATGAATGCTGGTAGGGAAACATTGGAACAGGAGTAGGCCATTCATTCCCTTGGTCTGTTCCACCATTCATTTACATCATGTCTGATCTGCAATTCCATTTACCTGATTTTGTTTCATATTATTTGATACTCTTGCCCAACAAAAAGCTATCTGTCTCCAATTGACCCAGTATCCACTGCCTTTGGGGGCAGAGTTTCAGATTTTTACCTAATGTGAAGAAATAATTCCTGACTGAACTTTTAAATAGTCCAGCTTTAATTTTAGGGTTGTTTTCTCTTATTCTGGATGTAGTCTGTGCAACATGCCCTCACAATTTAACCCTGACAATTCTGTTGAATCACTCTGCTCCTTCCAAGGCCAATATCTTTCCTCAGGTTTGCCAGTAATCTCTTGTGACGAACCTTTATCAAAATTCATTTGCAATGATCGAAGAATTCTTGTCATTTTTTGCATCTCTCTGGAACTGAATGCATTATGGCAGCTAGTGTCCATGTAACTGAAGCGTGGCATTCTACTTGTGTATTCCTGCCACCTTGAGTTAAAGGCCTGAATTCCGTTAACCATTTTGATTGCATTTTGTATCTGTGCACTGGCTTGTCGTGATTTTTGTACAATGGACATGCTCCTTTTACAGCCTTTCCATATTTAGAAAATATTGTGATTTGTTTAGAAACTGTAATCCAGGACAAAATTAACAAATCACTTGGAGAAGTGTGGATTAATCAAGGAAAGTCAGCATGGATTAGTTTGAGGCAAATTTTAACTAACTTTTTTTGATGAGGTAACAGTGAGGGTTGATGAAGGTAATGCTGTTGATGTAGCACAAAAGGCAGTTGGGAATGAACAGTGGTTTGAAAAGGAGTTCAGGAGTCACCTTGCCAAGCAGAACAAACAACCCTTCAGTTTGTTCCAGTGGTTTGGAGAAAAACCTGCCAAATTTCCATCTCTCGAGGAGCTAAAAAGCAAGTGTAAGAAGCAGACTGAAACTGTGGCTGCATTCCTCCTATAAGGCCAGTGTCTGAAACCTCTGTAGCTGCATTTCCTGGAAACCTTCCCAAATTGATCTTCAACGTCGCCTGAAAAGACCTGTTCTAGGAAGATCCCAATGACAGCTGTCTGTGCACATTTGGGATACCAAACCAAAACAAAGGACATCTTTCCATATCTTCTCTCTCTTCAAGAATTAGTAAGCATTTAACCAAGTGTTTTTTTTTTGGGGTGGGGGTGGGGTTTTTGTAATAGAGCTCTAAAACGCAAATCCCTTTATTTTTCCGGTTAACTGGTGTATATGTGTGTGAGGGGCTAAGGTAAAAAGCAAACTTTCATATTTCAATTTGTTTATGTTTTACTTCATTACTGGTTATGACTTGTTTAATAAACAACAAAATTATCAGTTTATTATAAAAGAAACCTGGTTGGTGTGTTTTATTCTGGGATAAAATAGAGTCTATGATTTACCGTATCGGTAAGTGGGGAAAAAAGTTAAATATATGTTGTGACCCGTGGAGAAGTGAAACTAGAATAAACAGTGCACTCCTCCCGCCTTGGTTGTAACACTCTGGATATCCATATAGACAATATGCGTAAATACTCCCTGGTGCACCCTATTACCCATCACCTCAAAAATTAAAGGAACTAGATTAGTCAGACATGATTTACCCTTCACAAATCAAAAGCGAAATACTGTGGATGCTGGACATCTGAAATAAAAGTAAAAAATGCTGGAAGGACTCTTAGGTCAGACATCATCTGTGAAGAGTGGAAGAGAGTTGAAGTTTCAGCTTGTAGGCCTTCTTCACAAATCAGTGCAGAATTCTCTTCTATCATCTCATATTTGACCAAGTTCTCAGTCACACTGTCTCTGAGATTCCAGTAATTTCTCTGCAGTTAATGTTAAAACGGGTCTGTAGTTACCTGTTTTCCCCCCCCCCATCCCCCTTTAATAATGGAGTGCCATATTTGAATCCAAATGTGCAATTCCTGAATTTGGAGAGCTTTGTATAACATATTTGCAATTTTTTTTCATTATCCTGCAGAAGGGGGTTGGGGGTAACCATCGGGTCTTGGGACTTGAGAGGGACAAATATCAATTATTTTCTCCATTACCAATTGTTTAAAAAAAACTTCTATTAAATCCACCATGTCCTCCTTCACCTCTAACTTGCATTTATGTTCCCTTGTACAGTTAATACAGTCCACTTCCTGCATGGTGAAAATTGAATACACAGTATTCGTTTAACAAATCTTTATTGACTTGCCTACATTGACATTTGAGGCATCACATTTAAGCCAATTCTGTCCTCCCCTGACTTGCACATCTGCAATTCTGGCAATGATCACTGGATACCAATTAGAAGCAGAAGCCGTGTGTTGTTTTTAATCCCCAATTGTAGTGCTTCCATCATCTGAGTTGAGATCAAATAACTCCGCACAAACTAGGGATTGAACCAGATATCCTGCAGGTCTTGTAGCTCTCGAAGATATTTAACTACTGAGCCATGAAAAGAACTTGAAATCTACTTTTATGGTACAATTTTAAATAGAGCATTTATGCTGTTTGGCAGCTTGGTTACAAAAAGTACATCAGTGCTCCCATGTAATGGGGAACACCAAATTTACTGCTATGCCATACAAAGTGTAAAGTTATGTTGAGTTTTTATTTGTATTTCAATTTTCAGGCATTTGACAAAGTGACGCACAACAGACTTGAGCAAAGTTATAGCTCATGGAATAAGAGGGGCAGTAGCAAGATGAATACAAAATGGAGGGTAGTGATTAATGGATATTTTTCAGACTGGAGGAAGGATTGTAGTGGAGTCCCCCAGGGGTCGGTGTTAGGACCCCTGCTCTTTCTGATATAAATGACCTAGACCTTTGTGTGCAGGGCACAATTTCAAAATCTGTGGATGATTAGAAACTTGGAAGCATTGTGAACTGTGAGGAGGATAGTGTAGAACTTCAAAAGGACATAGATTGGTGGAATGGGTGGACAAGTGGCAGATGAAATTTAATGCAGAGAAGTGTGAAGTGTTTCATTTTGTTAGGAAGAATGCGGAGAAACAATAGAAAATAAAGGGTTTAATTCTAAAGGAGGTGCAGGAGCAGAGGGACCTGAGTGTATATATGCATAAATCATTGTAAGTGGCAGGACAGGTTGAGAGAGTAGTTAATAAAACATACGGAATTCCAGGATTTATTAATAGGAGAATTGAGAACAGAAACAAGGAAGTTATGTTAAATTTGTATTGAACACTGGTTCAGTCTCAACTGGAGTATTGTGCATAATTCCGAGGGTGCAGAAAAGGTTCACGAGAATGGCTCCAGGGGTGAGGAGCTTCAGTTCTGTAGGTAGATTGGAGAAGTTGGGACTGTTTGCCTTGGGGAAGGGAAGGTTGAGAGGAGATTTGATAGGTGTTCAAAACCATGGGGGGGTCTGGACAGAGTATATAGGGGAAAAACTCTTCCCATTGGTGGAAGGATCAAGAACGAGAGGGCACAGATTTAAAATAATTGTCGAGAGAAACGATGGTGACATGAGGAAAAACTTTTTCAAGCAGCAAGTGGTTAGGATCTGGAATGCGCTGACCGAGAGTGTGGTGGAGGCAGGTTCAATCGAGGCATTCGAGAGGGAATTGGATTGTTATCTGAAAAGGAAGAATGTGCAGGGCTACGGGGAGAAGGCGGGGAGTGGCACGAGGTAAATTGCTCCTTCAGAGAGCCTAGCAGACACGACGGGCTGAGTGGCCTCTTCTGCACTGTAACAATTCTGTAATTCTGTGATTTAAGCTACATTCCATTGTAGTACTGTTTAATTCTGTGAAGCCTGTCAATAATTGTAATAAAATACACTTTCTCTGTTGTACATCAGGGACATGCTGATGTAAGATTTCTGCTGATCAGTACATCTCTTCCAAACAATGAATATCATTGCTATTGCTGCCACTTTAATGCTACCATTCTGTCATTGGAACTATAGCTTTGTGTTTTGCATTATTTGAATTAGAACAGTAGAAAGACTTGATACAGATACATCGACTCCAGACCCCATGAAGTCTCATGGCATCAGGTCAAACATGGACAAGGAAACCTCCTGCTGATTACCACTTAGCCCCCCCCACCCTCAGCTGATGAATCAGTACTCCTCCATGTTGAGCAGCAATTGGACGAAGCACTGAGGGTGGCAAGGGCACAGAATGTACTCTAGGTGGGGGACTTCAATGTCCATCACCAAGAGTGGCACCACTACTGACCAAGCTGGTCGCATCCTAAAGGACATAACTGCTAGACTGGGTCTGTGGCAGAAACCAACAAGAGGGAAAAATATACTTGACCTCGTCCTTGCCAATCTGCCTGCCACAGATGCATCTGTCCATGACAGTATTGGTCGGAGTGACTGCCGCACGGTCCTTGTGAAGACAAAGTCCCATCTTCGCATTGAGGGTACCCTCCATACGAACATACAAACTAGGAGCAGGAGTAGGCACTCGGCTATTCAATAAGTTTATGGCTGAACTGATTACTCCACATTTCTATCCACCCCCTTGCTTATCAAGAATCGATCTACCTCTGCCTTAAAAATATTCAAAGACTCTGCTTCCACCGTTTTTTGAGGACAAAGCGCCTGCTTGATTGACACTCCATTCACTCTCTCCACCACTGATGCACAGTGGCAGCAGTGTGTACCATCTACAAGATGCACTGCAGCAACGCACCAAGGCTCCTTCAACAGCACCTTCCAAGCCTGCGATCTTTACCATCTAGAAGGACAAGGGCAGCATGTGCATAGGCATTATCTTCATATGTAAAAGGTATCTGAACATGCACCTGAAGTGCTGTAACCTGCAAGGCTACGGACCAGGTGTTGGAAGGTGGAATTAGAATGGTCGGCTATTTTTTTCGGCCGGCACAGACACGATGGGCTGAATGGCTTCCTTCTGTGCTATAATTTTTCTTTGGTTCGATTATCCTGCGCCATAATGCAGCACAGCAGAGTGTATGCCAGTATCAGCCAGTTGCTGAGGACAGCGCTTCTGTATTGAAAGAAAAGCTTTTAAACTTGTATATTTATATAACAATACAGATTAGAAAGCACAGTGGCGCAGGGTGTTGAGGCACCAATGTATGGATCTGTAGACTGGTGAGACACAATGCTAGTTTCATTGGCTGTAAAGCATTTTGAGAAGTCTGGTGGTCGTGAAAAGCACCATATAAATGCAAGTCTTTTCTGTAAGCACGCCGAAGTATATTGGAACCTTACATTCACGAGTAAGTGAATTTTGTGGCAATTACACACCAATGTATTGTTACGACCAGGTGAGAAGGGGTCTAGGGATTCCCTCTCAGCCTTTGCCTGGTCTAACCCTAACAGGGTTTAATTTTAAAAACAGTGTTTTTGCTCCCCCTCAGTGACTCTTTGTTCAACGCTTTCCAATTGTAAGGCAAAGAAATCAATTAGATAGGTTTTCTTAGATTTAAACAAGAAAGTTGGGGCGGCACAGTGGCGCAGTGGTTAGCACTGCAGCCTCACAGCTCCAGGGACCCGGGTTCGATTCCGGGTACTGCCTGTGTGGAGTTTGCAAGTTCTCCCTGTGTCTGCGTGGGTTTTCTCCGGTTGCTCCGGTTTCCTCCCACAAGCCAAAAGACTTGCAGGTTGACAGGTAAATTGGCCATTATAAAATTGTCACTAGTATAGGTAGGTGGTAGGGAAATATAGGGACAGGTGGGGATGTTTGGTAGGAATATAGGATTAGTATAAATGGGTGGTTGATGTTCGGCACAGACTCGGTGGGCCGAAGGGCCTGTTTCAGTGCTGTATCTCTCTAATCTCTAATCTCTAAACTCTCATTTGGTTAACAAGTACGTGACCTGACCCCACTAGCATGCATACGCAATAAACACAGATGCAGATAGAGACAGAAAATATAGAAGGACTAAAGGAGAAAAGTTTGAGGCAATATCTGGTCCTTTGAGTTTGATAAGTCTTTGGTTGCCAGTAAGTCTTGCTGTTTGTTGGGGCCCAGTGCAGGCTTTAACTTGTTTCGCTGTAGGGGTCTTTTCTCTCTTGAGGTCTGTGTGTCTACAGTGGGTCCGGAGGCTTGTGAGAAAGTGAGAGAGAGTCAGCCAGGAGAGAGGCTGTCTTGTTTCAGGTTCAGTTACAATCTGCAGTCTGTCTTCAAACAGTCCTGTGTCTAATTCAAAAAACCTGGACCAGCCAGTTAGTCATGTGACCAGCTGGTTTAACTACTTCTGCATTTGTGGATTCTATCACCTCAGCAGACCCTGGAACATGAGCTTCCTTACACTTTCAATGTCTGGTGATCAAAATCCATTTGGGTTAATTAGACCAGGGAGTAGTTCTTTGTCTCTCCAAGCACTGTCTCTTAGTATGCAAATGTCCTTCCAGCCAAGTTTCAGGTGATCTCTTGTAAAACAAGTAATTTCTTCACTCCAGCAACAGTTTAAAATTAATGTTCATATGACAAAATTAATATGCCTCATTCTTGGCTGGTGGGGGTTTTCAAGACCATATTCTCTATTACTTTGTTATTCTTTGACAGAATATTCTCAAAGACCTGGGTGTAAAAGCTGCTAGTTATTGCCACATTATTTGAGTGTTTACACAGATATATGAGCTTTAACCTCAAGAAGTGAGGTTTTCCCAGCAGGCACCTATGTCTATATTTGGAAAAGCCTGCACTTTGGTCCAGTGTATTAGTATAAATTATACTGTAGTTGCAATTCATGAATTAACATTCAAATTACTCAACAATAAAGTTAATTGACTATTTCCTGGATGCCTTCTGACGTATTAATTTGAGTTTCCTCTAGTGTTATTAATTAGTGTTCATGAAGTGGAAATTTAATATTTGCTCAAGTAAATGTTTACTGTGGATTGAAGCAACCTTTTAAACCTTGAAAATCATGATTTAGTGCCACTTTAAGGCAAAGATAATTTTATTGCTGAATATGTCGAACCCTGTTTGAGGACTGCCTCCACTGAAAAATGCTGTGTTGGAGATGGCACTCTAAATTATGCTTTGGCCCTTCACTGTCTTTGGAGATAACAAAACTCAATTTGGAAATCCATATAAATTTTGCTTTGTATTTCTGCCTACTGTATATTGCTGTTGGCAGTTAAATTGCATGCACCATTTTGGTTCTAGTCTTGTGTAGGTGACTTCTCCATTCAAATATATGGTCCAGTAATGCAGTTTCCCCGCTGCTGGCTTATTTGGATCTTTTGTTGACCTATCACTTGTCAAACTGGTGGAGTTGTAGACTACTTGGTACTAAATGGGGTGTTAATACCAAGTAGTTAGTTTAGCATCCTATTTAACCGATAGAAGTGTTTTTTTCTAGAATATGACCTCGTTCCCTATCTGCCTAACATGACTAGAATGGCAAGGCCTTGGAGAGGGTGCAGAGGAGTTTTACCAAAAAGGTACCAGGGTGGTGGAACTTCAGTTGCACGGAGGAACTAAAGAAGCTGGGAACATACCCTGTAAAGAGGTTATGGGGAGATGTAATACAGGTGCTCAAAATTGAGGGGTTTTGATGGAGTAAATAGGAGATGGTGTTTCCACTGGAGTTTACTAGAGGTACACAGATTAACATTAATTGGCAAAAGAACTCGAGAGGAATAAGAGTTTGTTTTTATGCAGTGTCTTAATGATCTGGATGGATTGCCTGGAGGTGATGAAAGAAGATGCAATAATAACTTCAAAAAGGGAATTGAATACGTATTTGAAAAAGAAAAAATTGGAGGGCTATCGGGTAGATCAGAAGAGTGGTACTAATTATATAGCTGTTACCAAGAGCCGCCACAGGCACAATGGGTCAAGTAACGTCCTTCTGGGCTGTATGCGAACATACGAATTAGGAGCAGAAGTAGGCCATTTGGCCCCTCGAGCCTGCTCCGCCATTCAATAAGATCATGGCTTATCTGTTTGTTTCTCAAATTCCACATTCCCATCTTCCCACAAGAATCTATCTACTTCTGCCTTATAAATATTCAAGGTTCCCGCCTCCTCCACCTTCTGGGGCAGAGTGTTCCAAAGTCGCACAACTCTCAGAGAAAAAATTTCTCCTCATCTCTGTCCTAAAAGGGGGACACTTAATTTTAAAACAGTGCCCCCTATTTCTGGACTCACCCGCAAGAGGAAACGTCCTTTCCACATCCACCTTGTCAAGACCGTTCAGGATCTTATTAACTTCAATTATGTCTCCCCTCACTCTTCTAAACTCCAGTGAAAATAAGCCCAGTCTGTCCAACCTTTCCTCATAAGACAAGCTGTTCATTCCAGGTATCAATCTAGTAAACCTTGTCTGAACCGCCTTCGACACATTTACATCCTTCCTTAAGTATGGAGACCAAACCTGCACACAGTATTCGAGATGTGGTCTCATCAATGCCCTGTATAACTGAAGCCTGACATCCTTACTTTTATTTTCAATTCCTCTCGTAATAAAGGATAGCATTCCGTTAGCCTTCTTTATAACTTGCTGTACCTGCATACTAACTTTTTGAGACTCATGCTCTAGGTCACCTAGATCTCTCTGCACCTCGCAATTCTGTAGTCGTTCTCCGTTTTAAGTAATACTCTGCTTTTTTATTCTTGCCAAACTGAACAACTTCACATTTTCCCACCTTATACTCCATCTGCCAGATTTTTGCCCACTCACTCAACCTATCTATAGCAGTCTGCAAGCTCCTTATGTCCTCTTCACAACATCTACCTATCTTTGTGTCATCTACAAATTTAGCTACCATGTCATCGCTCCCCTCGTCTAGGTCATTGATATAAATTGTAAAAAGTTGAGGCCCCAGCACAGACCCCTGCGGGACTTCATTCGTCACATCGTGCCAATCAGGAAAGGACCCATTTATGCATACTCTCTGTTCTCTGCCAGTTTCCTATCCATTAATATGTTACCCCCTACACCATGAGCTCCTACTTTGTGCAATAATCTTTTATGTGCCACCTTGCCAAATGCCTTCTGGAAACCAAGTACAAGTATGTCAACAGACTCCCCTTTATCCACAATGCATGTTATTCCTTCAAAGAACTCCACTAAATTGGCTAAACATGATTTCCCTTTCACAGAATCATGCTAACTATTCCTGATTGCCTTGAGTTTTTCTAAGTGCCCAGCTATAACCTCCTTAATGATCAATTCTATCACTTTCCCCACGACAGATGTCAGGTTAACTGGCCTTTTGTTACCTGTTTTCTGCCTCCTACTCTGCTCCCCCTGCTCCATTTTATTGAATAGAAGGGTTATATTTGCTAATTTGCAGTCAGAGGGAACCTTTCCAGAATCTAGCGAATTGTAAAAAAAATTAACACCAACGCCTCTACTACTTCATTAGCCACCTCTTTTATGACCCTTGGATGAAGCCCATCAGTTCCAGGGGACTTGTCAGCCCACAGCTCCATCAGTTTGGTCAGTACCACTTCTCTGGTGATTGTAATTTCACTAAGTTCCTCTCTTCCTTCCACCTCCTGATTAAGATCTATTACTGGAATGTTTTTTGTATCCTCGATAGTGAAGACAGAAGCAAAATATTTGTTATTTTCATCCGCTGTTTCCTTATCTCCTATTAACTTCCCATTCTCACTTTCTAGAGGACCAATGCTCACTTAACTTTTTTTTTAAATACCTGTAGAAACTGTTGCTATTGTTTTTACATTTCTAGCTAGTTTCCTCTCATACTCTAACTTCTTTTTCCTGATTAACCTTTGTCATTCTCTGCCGTTCTTGATATTCTGACCAATACTTATCTGACCTCCCACTCATCTGTATGCAATTATATGCTTTTTCCTTAAGTTTGATGCTTTCTTTAAGTGCTTCAGTTAACCATAGATGGTGGGTCCTCCACTTAGAATTTTTCTTTATAGTGGAAATAGACTACTTCTGAGTGTTCTGAAATACCCCCTAAATGTCTGCCACTTCTTCTCTATTGATCTGTCTCCTAGCCTAGTAAGCCAGTTCACTTCAGCTAGCTCAGCTTCCATAGTTGTCCGTATTTAAGTTTAAAATACTAGTCTTAGACTCGCTCTTCTCTCTTTCAAACTGGATGTAAAATTCAATCATATTGTGGTTGCTGCTACCTAGATTCTATGCACTACACGTGTGCAGGATTCATGTAACTGCAGTTGCTTTGTTGTTGCATTTGTGACTCAATAGCATTGTAGATGCAGAATCCATTGCTCACTATAAACGGGATAAATTCCAGATCATATTCTAGAACAAGGCACCTCTGTAATATAAATAGGATATTAAATTAATTACTGCATAAGGAAATGTTTCCTAGCACTTATTTTTTTGTTCCCTCGATAAGTAAGAAAACATTAGTGTAGATAGTTTTATGGTCATTATAATTGAACAATCAGCGTTTGCTGTCATTACTCTTGTGAAAATACGGAAATCCAGAAATTGCTGTTGGTGATTCCCTGCTCCTCCACAGGATGTGGTGTTGAAGTCTTTGGAGATGGAAATCGAGTAGAAATCACTGATTTGATGTGAATTTTCACTTTTAACTATTAGTCTCTCTGTAAAAACCCGTGGAAAATGTTATGCCCTGTTGAAACAGGTGTAACTAGGTTTTTAACAGCATAGCAAATCATAATTGTTGCTGAACACCCTCTCTGGCTCTGAAAAGCTAATTTTGTACTTGTGGAATGTTAGATTTCTTCATTCTGTACTAAATATTCCATATATTTTTAAGTAATTTTTTAAAAATGTGTTATTTCAGCTTCAACCTTAATCTCATTTATATGTCCCAATCTTGTCTTTTTCTTTCTGTAAAAATTATAAAAAGTGGTTGATGAAACAGGCTTGTTACTTTTGGTTTGCTGTCTGAGAATTCCTCAATGTGATTGGCTGGCTGTTTAGCCTCCTACTTAGCCTCCTTGATGAAATCACTGCTGCTGAACACCAGAGATCCCCTGTAGTTAGTGCAGAATGGAATTAACATTAGGAAAGGTGAAATCTGCAGCACAGAGAGTGGCTGATCTTTTGTGAGTTGCTTTCTCTGAGGTCTATGGTGAGTGCAGCTAACCGCAACATCTGGACCATTGTAAAATTAAACAAAGCTTAGGTGAAAATCAAACTTGTATCAATTGTATTGGATTGTTTTCAAGATGAGAAACTTTGAGGAATGTACTTTGTTCCTCTCAAAAACACCACCTCCTCTCCCCACCCCCCCTGCCCCCCGGCAAAGAAAACCCTTGATATAAAACTTGTGATATTTGAATTTATGATTTTGAATTTATGATTTATTTTCCTTCCCTATCACCTTGTCCAGACTGGCCAAGAGAGTGTGGGAAAATGGCGCACTGACACGGAACACAAAAGTCCGAGTGTATCAGGCCTGTGTCCTCAGTACCTTGCTCTACGGCAGCGAGGCCTGGACAACGTATGCCAGCCAAGAGCGACGTCTCAATTCATTCCATCTTCGCTGCCTTCGGAGAATACTTGGCATCAAGTGGCAGGACTATATCTCCAACACAGAAGTCCTTGAAGCGGCCAACATCCCCAGCTTATACACACTACTGAGTCAGCGGCGCTTGAGATGGCTTGGCCATGTGAGCCGCATGGAAGATGGCAGGATCCCCAAAGACACATTGTACAGCGAGCTCGCCACTGGTATCAGACCCACCGGCCGTCCATGTCTCCGTTATAAAGACGTCTGCAAACGCGACATGAAATCGTGTGACATTGATCACAAGTCGTGGGAGTCAGTTGCCAGCATTCGCCAGAGCTGGCGGGCAGCCATAAAGACAGGGCTAAATTGTGGCGAGTCGAAGAGACTTAGTAGTTGGCAGGAAAAAAGACAGAGGCGCAAGGGGAGAGCCAACTGTGCAACAGCCCCAACAAACAAATTTCTCTGCAGCACCTGTGGAAGAGCCTGTCACTCCAGAATTGGCCTTTATAGCCACTCCAGGCGCTGCTTCACAAACCACTGACCACCTCCAGGCGCGTATCCATTGTCTCTCGAGATAAGGAGGCCCAAAAGAAGAAGAAAAAAAGAAGAATCACCTTGGTGTACAGACTTGGCTATCATGTCACACGGAGGAGACTGGTCAACTGAAGTCGGCAATTAGCTGTCTCAGCAAATAGCTATATCTGGAGCAGTGTGGATTGGCATCCCTCCTGGATGTTTGTGTTGAGCAGGGATTTTAAGGTACTTTATTGTTGCAGGCAATTCTTAATTATCTGCCTAATAGATAGTTATAAAGCAGTATTTGCACAGGCTTCGGCGAAGGTAGCACAGCCACCCTGTTGTACAAAGCTATCGCTAAGCCATCCTATATAAGGAGTGTGATCTCAGCCAAGCCGTGGGAAGGTAATTAAGTGTAAATGTGCTTCTGTGAGGAAGTTAAAAGAAATTGAAAGCAGAGTCAGCCTGACTCTTATATGCTACTTTACTGCACATCTTTGGTAATAGGTGTTTGTAGATGTGTTGAGTGACAAATATTCAGGTCTCAAGATACAGACAACAAATAATATAGTTACACTCCCATGCAGTATCCCTTGGGTATTCAGAATGGCAAATGCGGATTTGAAAGCAATTTGCCCATTGGTATAATCCAACAAATCTAATGTAGCAAGCTAAATATTATCAAATTAGCACATGACTGAAATGAGAAATGTTCCATGATTCTTCAAGAAAAGGGGCTTTTGAGATGTATTTGTTATGCTAATTTACCACCACATTAGAATTAGTAATTTTGTTCTTTAGTGCCATAGTCTTATTTTCAGATGTCTGAGTGGTAGGGAATAAGCATGCTCATTGAAGGATTTATTGCTTTTATGATCATCAGTTGTTCATTGGATGCTTTTCAGTAAATAGGAGAATCTTGTAAAGAGTGATTTTCCCCGTCCCCCCTTTAAGTCTGTGTTTTAATTGGCTTAAATGTCCCATTTCCAATATCAATTGGCATGCTTTGTGCCCTAAAGGCATTCCAATGCCGTGCCATTGTTTTTCTCAAAAGGTTTGGAACGTGTCAGATAAACAATCTTTTAATTATTTTACCGATTTAATATTCCTGTAAATATAAAATTGTTCTATTTTCTGAAGAGATTTTAGGAGTTTCAGGTAATGTTCACCCGACTGGGGATGTAAATTTATTAACAAAAGGTAGTGTTACCTTTAGTTTTAGTACTTTTTAAAGAAATGAACATGAACATGCAATGAACATGAGAATATTTTAATAAGCCATGATAAAAATGACACCTCATTTGGTTAGTTAGTGGCTTACCTTTCTGTTTAAATTCGCATTTGAAACTTTTTTTCCTATTCGTTCTTGGGATGTGAGCATCATTGGCAAGGCCAGCATTTATTGTCCATTCCTAATTGCCCTTGAGAAGGCGGTGGCTCACCACCACTCTGCTGCAAGCCTTGTGGTTTAGGTACATCCACAGTGCTGTTGGGGAGAGAGTTTCAGGATTTTGACCCAGTGACCATGAAGGAACGGCGATATAGTTCCAAGTCAGGTTGATGTGTGACTTGGAGGGGGACTTGCAGATGGTCCTGCTCCCATGCATCTGTTGCCTGTGTCCTTCTCGGTGGTAGAGGTCACGGTTTTTGTAGGTTCTGTCAAAGGACCCTTGGTGAGTTGTTGCAGTGTATCTTGTAGATGGTATACATTCTGCCACTGTGCGTCGGTGGTATTGGGAGTGACTATTGAAGGTAATGGATGGGGTGTTGAAGAAGCAGGCTGCTTTGTCCTGGATGGTGTAGAGCTTCTTGAGTGTTGGAACTGCCTTCATCCAGGCAAGTGGAGAGTATTCCATCACACTCCTGACTTGTGCCTTGTCGATGGTGGGTAGGCTTTGGGGAGTCGGGAGGTAAATTACTCGCTGCAGAGTTCCCAGCCTCTAACCTGCTCTTGTAGCCACAGTATTTATATGGCTACTCCAGTTCAGTTTCTGATCAATGGTAATCCGCAGGAAGTTAATGCTAGGGGATTCAGCTATGGTAATGCAGTTGAATGTCAAGGGGGGATGGTAGATTCTTTTGTTTGAGTTGGTCATTGCCTGGCACTTGTGTGGCACGCATGTTACTTGCCACTTATCAGCCTAAGCCTGGATGTTGTCCAGGTCTTGCTGTATGCAGGCACAGACTGCTTCAGTATGAGGAGTTGGGAATGGTATTGAACACTGTGCAATTGTCAGCGAACATCCCCACTTCTGACCTTTGATGTTGGAGGAAAGGCCGTTGAAGCTGCTGAAGATGGTTGGGCCTAGGATACTGCCCGGAGGAACTCCTGCAGTGATGTCCTGGGGCTCAGATGATTGGCCTCCAACAACCACAACCATCTTTGTGCTGGGTATGATTCCAGTCATTGGAGAGTTTCCCTCCCTGACACCCATTGATTTCAATTTTGTTAGGGCTGCTTCATGCCACTTTCGGTCAAATGTTGCCTTGATGTCAAGGGCAGGCACTCGCGTCACCTCTGGAATTCATGTCCTGTGTCCATGTTTAAAGACTTAAAATACTTTTCTTTCTAATTTATCTGTAATGACATTGATCCTAATAGAACACAAAGTTCTCCAGTTTATGTACTGCCATTTTCTCTTTCCATCCCTCCTCCCTGGCCGTCAGTTGCAGAAACAAATAGTAGCAGTAGAAGGATGTAGTGATACAAAAACAAAATGGAGGGAAGGAGTAATAAAAATTTAATAAGCGATTGTAATTATATGTGTATTTTTTTTAAACCAGACATTTGAAAGTGACTACTACAGATAGAATAAATATGTAGGATTTATTTTGCAACAGCAGCAAAACAACACATGGTACAACTAAAGCAAAATACTATGGATGATGGGAATCTGAAATTAAAACGTTAAATGTTGGAAATATCAGGTTAGGCAAATCTGTGGAGAGACAAATTGAGTGAAGGGCTGAAAGTTTACACCCTCCCCGCTGCAATTTTACAAGGGGACGCGGCAAGAAACTGCCTGCCTGCTCCAGGCAAATTAAGGCCCTTAAGTGGCAAATTACTGCCACTTAAGAGCCTCCTCCTGCTGCCGCTGGTGTAAACCTGGCGGCCTCCTTGCGGCCATGGAGGACTGCCCCCACTGCACAACACTTCCCCAACCCCCCCGTCCTCCCCAACCGACCCCTCTTGCCGCGCTGGGGCCTGGCCGATTGTTCCTGTGAGGGCCCACGCACTTACATTTTGCAGGGGCCGGTATCCCTCTTGCTCCTCTCCCTAGCTGTAGTCCCAACAGTAGCCACCACTCCTGGTGACGTTGCTGGAACTGAGAGCTGCTGCCCGCTGATTGACCAGCAGCTCTTGGAGCCGGGACTTCCTGCCTCAGGGTGGAAGCCTGCCCAAGGCCTGGGCCATGTAAAATCATAGTGTGGCTCCCAGGCCTGGCGGAGGTGGGCTCACTCCTGACTTTTTTGGCCAGTGGATAGGGGATATCGCCCAAAGTAAAATTACGGCCAACGTTTCAGTTGGCTCTCTCCCTGTCTGACCTGAGTATTTCCATAATTTACTGTTTATATTAACAGATGCTAAATTGGTATTGCATTATTTGTATATGCAGATGCTGACTGAGTTGGAGGATATACTGTTTGCTGGTAAGATCTCTATTGCTGTAAAAGTTTGAGGAGGTCTTGCTGAGACACACTTCCATGGCATTAATCACAGAAAAATGAGACCAACTGCAGCGTTGAGGTGAAACGGGATCATAGGAATAGTGTGTGCAGATGCAAGTCACTCTCCATTTTCAGGTCATACATTCTATCCTTATTATATTTCTGTTATAAGTTCCTATTTTCACATTTTTAATGGAAATGTATGCTGTAATTATAGCCTTATGATCGTATATATTCAACTTCAGACCAAAACACACACTCGTTTTATCATAGGTCACTTAACAAATTTGCTTTGCAGATCAGTTTTCATATGGAGTGACTTGCACTGAGTATATTTTGTCCTTCCTGCAGGCAGTTGAGTCGATCCAAGCTGAAGATGAGAGTGCAAAGCTTTGCAAACGTAGAATTGAACACTTGAAAGAACACAGCAGTGACCAAGCAGCAGCGGTTAATATGTGGAAGAAAAAACGCATGGACCGTATGATGGTGGAACATTTGCTGCGGTGTGGCTATTATAACACTGCTGTTAAACTGACCAAACAGAGTGGAATTGAGGTGAGTGGTGCCTAAAAGCAATAATTGTGCTAGAAATCTCACAACGAAATCCTAAGAATGATACTGGGAGAACCTAGTGGAAAATCACCCTGTTAACTTGCTATAACAATTGCATATTTGGCCGTATATACAGTTGAATTTGAGGTTGGTTTATAATTTTGTTTAGGCAAATAAATATTCCACTTGTGATAAAAGTTATGACTGTTAAGAGTTTTGATCCAAATGTAATAAGTTAATAGTATTACAATATACTGCACATTTTAAATTTGTGTATTTAAAAAATCACATGTCTTGTTAAATTTGGTTTTACTGGCCAGTATATTTTTAGTATATTTGTGTTTCTTGACTAAATATCTATTCAAATTTGAACATGATACTGAGTATCATGTTTTTCCAATTCAAAAGAGAGGTCAGAAGTCAGCAGATTAGTAAAATTACCATTTTGTAATGTATGAAATTATGTCTTAACCTGCATATATTAAATTAAGTATTAAGATTGATCTATGGTTTTTGAGATTAAAAATTGCTCCAATCCAATGTCTTCACTGCTAACTATTTAATGATTCACTTCGATTACTATTCCACAAATTTACAATGATGCTTCCATATCTGCACATTGTTGGGAAGTACAGCAATAAGGACCAGCATCATATTTTGTTGTTCATTCGAGGAAGAATCCCTAATTTGCTTTAAGATATTTTTCTTAAACCAGTGAATGCGCTAAAAAAACAAATTGTATAAGTAAGCAGAAATGATTAAGCTTTGTTTCATTCCTACCTGCTGCTGATGTTGGATTCGCCAATATGTAAAGATAGACATAGTCCTTCAGGACACCTTTTAGTACTAAGGTATCTTGGAGGGCGAAAGAATACAGAATTGGACTGGGAAGTTTCAATCTAGCATTTATTTTGTTTTGTAAAGCCTATCTTCTTTCTACATTGCAAAAAAAAGTTTTAAAAATGTAGGGAATTTTGGATGACATAGCTAAGTCTAGACAGAAGTCATATCTTTACAATATCTGCCATGTTCAAAGGGACTTGAGATTTCCAAAGGAGTGTCTGTACCTAAATACTTTTGACCATTGTCTGGTGAGATTGAAGGCAACATTTATAAAATGCTAATGAGTCCATGAATCACAGGTAGAAAAAAGTAGGAAGTTGAGAGCTGTTTTCAAAAACATGAATATAGGGAAGTCTTTCATAATACAGTTGGGAGAGAGTGACCCTATGAAGTCTCATGGTATTATGCTAAACATGGGCAAGGAGACCTGCTGCCTCCCCCTCAGCTGCTGAATCAGTACTCCTCCGTGTTAAACATCAATTGGAAGAAGCACTGAGGGTAGTAAGGGCGCAGAATGTACTCTGGGTAGGGGACTTCACTGTCTATTACCAGGCTCAGTTGCATCACGAGTGACCAAGTTGGCTGAGTCCTGAAGAACACCTCTGCCAGACTGGGCCTGCAGCAGGTGGTGAGAGAACCAAAAGAGGGGAAGAAGCCTACTTGACCTCATCCTTACTAATCTACCTGTTGCAGATGCATCCGTTCATGACAATATTGGTAGGATTGTCCACCGCACAGTTCTTGCAGAAATTGACCAACCTCAAGAAACCTGCTTGCTTTGTGCACTCCAATAGAGCCTCTGACCATGGAAGGAATTGATTAACTATGATCCTGTCCTTGCTGGGCATCTGCTTTCATATGGTTTTCAGCAAGCTATCAGTGGCTATAAATCAGGGTCTCAACACTTATATTTTGTTTCCCATCTCACTTGAGGTACAGCTGTTTGGAAACACAATGATGTAGCATATAGACTTCCAGGTTTGGGGCTTCTTATGAATCTGAATGTTTCCCTTAAGTGAACCGTAGTCTGCTACAATACAGAAATTGTACTCTTTTATTTCTCCAAGAAATGTGCTTATTCATATTCAGTATTTTGTACAGAACTTGAGTATTGCTGAAAAAAAAAGACATGCTGTTGAAGCTTTTCGTCTTGCGCTCATTAGGACAGATCCAAGAGTGCCAAATTTCAAAGGGAGCAACAATTTATGCTGCATGAGAAAAGGGTGCTGATTGGTTGGCACGTTGACTCTGGTCGAGTTGTTGCCATGGAGAATACACTAGGGAACTATTGTCCCCCATGCTTTTGTTTATTTCAAAAAGGGCACAACGCCTGGACATGTTCCTTTTGCCTGCAGAGGACTGGTCTCTGCATATAAATATATGTAACTTCTAGAAAGTGTGAGTGAACCACATTGCGAGCCTGACTGATCTTAAATTACTTAGTGTACTTCTTCGCACACTCGGTCCAATCGCAGAATCACATCTGACGTTAGACATTGTGTTCTGAGTTTTGCAAGTATGGGCTGGTTAAGTACGGTTAGTACTCTTGTCTATTGCGAACAGCCGAAGGGATGTGCTATTTGATACAATCTGCCAGTTGTTGGGACCGAGGGTCTATGTACCTGGCATCGCACCAGCACTGGAATTCATATACCATATTACTCATTTGTGTGGTAGGCAGAATGTCTTATTTGCTCACCATGTAAGCTTGACGCTGAAATAGAGCGCATCAAAGCTATCCTGCGGGATAATGGCTACCCCGGTCAGATCATTGCTTATTGTGTATCGCGCATACTCGTGAATGGGCTTAACTCTGCCATTTTTGGACCTGAAAAGTGCCTAGTGTACCTCAAATTACCCTTGAAGGGTAAGGTATCTAAAAAAAAAATTTGAGCAACAGGTGAATCTAACCATTTCACACTGCTACTATGCAGTAGAAATCATAGAAAGTTTACGGCACAGAAAGAGGCCACTTGGCCCATCATGTCCGCGCCAGCCGAGAAACGAGCCACCAAGTCTAATCCCAGCTTCCAGCATTTTGTCCGTAGACCTGCGGCTTACAGCACTTGAGGTAGCAACTTAAAAGGTATTTTCTACTAACAGGATGCTGCCGTGAAGCCAAAAAGACATTCTGCTTTCACACTTCTGTTCTCTGTTCCTATCCCTTTCTGGAAGCCTCGAACAGCTTGCTCCCATTTCTGGATAGAATATCAGGAAAAACATCTGAAAGACAATGGCTTTTGCTTTTACTTATAGTGTCCAATCTCTTCCTTGCCCAGTTGCAATCTGTTAATTGATTGTAGTACAGTCAGCGCTCCACTGAACTTTGCTCTGTTGTTTCTTCCAAGCTCCAAATACAGTATCGCACCTTACCACAGTGTGTCTTGTCTCTAGATTCCCACTGTTGAAATCAAGACTAACACTTGGGTTATGAGTAGAAGGTATGGAAAAAAGAGCAGAATGTGAGTAAGTATAGTGTTCTGAGGTAATGCTTGATGTAATGGAAAATATTTGAGAATGAGCCTTCAAGCATGAAAAAGGGGAAAGTAATTCGGAGAAAACCAGATAACTATGAGCATGGTGGGAGGCCAAGTAATAACTTGTGCCCTTTACCAAAAACTGAGACTTTGGACACATCCAAGGCAATGACTAATGATATACCATGTTTAACGGCAGAGTTCCAGTGGAGTGTAATGTGAACAGAAGGGTCATTGAAGTGGTCATGCCAAAAATCATAATGCTGATCAGTTATTTGGAATGACCTTTCAGGGTGACCCAAGATTTGAGAATTATTGTGGCTTCAAAATGTGGCTATAACTCAGTAGGGCAGTAGCTGGAAAGGCAACTTTCTTCCTGTTCACCTTAAATTTGCTCTGCCAATTTTCTTCCTTGCCTTCATTTCTCGAAGGCAATTGATTTGTTGCTAAGGTAGTTGCCACTTGGGCAAGGTACCAGAGAATACATGGGTACCGTGCAATATTTCATGTCCACTTTGGGGTGGGTCAACAGGTTACTTAACTGCAGAACGTTTTGCAGACAAACCCAAACCTGTTGTCTTCTGACATCTAAATGTGCATTTCCAACAACAGTTACTGTATGAAGAGTAAGCGCACTACTGTTTCAATGCATTCCTGGCTGGTCTCCCATGTTCTACCCTCCATAAACCTGAGGTCATCAAAAAACTTGGCTGTTCTAAACAACACCAAGTCCTGTTCACCCATCACTCTTGTGTTTGCTGAATTGGATTGGCTTCCGGTTAAGCAAAGCCTTGATTTTCAAAATTCTCATCCGAGTTTTCAAATCCCACCACAGCCTGGTTCCCCAACCTCTGTAATCTCCTCCAGCTGTACAATCCTCCAATATCTGCACTCCCCTAATTCTGGCCGCTTGAGCATCTACAGTTTTAATTGTTCAGTCATTGGTGGCTTTGCCTTCAACTGCAGAGGCCCTAGGCTCTGACATTCCCTCCTGAAACACCCCTGCCTTTAAACTTCTCTGCCCTTCTCCCTCTCTTTCCTCCTTTTATGATGCTTCTTAAAACCTACCTCTTTGACCAAGCTTTTGGTCATCTGTCCCTAATATCTCCTTCTAAAGCATATTTTGCTTTATAGTGCTCTTGTGAAGCATCATGGCACACTTTATGACTTTAAAGGTACCATATCACAGAAATATTACAGCACAGAAGAAGGTCATTTGGCCCATCGTGTCTGCACTGGCTCTCCAAATGAGCAATTCGCCTACTGCCATTCCCTCGCCCTGTCCCTATAACCCTGCACTTTCTTCCTTTTCAGATAACAGTCTAATTCCCTTTTGAATGCCTCGAATGAATCTGCCGCCATCATACTCTCAGGCATTGCATTCCAGACCTTAACCACTTGCTGCATGAAAAAGTTTTTGCTCATGTCGCTTTTGCTTCTCTGGCCAATTACCTTAAATCTGTGCCCTCTCATTCTCCCTCCTTTCTCGAGTGGGAAAGTTTCTCTCTATCTACTCTTGACCAGACCCCTCATGATTTTGAATTCCTCTATCAAATCACCTCTCCGCCGTCTCTTAAAAGAAAACAGTCCCAACTTCTCCAATCTATCTTCATAACTGAAATTCTTCACCCCGGAACTATTCTTGTGAATCTTTTCTGCACTCTCACCAATGCTTTCACATCTTTCCTAAAGTGTGGCGCCCAGAACTGGATGCAGTATTCCAGCGAAGGCCGAACTCGTGTCTCATACAAGTTCAACATAACTTCCTTGCTCTTGTACTTAAAAAAAACCCTATATTGGCGCAAAGATGGGAGGCAGGTCAGAAGATCGGACAGAATATTAAAAAAAGCAAAGAATGACAAAAAGATTGATGAAGCTAAAATTAGAGTTCGAGAGAAAGCTAGCTAGAAATATAAAGACAGATAGTATGAGTTTCTATAGATATCTAAAACAGAAAAGAGTTAACAAAGTTAAAGTTAATAAAGGCGGCACAGTGGCGCAGTGGTTAGCACCGCAGCCTCACAGCTCCAGGGACCCGGGTTCGATTCTGGGTACTGCCTGTGCGGAGTTTGCAAGTTCTCCCTGTGTCTGCGTGGGTTTTCGCCGGGTGCTCTGGTTTTCTCCCACATCCAAAGACTTGCAGGTTGATAGGTAAATTGGCCGTTGTAAATTGCCCCTAGTGTAGGGAGGTGATAGGGAATATGGGATTACTGTATGGTTAGTATAAATGAATGGTTGTTGGTCGGCACAGACTCGGTGGGCCGAAGGGCCTGTTTCAGTGCTGTATCTCTAAATAAAAATAAAAAAATTAAATAAAACAAAATACCGTCTTCACACTGAGGATACCCTCCATCGTGTGGTAATGGCAGTACCACCATGCTAAGTGGGATATATTCAGAACAGATCTAGCAGCGCAAAACTGGGCATCCATAAGGTGCAGCAGAATTGTATTCAACTACAATCTGTAACCTCATGGCCTGGCATATCATTCGTTCTACCATTACCATCAAACTAGGAGAATCATCCCTGGTGCAACAAGTAATGCAGGAGAGCATGCCAGGAGTAGCACCAGGCATACACAAAAAATGAGGTGCCAAGCTGGCAAAGCTGCAACATAGGACTACATGCATGCTGAAGAGTGTGCGATAAACAGAGCAAAGCAATCCCACAACCAATGGATCAGCTCAAAGCTGTGCCGTCTTGCCACATCCAGTCGTGAATTATGGGGGCTATTAAACAACTAGCTGAAGGAGGAGGCTCCACAAACATCCCCATCCTCAATGATGGGGTAGCCTAACATGTCAGTGCAAAAGACAAGGCTGAAACATTTGTGACCATCTTCAGCCAGAAGTGCTGATTGGATGATCTATCTCTGCCTCGTTCTGATGTCCCCAGCATCGCAGATGCCTGTCGTCAGCCAATTCAGTTCATTCATTCCACATGATATCTAGAAACCGCTGAAGGCACTGGATATAGCAAGGGCTATGGTCCTGATAACATCCCGGCCATAGTGTTGAAGACTTGTGCTCCAGAACTAGACGCCCACATAGCCAAGCTGTTCCAGTACAACTAAAATGATGGTATCTACTCAACAATATGGAAAATTGCACATGTATGTCCTGTCCACAAATGCAGGATAAATCCAATCCAGCCGATAACCTACCCATCAGTCTACTCTCAATCGTCAGCAAAGTGACCGATGGTGTAATTAACAGTGTTATCAAATGGCACTTTCTCAGCAATAAGCTGCTCACCAATGTTCAGTTTGGGTTCCGCTAGGGCCACTCGGCTCCAGATGTCATTGCAGCCTTGGTCCAAACATGGACAAAAGAACTGAATTCCTGAGGTGAGATGTGAGTGGTTGCCCTTGACGTCAATGGCAGCATTTGATTGAGTGTGGCATAAAGGAGTCCAAGCAAAATTGAAGTCAGTGGGAATTCAGGGGTGGGGGGGGAACTCCCCACTGGTTGAATTCGTATCTAGCAAAAATGAAGATGATGAGGTTGTTAGAGGCCAATTATCTCGGCCCCAGGACATTGCTGTAGGAGTTCCTCAGGCCCAGACATCTTCAGCTGCTTCATCAATGACCTTCCTTCTGTCATAAGGTCAGAAGTGGGGGCGTTTGCTGATGGTTACACAGTGTTCAGCACCATTCATGACTCCTTAGATACTGCAGCAGTCCATGCCCGCATGCAGCAAGACCTGGACAACATTCGGGGTTGGGCTAATAATTGACAAGTAACATTCGTGCCACGCAAGTGCCGGGCAATGAATATCTCCAACAAGAGAGAATCTAACCATCTCCCCTTGACATGCACCAACGCTACCATCACTGAATCGCCCACTATCAACATCCTGAAGGTTACCATTGACCAGAAACTTGACCAATCATATAAATAATGTGGCTACCAGTGCAGGTTAGAGGCTGGAAATTCTGTAGTGAGTAATCCACCTCCTGGCTTTCCAAAGCCTGTCCACCATCTACAAAACACAAGTCAGGGAGTGTGATGGGATATCCTCAACTTGCCTGGATGAGTATAGCTCCAACAACACTTGAGAAGCTCTGCATCATCCAGGACAAAGCAGCCCACTTGATTGGTACCCCATCCACCATCTTAAACATTCACTATACCACTGGCACATCTATCAGATGCACTGCAGCAACTCACCAAGCCTTTTTCGGCAGCACCTTCCAAACCCGTGACCGCTACCACCTAGAAGGACAAGGACAAGATGCATGAGAACACCACCACCTGCAGATACCCCTCCAAGTCAAACACCATCCTGATTTGGACCTAAATCACTGTTTCTTTCACTGCAGCGAAGTGAAGGACCTGCAACTCCCTTTCTAATAGCACTGTGTGTGTACCTATGCCGCATGGCCTGCAAGAATTCAAGAAGGTGGCTCACCAGCACCTTCTTGAGGGCAGTTATGGTTGGGCAACAAATGCTGGCCTTGCTAGTGATGCTCACATCCCAGAAATAAGTTTTAAAAAAAAAAAATTGTAATAATGGAATTGATTATCCGTAAAACAATTGTGGATTATTGTAAAAAAAAAAATTTAAACTGGTAACTAAAGCCACCACTCACATGTGCGCACTCTCTCTCACGCGCACTCACTCTCTCGCGTGCATTCAAGGCTGGATTTTGCCTCAGGCAGACGGGAGCTGGCCACCGACGTAAAGTTTGGTGGTGAACCTGCTTCTGCCTAGCCTGGGGATTTGTCCCATATTTTACGGGTGCCGAGGCTTTAATTGTTCCCAGGAGTGGTGGCCACTGCTGGGACTGCAGCCTAGCCGAAGACGTGGAGCCAGGAATTCAGGTATGTTTGGGTTGCCTCGATGGGGGTAATCTGTTGTACCCCGGCGAGGCAAGGGTGGTTGTTTGGGGGTAGGGGGGGTGGGCGTCTTGGGTCTTGGGGATGGTTGGGGAAGTCAGTGCCCGGTTGTCAGGGCCCCCCACTGGGCCGCAGAGAGGCTGATGGTTTTCAGTGGGCGTCCTTTCCCGGTTCCAGGGCGCCTGCTTGCCATGGGTAAAAGCCCAGTGGAGGTGGGTGAAGCCCTTAAGTGGCCGATAATTGGCAACATAAGGGCCTTGATTGGCCAGGGGCAGGTGACCTGTTTTCCTCCCTTCCCCGCCCTACGGAAAGTGGGGCGGAGAAGGGAGTGGGTCGGGAAGGCCTCCCAGAGCCTCCCGCTCCATTTTATGCCACCCCACCCCCACCATCGCAATGCAGTTCGCTGGGGTGGCGTAAAATTCCGGCCTCTCACTTTGATGCACTCTCACGCCAGTTATCTGGAAAAATAAAAGGACGAACATTTTGGAGCTCTATTACAAAATAAACACGGGTTAAATACTTGCTCTTTCTTGAAGAAAGAGAAGGTATGAAAAGATGTCCTTTTGTTTTGGTTTGGAGTCCTAAATGCTTACAGATGGCTGTCACTGGGATCTTCCTAGAACAGTTCTTTTCAGGCGACGTTGAAGATCAGTTGATAGGCTTCCAGGAAATGCAGCAATGGAGGTTTCAGACACAGGCCTTACAGGAGGAGTGCAGCCACAGTTTAAGTCTGCTTCTTACACTTGCTTTTCAGCTTCTCGTTTGATGGAAAGCTGGAAAATGTTTCCATACTGCTGGAACAGACTGAGTCGGGGTGGTTTGTTGTTCTTGGCAAGTTTTTTCCAACTGTCTTTTCAAATCATTGTCCATATCCCAACTCACTGTCCAAAGCGAAGCCATAAACAATGTCACAAGAGACAAGCCTCCTGACCTCTAAATCTTGACGACAATTACTTCTCGGTAAACATCTTTCCCCAGTCAAAAACAACCGTGCTGGTAATTATTTGAAAACAGGTGCCTTCCAGAAACTTTGTTTTCAAAGCCAGGCCTCTGTGACCCTGGTGAAAAAACACATCGATGGAGTCGTTTCAGTTTTCCCAAAATAAACCAATGGCCAGCTCTAAAATACATGAGTCCTCAACAAAATACCTAAAATATAGAATATTCATAACAATTCTTAATCTGAATGCTGTCAAGAGATGCTATGGTAAATTATGAAAAATATATTGGAGTAATGAAGTCAATTTACCATTTTTAGTCATTGTGGAGCCACAATCAATAAAGGAATTGGAATGTTGAGCGGTATTTCCAAATCAGTACTGTATCGTTCTGAACATATGGACATATGAATTAGGAGCAGGAATAGGCCACTCGGCCCCTCAAGCCTGCTCCGCCATTCAATAATATCATAGGTGATCTGATTGTAACCACGACTCCACATTCCCGCATATCAGTACTGTACACAGTACTCCAGATGTGGTCTCACCAATGCCCTGTATAACTGAAGCATAACCTCCCTACCTTTGTATTCAATTCCCCTCGCAATAAACAATAACATTCTATTAGCCTTCCGAATTACTTGCTGAACCTGCATACTAACCTTTTGTGATTCATGCACTGGGACACCCAGATCCCTCTGCATCTCAGAGCTCTGCAATCTCTCACCATTTAGATAATATGCTTTTTTTTATCCTTCTTGTCAAAATGGACAATTTCGCATTTTCCCACGTCCTACTCCATTTGCCAGATTTTTGCCCACTCACTTATCTCTATCCCTTTGTAGCCTGCTTATGTCCTCTTAACTTACTTGCCTATCCATCTTTGTCATCAGTAAATTTAGCAACCACACCTTCGGTCCCTTTATCCAAGTCATTTATATAAATTGTAAAATGTTGAGGGTCCAACACTAATCTGAGTGGCACACCACTTCTTACATCTTGCCAACCAGAAAATGACCCATTTATGCCGACTCTCTGTTTCCTGTTAGCTAGCCGATCGTCTATCTATGCCAATATGTTAGCCCCTACACCATGAGCTTTTATTTTCCGCAGTAGCCTTTGATGTGGTACCTATTGAAGCTGCCTTGCTGATGCTGTGTCATGCTCTAGTCAGACCACATTTTCAGTACTGCATTCATTTACTGGTCACTGAATTGCAAGATCAATTCCAGGACTTGGAAATTTAAGAGGAGGACTGAGTACTGAACAACAATTTGACGAATTTTTTCAGCATTTGAAAGCCATATATCAGGGTACATAAGATACAAAGTGGAATAAAAATAGTTAATCCACAGCACTATTTCAAATTAAACCATGATGGCAGGCCCATGAATGTAGGCACAAATTCTCAAAAAGCAAGTTCATAATTGATGTTGCAAAACATTTCTTCAGGTTAATGTTCCTTTTGGGTAGGGTGCTTGAAACAAAAGCTCTGGAATTATTCAAGAGGCAGTTGTATGTTGTAAAGGCACCATATTGTTAAGAACACACAGGAAGTGGTTTAGGTGACTTCCGCTTTTCACCTCTCTACTGACTGCAGACGGTGTTTTAAAAATAGCGTTTTCATCTCCGAGTGTTTTAAGGGTCAATAAATAGACAAATGGCAAGTTTTGTCGTAGATTAAAAAAAAAAAAATATTTATGGTTTACTACTTCTTCTTTGGCCTCCTTGTCTCGGAAGACAATGGGTAAGCGCCTGGAGGTGGTCAGTGGTTTGTGGAGCAGCGCCTGGAGTGGCTATAAAGGCCAATACTAGAGTGACAGACTCTTCCACAGGTGCTGCAGATAAAATTGGTTGTCGGGGCTGTTACACAGTTGGCATTCCCCTTGCGCTTCTGTCTTTTTTCCTGCCAACTGCTAAGTCTCTTCGACTCGCCACACTTTAGCCCCGTCTTTATGGCTGCCCTCCAGCTCTGGCGATCGCTGGCAACTGACTCCCACGACATGTGATCAATGTTACAGGACTTCATGTCGCGTTTGCAGATGTCTTTAAAGCGGAGACATAGATGGCCGATGGGTCTAATACCAGTGGCGAGCTCGCTGTACAATGTGTCTTTGGGGATCCTGCCATCTTCCATGCGGCTCACATGGCCAAGCCATCTCAAGCACCGCTGACTCAGTAGTGTGTATAAGCTGGGGATGTTGGCCGCCTCGAGGACTACTGTGTTGGAGATGCGGTCCTGCCACCTGATGCCAAGGATTCTCCGGAGGCAGTGAAGATGGAATGAATTGAGACGTCGCTCTTGGCTGACATACGTTGTCCAGGCCTCGCTGCCGTAGAGCAAGGTACTGAGGACACAGGCTTGATACACTCGGACTTTTGTGTTCCGTGTCAGTGCGCCATTTTCCCACACTCCCTTGGCCAGTCTGGACATAGCAGTGGAAGCCTTTCCCATGCGCTTGTTGATTTCTGCATCGAGAGACAGGTTACTGGTGATAGTTGAGCCTAGGTACGTGAACTCTTGAACCACTTCCAGAGCGTGGTCGCCGATATTGATGGGTGGAGCATTTCTGACGTCCTGTCCAATGATGATCGTTTTCTTGAGGCTGATGGTTAGGCCAAATTCGCTGCAGGCAGCCGCAAACCTGTCGATGAGACTCTGCAGGCACTCTTCAGTGTGAGATGTTAATGCAGCATCATCAGCAAAGAGGAGTTCCCTGATGAGGACTTTCCGTTCATTGGTCATCGCTCTTAGACGGGCAAGGTTGAACAACCTGCCCCCTGATCTTGTGTGGAGGAAAATTCCTTCTTCTGAAGACTTGAACGCGTGTGAGAGCAGCAGGGGGAAGAAAATCCCAAACAGTGTAGGTGCGAGAACACAGCCCTGTTTCACGCCACTCAGGATAGGAAAGGGGTCTGATGAGGCGCCGCTATGCTGAATTGTACCTTTCATATTGTCATGGAATGAGGTGATGATACTTAGTAGCTTTGGTGGACATCCAATCTTTTCTAGTAGTCTGAAGAGACCACGTCTGCTGACGAGGTCAAAGGCTTTGGTGAGATCAATGAAAGCAACGTAGAGGGGCATCTGTTGTTCACGGCATTTCTCCTGTAGCTGACGAAGGGAGAACAGCATGTCAATGGTCGATCTCTGCTCAAAAGCCACATTGTGCCTCAGGGTAGACACGCTCGGCCAGCTTCTGGAGCCTGTTTAAAGCGACTTGAGCGAAGACTTTCCCCACTATGCTGAGCAGGGAGATTCCACGGTGGTTGTTGCAGTCACCGTGCTCACCTTTGTTTTTATAGAGGGCGATGATATTGGCATCGCGCATGTCCTGTGGTTCTGCTCCCTCATCCCAGCACAGGCAAAGCAGTTCATAGAGCGCTGTGAGTATGGCAGGCTTAGCACTCTTGATTATTTCAGGGGTAATGCCGTCCTTCCCAGGGGCTTTTCCGCTGGCTAGAGAATCAATGGCATCACTGAGTTCCGATTTTGTTGGCTGTACATCCAGCTCATCCATGACTGGCAGAGACTGTGCTGCATTGAGGGCGGTCTCAGTGACAACATTCTCCCTGGAGTACAGTTCTAGGTAGTGCTCAACCCAGCGGTCCATTTGCTTGCATTGGTCAGTGATTGTGTCCCCTGAATTAGATTTGAGGGGGGCGATCTTCTTGATGGTTGGCCCAAGAGCTCTCTTAATGCCATCATACATTCCTCTGATGTTTCCAATCTCAGACGCCAGCTGAATATGACTGCATAGGTTTTGCTAGTAGTCATTTGCGCAGCGCCTGGCTGTTCTTTGTGCAGCGCTTCTGGCAGTTTTAAGTGCTACGGCTGTTAACTCGCTGGGGGCTTTTTTGTAGTTCAGCAGTGCCATGCGCTTAGCGGCTATGACAGGTTCCAGCTCTTCAAAATGAGATTGAAACCAGTCTGCATTCCGCTTCACACGTTTGCCATAGGTGGTCATGACTGACTCATAGATGGCGTCTCTGATGTGGGCCCACTTGGTCTCTGCATCCTCTGTGGGAGTGTTTTGAAGGGCTTTTTCAAGTGAATTTAGAAGTTTTTGTAACAGCTGTGGATAAGAAATTCTGCTCGTGTTGATGCGTGGGTGGCCCTTCTGCTTGGAGTGATGCAGCTTCTTTGGTTTGAGTCTAACCTTGCTACACATCAAGGAGTGGTCGGTGTCGCAGTCCGCACTGTGGAAGCTGCTTGTGATTTGAACACAGTTTAAGGAGGCTCGCCTTGTGACGATGAGGTCCAGCTGTGACAACGACGTGATCTTGGGTGCCTCCAAGAAACCTGGTGACAGGGTTTAGTGTGAAAGAATGAGTTGGTGATGCAGAGGTTATGATAGATACACAACTCAAGCAGTCTCTGTCCATTCTCATTCATCCTTCCAATGCCATAGCGCCCAAGGCAGGAGGGCCATGAGTCATAGTCGGCCCCAACCCTGGCATTAAAGTCACCCAGCAGGAACAGATGTTTGGTATTGGGGATGCTACTAATGATATTATGGAGTTCCTTGTGGAACTGGTCTTTATCTTCAGGTGGGGAGCAGAGTGTTGGAGCATCGATGCTGAGTAGGTGTACTGGACCAGAGGCGGTGAACAATCGGATGGACAGTTCTGAGCCATTTAAAGGTGGCTCTATCATGCTGAGCAAAGAGTTTCTGATGGCGAAGCCCACTCCATGATGTCTTGGTTCTTCAGGATCCCTACCCTGCCAGAAGAAGGTGTAGTTTTGCTCTCTTCGAGATTCGCTCACAGATAGGCGTGTCTCCTGAAGTGCTGCAATGTCCACATTGAGTCTACTGAGCTCGTTGTTAATGATGGCGGTCTTCCGAGAATCGTTGATTTGTGTAAGGTCTTCCGACAGGCCAGGGCACATAGTTCTGACGTTCCAGCTTGCAAAACAAACGGTTGGTACTTTCTTTCCTTTCTTCGTGCTGTTTGGTGCGGTGCTGCAGTCCACTTTTCGGGCAATGACCCTGAGCTCCAAGCACCCATTGAAACAGGTGGACTGTGGCGGGACAGAACCCTATTGACTGGGGGCTGCCCGGTTTGAGGCGGGCGGTAGCTGTCCAGTGAGGTGCGATGACCTCTCCCACTGACAAAGGCAACCCGTGGCGCCCAATCTCTACGCCAATTGAGCTGGACTTATAACCCGTAACTGCTGCCTTCCATGTTGTTTCGGTCGCTGTGAGGCGACTATGGAGTGACCCCTCCATGGCGCATGCCTGGGCGAATGTATGGAGGTTGTGAGTTGCCCAAGCGTCAAAACCCCCCTCTCGGCCTTCCAAAGAAGTGCAGAGCACGACGTTTGGCACCGGTATGGTTGCAGGAACTGCCGGAAACATGCATGGTTTACACACTGAAAAATATCCACGCTTCACTCACGCAATCTCTTTCTCATGCACACATGCACGTGCACACAAGAAAAGAGAGTAGCGTGCAACATGCAATTACAGTCCATTTGTTATACAAGAGTTCATTTCAAAAAAAGATCCTTTGGAAGCTTTTTGGGAGGAAACCTTTCAGCAGTGCAGGCCTTAATGTTCATTGCCTTGAAAAGGATGAATTGTTGCAGGCTTCTTGTGGTTAAGCCTCAATCTGAAGTTAATGATTGAAAATCCTGGTTCACTTTTTTCGCAGGTGGGGAGTTTCCGAGTCACCTGGCAATTTCTCTGCTGAAGATGTAAAAAGATGTTATCAGCAGGACTCCTGCTTAGCTGGAACTGTCTCTCAGCTGTTCTGGCTGGAAAAGACCTCCTCTGGCTCTTCTGCCTGCTCTCTTTCCCTCGTGCTTTCTCTGGCTCTGTCTCTGCCTCCTGAGAGATCCCTTTTAAGGTAGAAACTTGTCAGGTGACTAAGGGCACCCCTGGGTGATTCATACGTTGTTTCAGGATAAGGGAACCATTGTTCCATGATAGCTTCTAAATGTGGTTCATTCTGATAGGTGTTATTTCACACCTATTATTTTGGCCTTGCCTTTGGAGCAGTCTGTCTTTAAAAGTCTTTGTCAGTTCCATTCCTGCAGATAGGAGTTATTAACATGGAATGGGTTGTTTTCCCTAAAGCTAGTTCAGACGTGAGTAATGGGTTTTGTCTTCACAGACAAATATGTTCATTGACCGAGCAGGAGGTTTCACCTGACCTCTCCTCCATTTTTGTCTGTGGCACAAATGTGTCCTTTTTTGTAGTTCAGGTCAACAGTTTACTTTTATTTCATAATTCCTCCAGTTCAGTTCATATTTCATTACCGTTCCCTCCTGGAGCGTGACAGTATTTTTCTCTGAAGGAGGTGCTTGATTGATCAAATGTCTTCTGTTACCTATATCTAAAATTTTTATGAAAATTGGCTCTGTAAACAATCAACTTTAAAGTATTATGGTAGGTACAGTTGGGGGTAACCCTTGGGAATTGTACGTCTGTGGCATTTAGGAAAATGTACAAGACCGTTATCCTACATCAGTTGATCAAGTATACCATTCCCAATAATAACTAAATTCAAGTATCCTAGTGAACATTACATAAATGAGCTACATATTCATGAAAACATTACAGTTGGACATATTCAGTTCTGCAATTAGCTTGGCATAGCCTTTTTTGTTTCTTATATTGCAATTCGGGGCTGGATTTAGTTGCGCCAGCAGGGCACCCACTGCTGGGCCGAAAAGTCAAGTGAACACTGTTTTGGCCTTTTGGACCCACCCACCCCTACCTCCCCACCCCAGCACGATTTACCACTTAAATGCCCAATCAGAGGGCCAGTAACTCCGTAGTGGTGGCAGTTCCACCAGGAGCAGTGGCCACACACTGCTGGTACTATGGAAGGCCTGGGAGCAGGTCCCGTGCTGGAGACCCGGAGAACAGGAAGTGAGGCGGGGTTGCCGGTGCCAGTCTGGCAGGCCATGACGATTTTGGGAGGGGTAATGGCGGGGGCGCTGGATGGGTGCGGGGGTGTTACGAGCGGTAGGTTGTTTGCCACCAGTGGCCCTCTGTGGACCACATTTGCCCACAGAAGATGGTGTTCCCTCCGCCTGCCCCTCACCGCCCCCCGCCCCCATGCTTGCAGGGAGGTCACCTCGTTTCACTGGGCAACCTCAACACATGGAGGAGGTCCCCCAGCCACTGGCTTAATTCTAGTGGTAGCGGGAGCAGGCCCTTCAGTAGCTAATATCAGGCCACTTACGCGCATCAATTGGCCTCTGGACGGGACGGGAAGGCCACAGTCTTTGGCTTTTCCCAACCCCGAATTTATTACGGTGCGATGGGAAGGCAATGGGCCTCCTGTTGCAATTCTATGGGCCCCCCGTCTCTGTTCAATAATCACTATTATCTTGTGTTAAACCAAACTGTATGCAAAACTAACCCCAAAACAGCAAAGTCAATTTTGTTGCAGATTTTGAAAGTTTAAAAGGACTGTAATTCAATGAATAATTGATTTGCATGATAAATCTAGCACTTAATTTGCTGGTATATTAGCCCTTAAAATAGTTGAAATAATTAGACATGAGCTGTTAGTTAATCTGATATAATTGAAAATGTTTGGCGGTAACCATCCCGCGGGTAAGTAATATACTCTTTTAACCCTGTTCTTATAAACTGAACACCATTAGGAGAAGGATTCCATCAGGCTCATAGTGTTTCTGTTACTTTGAGGATCTCCTATTTTATTTTTGACTCTTAATACTTGAATGTCAAGCTTAGCTCAGTTAATAGCACTCCAGCCTGTGGGTCAGCGGGTTGCAGGTTTGAGGCTCACATCGGAACTTGAGAGTATGATCTAGGCTGATTATGCAGTGTACTACTGAGGGAGTACAGCAATCAGAAATTTCAGAAAACAAAATTTAGAATACAGTGACTAATTTGAGGCATGACATGTAAATATAGTATGCTCGAAAGGAAAAAGATGTGACTTATGGGGCAGGATTTTCCCTGCGGGCTTCTGGACCACACCGTCAGAATCAAATGGGGGTCAGAAGCCCAAACCGTGTGGGAAACAGTCACTCAGTGATTTCTTTTTTTTTGCCAGAGTGTAAATTAGTTTTTTTTTCATTCGTTTCATGGGATGTCGATGTCGCTGGTCAGACCAGCATTTATTGCCCGTTCCTAATTGTCCATGAGAAGGTGATGATGAACTGCCTTCTTGAACTGCTGCAATCCATGTGGGGTAGGTACACCCACAGTGCTGTTAGGAAGGGAGTTCCAGGATTTTGACCCAGCGACAATGAAGGAACGGTGATATAGTTCCAAGTCAGGATGGTGTGTGGCTTGGAGTGGAACTTGCAGGTGGTGGTGTTCTCGTGCATCTGCTGCCCTTGTCGTTCTAGGTGGTAGAGGTCATGGGTTTGGAAGGTGCTGTCGAAGGAGCCTTGATGCGTTGCTGCAGTGCATCTTGTATATGCTATGCACTGCTTCCACTGTGTGTTGGTGGTGGAGGGAGTGAATATTTGTGGACGGGGTGCCATTCAACAGGTTGCTTTTGTCCTGGATGGTGTCGAGCTTCTTGATTGTTGGAGCTGCACCCATCCAGGCAAGTGGAGAATATTCCATCACATTCCTGACTTATGCCTTGGGGAGTCAGGAGGTGAGCGACCTGTTACAGGATTCCTAGCCTCTGACCTCCCCTTGTAGCCATGTTATTTATATGGCTATTCCAGTTCAGTTTCTGGTCAATGGTAACTTCTAGGATGTTGCTAGTGGGGGATTTAACGATCATAATTCCGTTGAATGTCAAGGGGAGATGGTCATTGTGTGGCGTGAATGTTACTTGCCACTTATCAGCCCGAGCTTGGATTTTGTCCAGGTCTTGCTGCATTTCTACACGGACTGCTTCAGTATCTGAGGAGTCACGAATGGTGCTGAACATTGTGCAATCATCAGCGAACATCACACTTCTGACATTATGATTGAAGGAAGGTCATTGATGAAGCAGCAGAAGATGGTTGGGCCGAGGACACTACCCTGAGGAACTTCTGCCGTGATGTCCTGGAACTGAGATGATTGACCTCCAACAACCACGGGCTGTACATCGCAGAGCTGCCGCGATCCTAAGCGTGGTGGCCCATTTAAATATCCGGGGTGGGCCGTGCCCCCAATGACGTGGAGAGGGTGGGTTGTCCATCCTCTGCAATGGCGTCAGCTGCCTGTGCGTAAGCACTGACGCCATTTTATAAAGGGCTTTGATCCCTACCGTTAAATTTGAAGATTTATAGGTACAGTTAATAAAATTAAATACTTTTATTTTTCCCCTCTCCCACCCCTGCAATAACCATAAAATTAGTTATTTGCCTTCTTTCCCCTGCCAAAACATTTACCTTGTCCACCTGACCTTCCCCCACCACCTGCCCCGCCCCCCCCCCCCCCCACCAACAAAGTGCATAAACTTTAACCTAAAGCCCTTCCCACCATCCCCGACACCAGTTATGTCGCTTCCCCCCTTCCCCCTCCTGCCCACACTGAGAAACCTGCCTCCCCCTCCCTCCCACCAGTGTTCCGCCTCATTTCCCCGGACGGGGATGCGAAGGAGCAAGAGCACCGGCCAGCGGCAGGTAGATCGCACTGGGGCGGAAGGTGGTGGGGTAAGTATGATTGATTGATTCATTTGCATTTATTTAAATATGTAAATGGGTGTGCTGCCGCTGGCAATACCGCGCCAGGCATTCTCAGCATCGGGTTGTGTAGAGACCCTTTCGGGAAGTATTTTCCGGCTCCCCCGGCATGATCCCTGACGTCAGGGCATCTGTAAAATTCAGTCCGTTATTTCAGGGCCTGTTGTGGACTAGCTGATAGAGATTGATTATGATTCGTTAACAATTATTATTTCATGTGTCTACCAGGTTGTTAGGAGGCAAATGAGCTGGACCTTGGTCATTTTTCATTTAGCAGTTCCTATGTTTACTCTGATTTTTAGATTTATTTTAGATTTAGAGATACAGCACTGAAACAGGCCCTTCGGCCCACCAAGTCTGTGCCGACCATTAACCGCCCATTTATACTAATCCGACACTAATCCCATATTCCTACCACATCCTCACCTGTCCCTATATTCCCCTACCACCGACCTATACTAGGGGCAATTTATAATGGCCAATTTACCTATCAACCTGCAAGTCTTTTGGCTGTGGGAGGAAACCGGAGCACCCGGAGAAAACCCACGCAGACACGGGGAGAACTTGCAAACTCCACACAGGCAGTACCCAGAATTGAACCCGGGTCGCTGGAGCTGTGAGGCTGCGGTGCTAACCACTGCGCCACTGTGCCGCCCGATGGACGGTCTGGATGGTCATCAGCCTGAAACATGAGCTCTGTTTCTCTCTTCATAGATGCTGCCAGACCTGTTGAGTATTTCCAGTATTTTCTGTTTTTATTTCATCGCTACCTCCTCCGATACATGTGGCATTGGCTGTGTCCTGTTCTTCAGTGAAGACCGATACAGTGTACTCCTTTAGTACCTCAACCATGCATTCTGCCTCCACAGGAAGATCTTTTTGGTCCCAAATTGGCGTCTTGCTTTGATTATGCTTAAATGTTTAGAATAGATTTTCGAGTTCCCTTTGTTAACGTTGCCCCTAATCTTTTCTCATACACTCTCTGCACCCGCCCTCCTCCCAAATAACTCGTTTTTCAGTTCTCCTTTGTACTTTTGTATTCAGTGTGGGTCTCTTGTAAAATGTAATTCTATTTAAGCTACTCTTGATTATTATTTCACAAGAACAAGGCAGAGCCTGGATACTCAAAAGTGTGTCTTCCCTGCTGACTCCTCACAGGAAGAACAGTATATTATTGCTTTTGTAGATAAGGATAAGGAAGTAGGGCTTATTTCACGGGAAAACAAGAGACTTTAAGTCATCTCAATGAAATTTAAGATTATGGGCGCGCGTAATAAAGTTGGTCCAGAAACATCACAAAGGTTTTAAGTTCCAGGGAGAAAGTTAAGAAGGAGTAATAAAGGAATTCTTATTCACCACTGATACAATTTACTAGGCTAGCCTAAGAACAGAAAATGCTGGAACTGCTCAGTTGGTTATCTGTGGAGAGCGAAACAGAATTAGTGTTTCAGGTTGATGGCTTTTCGTCAGAACTCGGGTGAGGTAACTGTCATAGAGTCATAGAGTCGTACAGCACTGAAACAGGCCCTTCGGTCCACCGAGTCTGTGCCAACCATCAATCACCCATTTTATACTAATCCTACACTAAAACCATATTCCTACCACATCCCCACCTGTCCCTATATTTCCCTACCACTTAACTATTCTAAGGGCAATTTATAATGGCCAATTTACCTACCAACCTGCAAGTCTTTTGGCTTATGGGAGGAAACCCACGCAGACACAGGGAGAACTTGCAAACTCCACACAGGCAGTACCCGGAATTGAACCTGGGTTGCTGGAGCTGTGAGGCTGCGATGCTAACCACTGCATCACTGTGCCGCCCTTTTGATCTATATCCCGTTGTAACCTTAAACAATCTTCTTCACTGACTACTATACCACCAATTTTGGTGTCATCTGCAAACTTACTAATCATGTCCCTTACATTCACATCCAAGTCATTAATATATATGACAAACAACAGAGGGCCCAGCACCGATCCCTGCGGCACACCACTGTTCACCGACCTCCAATCTGAAAAACAACCCTCCACTACCACCCTCTGTCTCCTATCACCAAGTCAATTTTGTATCCAATTTGCTAGATCACCCTGGATCCCATGTGTTCGAACCTTCTGGACCAGCCTACCATGGGGGACCTTGTCAAAGGCCTTGCTAAAGTCCATGTAGACAACGTCCATCGCCCTGCCCTAGTCAATCCTCTTGGTCACCTCCTCGAAAAAAAGTCAATCAAATTCGTGAGACATGATTTCCCACGCACAAAGCCATGCTGACTATCCCTAATCAGACCATGCCTTTCCAGATGCATATAAATCCTGTGTCTCAGAATCCCTTCCAATAATTTTCCCACCACTGATGTAAGGCTCACCGGCCTGTAGTCCCCTGGCTTAACCCTGCTGCCCTTCTTAAATAAAGCCACAACAGTAGCAATCCTCCAGTCTTCCAGTGCCTCACCCGTGGCTAACGATGATACAAAAATCTCTGGCAGGGCCCCAGCAATCTCCTCCCCTGCTTCCCAGAGCATCCGAGGATACACCTGGTCAGGCCCTGGGATTTATCCACCTTAATGCGCTTCATAACCTCCAACACCTCCTCCTTTGTAATGTTGCTATGCTCCAAGATATCGCTGATCCCTCCCTTGAATTCACTAGCTTCCATGACCACCTCCACGGTAAATACGGATGAGAAATATTCATTTCAGACCTCGCCCATTTCCCGTGGCTCCACACATAGATTGCCACACTGATCCTTAAGGGGACCTACTCTCTCCCAAGCTACCCTTTTAATCGAATCTTTTAGGATTCTCCTTTATATTACCTGCCAGGGAAATCTCATGGCCCCTTTTCGCCCTCCTAATTTCCGTCTTAAGTGTAGTCCTACATCCCCTATACTCCTCGAGGGACTCGCTTGATCCCAGCTGCCGATACCTGACATATGCCTCCTTCTTTGTCTTGACCAGACCCTCAATATCCCTCGTCAACTAAGGTTCCTGAAAACTTGCCAGCCTTGCCCTTCCATCTAACGGGGACATGCCGGTCCTGAACTCTTCAAAGAATAAAGAACAGTACAGCACAGGAACAGGCCATTCGGCCCTCCAAGGCTGCGCCGATCTGGATGCCTGCCTAAACTACAACCTTCTACACTTCTGGGGACCGTATCCCTCTATTCCCATCCTGTTCATGTATTTGTCAAGATGCCTCTTAAACGTCGCTATCGTACCTGCTTCCAGCACCTCCCCCGGCAGCAAGTTCCAGGCACTCACCACCCTCTGTGTAAAGAACTCGCCTCGCACGTCCCCTCTAAACTTTGCCCCTCGCACCTTAAACCTCTGCCCCCTAGTAACTGACTCTTGCACGCTGGGAAAAAGCTTCTGACTATCCACTCTGTCCATGCCGCTTATAACTTTGTAAACCTCGATCATGTCGCCCCTCCACCTCCGTCGTTCCAGTGAAAACAATCCGAGTTTATCCAACCGCTCCTCATAGCTAATATCCTCCAGACCAGGCAACATCCTGGTAAACCTGTTCTGTACCCTCTCCAAAGCCTCCACGTCCTTCTGGTAGTGTGGCGACCAGAATTGCACGCAATATTCTAAGTGTGGCCAAACTGAAATTCTGTACAGCTGCAGCATGACTTGCCAATTTTTATACTCTCTGCCCCGACCGATGAAGGCAAGCATGCCGTATGCCTTCTTGACTACCTTATCCACCTGCGTTGCCACTTTCAGTGACCTGTGGACCTGTACGCCCAGATCTCTCTGCCTGTCAATACTCCTAAGGGTTCTGCCATTTACTGTATACTTCCCACCTGCATTAGACCTTCCAAAATGCATTACCTCACATTTGTCCGGATTAAACTCCATCTGCCATTTCTCCGCCCAAGTCTCCAACCGATCTATATCCTGCTGTATCCTCTGACAATCCTCATCACTATCCGCAACTCCACCAACCTTAGTGTCGTCCGCAAACTTACTAATCAGAGCAGCTACATTTTCCTCCAAATCATTTATATATACTACAAACAGCAAAGGTCCCAGCACTGATCCCTGTGGAACACCATTAGTCACATCCCTCCATTCAGAAAAGTACCCTTCTACTGCTACCCTCTGTCTTCTGTGACTGAGCCAGTTCTGTATCCATCTTGCCAGCTCAACTCTGATCCCGTGTGACTTCACCTTTTGTACCAGTCTGCCATGAGGGACCTTGTCAAAGGCTTTACTGAAGTCCATATAGATAACATCCACTGCCCTTCCTTCGTCAATCATCTTCGTCACTTCCTCAAAAAACTCAATCAAATTAGTGAGACACGATCTCCCCTTCACAAAATCATGCTGTCTCTCACTAATACGTCCGTTTGTTTCCAAATGGGAGTAAATCCTGTCCCGACAAATCCTCTCTCATAATTTCCCTACCACTGACGTAAGGCTCACCATCCTATAATTTCCTGTCTCATTTTAAAAGCCTCCCACTTGCCAGACGTCCCTTTCCCTGTAAACAGCCTCTCCCATTCAACTTTTGAGAGTTCCTGTCTGATGTCATCGAAATTAGCCTTACCCCAATTTAGGACTTGAACCTGAGGACCAGTCCTATCCTGTTCCAAAGCTATCTTGAAGCTAATAGAGTTATGGTCACTGGTCCCAAAGTGCACCCCCACTGACACATCAACCACCTGCCCATCCTCATTTCCTAAGAGGAGGTCGAGGGTAGCCCCTTCTCTAGTAGGGCCATCCACATACTGCTTCAGAAAACTATCCTGGACACACTTAACAAATTCTTCCCCATCTGATCCCTTAGCACTAAGGCAGTCCCAATCAATATTAGGGAAGATAAAATCACCTACTATTACAACCCTATAATTCCTGCACCTATCTGTGATTTCCCTACATATATGTTCCTGCACTTCCCTCTGACTATTGCGGGGCCTATAGTATAATCCCATCAAAGTGATCACCCCTTTCTTATTTCTAAGTTCTACCCATATGGCCTCGCTGGACATTTCCCCCCGGGATATCCTCTCTAAGTATTGTCGTGATGTCTTCCCTATTCAATAGTGCAACTCCCCCTCTTCTCTTACCTCCACCTCTGTCACGCCAGAAAGATCGGTACCCCGGAACATTTAGCTGCCAGTCCTGCCCATCCCTCAACCACGTTTCCGTAATAGCTATCATAATCACAATCCCATGTCCCGATCCATGCTCTGTTCATCTGCCTTACGTGTAAGGCTTCTTGCATTAAAGTAAATACACTTTAGCCTACCAGACCTTCCACGCTCCCTGTCCTGCCCCTGCCCCGCCTGCCTACTGGACTTGCTTGCTTTAACCTCTACATTTGCCTCAACTATCTCATCGGAGAGACTACTACTTTGGGTCCCACCCCCCTGCAAGACTAGTTTACACCCTCCCGAGTAGTGCTAGCAAACCTCCCTGCAAGGATATTGGTCCCCCTCCAGTTTAGATGCAACCCGTCCTTCTTGTACAGGTCACCTGTGCACCAGAAGAGATCCCAATGATCCAAGTAGCTGAAGCCCTCCCGCTACACCAGCTCTTCAGCCAAGCATTCATTTGTCTAATCCTGCTATTCCAACCCTCACGAGCCCGTGGCACAGGGAGTAATCCTGAGATTCCAACCCTAGAGGTCCTGCTTTTTAACCTTCTGCCTAACTCCCGATATTCACTTTGCAGGACCTCATCTCACTTCCTGCCTATGTCGTTAGTACCAATATGGACCGTGACCCATGGCTGCTCACCTCCCCTTTCAGAATGTCCAGCAGCCACTCCGAGACATCCTTGACCCTCGCACCAGGGAGGCAACATACCATCCTGGAGTCTCGTTTGTGGCTGCAGAAACGCCTGTCTGCACCCCTTATGATAGAATCCCCTATCACTATAGCTCTTCCACCCTTTCTCCACCCCTGCTGTGCAGCAGAGTTCTCCATGGTGCCACGAACTTGGCTGTTGCTGCTTTCCCCTGGGAGGTCATCTCCCTCCCCCCTTCCCCCCCCCCCCCCAACAGTTTCCAAAGTGGTATATCTGTTTAGGAGGGGGATGGCCACAGGGGACTCCTGCAGTACCTGCCTGCGCTTGCTACTCCGTCTGGTCACCCATCTCTTTTCTGCCTGTACAGCCATTACCTGCGGGTTACCACCTCACTAAACGTGCGATCCACGACTTCCTCAGCATCGCGGATGCTCCACAGTGAATCCACCCACAGCCCCAGCTCTGTAATGCGGTTAGCCAGTAGCTGCAGATGGATACATTTCCTGCACACGTTGTCACCAGGGATGAATCAATCAAAAAATAACTGGTTTCCTTGTTTCTGTTGATCATTGGGTGAATCTTGCTCGAAAAATAATCATGTGCGAACAGCGCATGCAGTTATTCATACACAAATCAGCAGGCAAAGTCCATGCATTAAGAGATGCACCATGAATTGTAAATATCTAGAACTTGCTGGTTATATTACACTGCCCCATTGTTTGCTTCATATAAATGTCATCCTGCCCATAGTCTCCAGTTATTGTGTTTTGAAATTGCTGGATTTGTTCATTAATTGCCTGTTAAACTCACCGTAGCAAATTAAGGTTTAAACTTGGCAGCATAAGCACCTTCATTACAATGTGTTATGACCAGGTGAGAAAGAGGTCTAGGATTCCCTTTCAGCCTTCACCTGGTCTGACTGTAATGGTTTTATTTTAAAACTGTGTTTTTAGCTCCCTTTTGGTGAATCGTTGTTCACCACTTTCCATTTATAAGGCAAAGAAAGCAGCACAACAGGTTTTCTCAGATTTAAAGAAGAAAAGTGAAATTTATTAAACTTAAACTCTAATTCAGTTGATGTCTATGGATACACGATCAGCCCATGCTAGCATGCATACGCGATACACACATGCAAATAGAGATGGAAAAGAGCAGAAGAAAAATGAAGTGGAAAGGTTTGAGGCAATATCTGAAGAGTTATTAGAATTAGAACATTACAGCGCAGTACAGGCCCCTCGGCCCTCGATGTTGCGCCGACCTGTGAAACCATCTGACCTACACTCTTCCATTTTCATCCATATGTCTATCCAATGACCACTTAAATGCCCTTAAAGTTGGCGAGTCTACTACTGTTGCAGGCAGGGCGTTCCACGCCCCTACTACTCTGAGTAAAGAAACTACCTCTAACATCTGTCCTATATCTATCACCCCTCAACTTAAAGCTATGTCCCCTCGTGTTTGCCATCACCATCCGAGGAAAAAGACTCTCGCTATCCACCCTATCTAACCCTCTGATTATCTTATATGTCTCTATTAAGTCACCTCTCCTCCTCCTTCTCTCCAATGAAAACAACCTCAAGTCCCTCAGCCTTTCCTCGTAAGACCTTCCCTCCATACCAGGCAACATCCTAGTAAATCTCCTCTGCACCCTTTCCAAAGCTTCCACATCCTTCCGATAATGCGGTGACCAGAACTGCACGCAATACTCCAGGTGCGGTCTCACCAGAGTTTTGTACAGCTGCAGCATGACCTCGTGGCTCCGAAACTCGATCCCCCTACTAATAAAAGCTAACACACCACATGCCTTCTTAACAGCCCTATTAACCTGGGTGGCAACTTTCAGGGATTTATGCACCTGGACACCAAGATCTCTCTGCTCATCTACACTACCAAGAATCTTCCCATTAGCCCAGTACTCTGCATTCCTGTTACTCCTTCCAAAGTGAATCACCTCGCACTTTTCCGCATTAAACTCCATTTGCCATCTCTCAGCCCAGCTCTGCAGCCTATCTATGTCCCTCTGTAACCTACAACATCCTTCGGCACTATCCACAACTCCACCGACCTTAGTGTCATCCGCAAATTTACTAACCCACCCTTCTACACCCTCTTCCAGGTCATTTATAAAAATGACGAGCAGCAGTGGCCCCAAAACAGATCCTTGCGGTACATCACCAGTAACTAAACTCCAGGATGAACATTTGCCATCAACCCTCTGTCTTCTTTCAGCTAGCCAATTTCTGATCCAAAGTTCTAAATCACCTTCAACCCCATACTTCCGTATTTTCTGCAATAGCCTACCGTGGGGAACCTTATCAAACGCTTTACTGAAATCCATATACACCACATCCACTGCTTTACCCTCATCCACCTGTTTGGTCACCTTCTCGAAAAACTCAATAAGGTTTATGAGGCACGACCTACCCTTCACAAAACCGTGCTGACTATCGCTAATGAAGTTATTATTTTCAAGATGATTATAAATCCTGTCTCTTATAACCTTTTCCAACATTTTACCCACAACCGAAGTAAGGCTCACAGGTCTATAATTACCAGGGCTGTCTCTACTCCCCTTCTTGAACAAGGGGACAACATTTGCTATCCTCCAGTCTTCCGGCACTATTCCTGTCAACAATGACAACATAAAGATCAAGGACAAAGGCTCTGCAATCTCCTCCCTGGCTTCCCAGAGAATCCTAGGATAAATCCCATCTGGCCCAGGGGACTTATCAATTTTGGAAAGTGTGAAAATAGATAACACGTCCTCCTTGTGAACCTCAATCCCATCTTGCCTAGTAGCCTGAATCTCAATATTCTCCTCGACAACATTTTCTTTCTCTACTGTAAATACTGACGCAAAATATTCATTTAACACTTCTCCTACCTCCTCTGATTCCACGCACAACTTCCCACTACTATCCTTGATTGGCCGTAATCTAACTCTAGTCATTCTTTTATTCCTGATATACCTATAGAAAGTCTTAGGGTTTTCCTGATCCTATCCGCCAATGACTTCTCGTGTCCTCTCCTTGCTCGTCTTAGCTCTCCCTTTAGATCCTTCCTGGCTAGCTTGTAACTCTCAAGCGCCCTAACTGAGCCTTCACGTCTCATCCTCACATAAGCCGCCGCCTTCCTCTTGACAACCGCTTCAACTTCTTTAGTAAACCACGGCTCCCTCGCTCGACAACTTCCTCCCTGCCTCACAGGTACATACTTATCAAGGACACGCAGTAGCTGCTCCTTGAATAAGCTCCACATTTGGATTGTTCCCATCCCCTGCAGTTTCCTTCCCCATCCTACGCATCCTAAATCTTGCCTAATCGCATCATAATTTCCTTTCCCCCAGCTATAATTCTTGCCCTGCAGTATATACCTGTCCCTGCCCATCGCTAAGGTAAACCTAACCGAATTGTGATCACTATCACCAAAGTGCTCACCTACATCTAAATCTAGCACCTGGCCGGGTTCATTACCCAGTACCAAATCCAATGTGGCATCGCCCCTGGTTGGCCTGTCTACATACTGTGTCAGAAAACCCTCCTGCACACACTGGACAAAAACTGACCCATCTAAAGTACTCGAACTATAGTATTTCCAGTCGATACTTGGAAAGTTCAAGTCCCCCATAACAACCACCCTGTTACTCTCGCCCCTGTCGAGAATCATCTTCGCTGTCCTTTCCTCTACATCTCTGGAACTATTTGGAGGTCTATAAAGACTCCCAACAGGGTGACCTCACCTCTCCTGTTTCTAACCTCGGCCCATACTACCTCAGTAGACGAGTCCTCAAACGTCCTTTCTGTCGCTGTAATACTCTCCTTGATTAACAATGCCACACTTCCCCCTCTTTTACCATCTTCTCTGTTCTTACTGAAACATCTAAATCCCGGAACCTGCAACATCCATTCCTGCCCCTGCTTTACCCATGTCTCCGAAATGGCCACTACATCGAGATCCCAGGTACCAACCCATGCTGCAAGCTCACCCACCTTATTTCGGATGCTCCTGAAGTAGACACACTTTAAACCAGGTTCTTGCTTGCCATTGCCCTCTTGCGTCCTTGTAACCTTATCCCTGACCTCACTACTCTCAACATCCTGTACACTGGCACTACATTTTAGGTTCCCATTCCCCTGCTGAATTAGTTTAAACCTAATTAGTTGTTGTTACAGTTCTTCGAGCTCACTGTAGAGTTCTTGATTGTAGGTAGATCTTGCTTTTCGTTGGGGCCCAGTATTCTTCTTTAAACCTTGTTCACTGTGTGAGACTTTTCTCTCTTGGGGTTCATGTGTCTTCAGTGAGTTTTGGAGTTCCGTGAGAAAGAGATGGGAGCAAACTGGCAGATAGAAGAGGAGGATTGCTTTCTCCAGACTCAGTTCAAACTCTGGAACAGCCAGTTAGTCATGTGACTAACTGGTCTGACCATGTCCGTTTGTGGATGGAATTGGAGCAGGGAATAGCTCCTCTGTCTCCAAGCACTGTCTGTTGATATGTAATTTTTTTTTCAGCCACGGTCTGGCAATTCTTTTAACAGGCCTTCTCTCCTTCCCAGCAACAATTTGAAATTTCATGTCCATGTCATGAAATTAATGTGCCTTATTTTTGGCAGGTGGGGGCCTGCATGACAAATGTGATAATGCAATGCCAATCAACCTCTCTGCCCCAGAAAGGGAGCAATTTCAAATGGTCAACCTCATTCCTGCATGTCGTAATTTTAGTGATTTTAAAAATGTAAACTCTTTAAATATAAGCTGTTTTCTTCCTTTTTCTGTCTTTTTTTCTTCAATCTTTTTTCCCCTCTCTTTCTCTTACTGTACCTGATTTGACTCCAATTCGCCCTCCTTCTCCATCGTTCCTGTTTCTTTCTCAATCCTTAAATCTCATTGGTGAAGGCGTTACACTGTTGGTCCCACCATTCTCTAAGGGCTGAAGAGTTAACACTACAACTTGCATTTATATACTGCCTTTAACATAACAAAATATTCCAAGACACTTTACCAGAGTGTTATGGTACAAAATACCGAGCATATTAGGCCTGATTACCAAAAGCTTCATCCAAGCGGTAAGTTTTAAGGAGCACTTTACTTCACTTTCCTCCTTTTGGAGAGGCAGAGCGATATCGGGAGGGAATTAGAGCTTCAGGCCCAGGTATCTGATGGCACGGCCGGCAATGTTCGAATAATTAAAATCGGGAATGCTAAAAAGGCCAGAATTGATGGAGCCCAGAGATCCAGGAGGATGGTAGAGTTCAAGGAGATTAGAGTTGGGGAGAGGTGAGGCCATGGAGTGAATTGATAAGTATGAGAATTTTTAAATTGTGTTGTTTCTTGACCAGGGACCAGTGTAGATCAGCAGAAGGATGATGTGTGAGCGGGACTTGGTGTGAGTTAAGATATGGAGCAGATTTTTGGCTAACTTCAGGTTTAGGGAGGGAAGAATGTGGGAGACTGCCATCAGCTTTCTGTGATTCTAATTAAGTTAACTTCAAATAATAGAAATGTTTTCCACCATCAAAAAGTGACTCCTGTTCCATAATAGCATTTTGTATGTGCACAACCTCTGAACTACAAACACATCTTGAAGACGATAAAGGAACATCTGTAATTGTGGGTGACTTCAATTTGCATATAGATTGGGCAAATCAATTAGTCACAATACCATAGAGGAGGAATTCATGGAGTGTATACGGGCTGGTTTTCTGGACCAAAACGTTGAGGAACTAACTCGAGAACAGGCAATCCTAGACTGGGTATTGTGTAATGAGAGAGGAATAATTGACAATCTAATTGTGCGAGACCCCTTGGGGATGAGCGACCATAATATGATAGAATTCTTCATCAAGATGGAGACTGACGTAGTTGATTCTGAGACTAGGGTCTTGAGTCTTGATAAATGAAACTACGAAGGTATGAGGCGCAAGTTGGCTATGATGGATTGGAAAATGTTACTTAAAGGGATGACGGTGAATAGGCAATGGCAAACATTCAAAGAGCGCATGGATGAACTGCAACAATTGTTTATTCCTATCTGGCGCGAAAGTAAAACGGGAAAGGTAGCCAAACCATGGATTACAAGGGAAATTAGAGATAGCAGTAGATCCAAGGAAGAGGCATACAAATGCGCCAGAAAAAACAACAGACCTGAGGATTGGCAGCAAAGGAGGACCAAGGGATTGATTAAGAAGGGGAAATTAGAGTACGAGAGTAAGCTTGCGGGGAACATAAAAACTGACTGTAAAAGTTTCTATAGGTATGTGAAGAGAAGAAGATGGGTGAAGACAAATGTGGGTCCCTTACAGTCAGAAACAGGGGAATTTATTATGGGGAACAAAGACATGGCTGACCAACTAAATGCATACTTTGGTTCTATCGTCACAAAGGAGGACACGACTATCATACCAGAGATGTTGGGGAACACAGGGTTTAGTGAGAGGGAGGAACTGAAGGAAATCAGTATTAGTAGAAAAATGGTGTTGGGGAAATTGATGGGATTGAAGGCCGATAAATCCCCAGGGCCTGAATCTACATCCCAGAGTACTTAAATTAGTGGCCCTAGAAATAGTGGATGCATTGGTGGTCATCTTCCAAGATTCTATAGACTCTGGAAAAGTTCCTACAGATTGGAGGGTAGCTAATATAACCCCACGATTTAAAAAGAGAGGTAGAGAGAAAGCCGGGAGTTATAGACCAGTCAGCCTGACGTCGGTAGTGGGGAAAATTCTAGAGTCCATTATAAAAGATTTTATAGCAGAGCACTTGGAGAACAGTGGTAGAATCGGACAGAGTCAGCATAGATTTATGCAAGGGAAATCCTGCTTGACAAATCTACTAGAATTCTTCGAGGATGTAACTAGTAGAGTTGATGAGGGGAAGCCAGTGGATGTGGTTTATTTGGACTTTCAGAAGGCTTTCGACAAAGTCCCACATAAGAGATTAGCGTGTAAAATTAAAGCGCATGGGATTGGGGGTAGTGTATTGCGATGGATAGAAAATTGGTTGGCAAACAGGAAACAAAAAGTAGGAATAAACAGGTATTTTTCCGAATGGCAGGCAGTGAATAGTGAGGTGCCGCAGGGATCAGTGCTAGGACCCCAGCTATTCACAATATATATTAATGATTTAGATGAGGGAACTAAATGTAATATCTCCACATTTGCAGATAACACAAAACTAGGTGGGAGGGTAAGTTGTGAGGAGGATGCAGAGAGGCTTCAGGGTGATTTGGACAAGTTGAATGAGTGGGCAAATGCATGGCAGATGCAGTATAATGTGGATAAATGTGAGGTTATCCACTTTGGTAGCAAAAACAGGAAGGAAGATTATTATCTGAACGGCTATAAACTGAGAGAGGGGAATATGCAATGAGACCTTGGTGTTTTCGTACACCAGTCGCTGAAGATAAGCATGCAGGTGCAAAAGACAGTAAAAAAGGCAAATGGTATGTTGGCCTTCACAGCGAGAGGAGTTGAGTACAGGAGCAGGGATGTCTTGCTGCAATTATACAGGGCCTTGGTGAGGCCACACCTGGAATACTGTGTGCAGTTTTGGTCTCCTTATCTGAGGAAGGATCTTGCTATAGAGAGAGTGCAGCGAAGGTTTACCAGACTGATTCCTGGGATGGTGGGACTGATGTATGAGGAGAGATTGAGTCGATTAGGATTATATTCGCTGGAGTTCAGAAGAGTGAGGGGGCATCTCATAGAAACCTATAAAATTCTAACAGGACTAGACAGGGTAGATGCAGGAAGGATGGTCCTGGGGGTGGGGTGGGGGCGGGCGGAGCCCAGAACCAGAGGTCATAGTCTAAGGATACAGGGTAAACCTTTTTAGGACTGAGATGAGGAGAAATTTCTTTACCCAGAGAGTGGTGAGCCTGTGGAATTCGCTACCACAGAAAGCAGTTGAGGCCAAAACATTTGTATGTTTTCAAGAAGGAGTTAGATATACCTCTTGGGGTGAAAGGGATCAAAGGATATGGGGAGAAAGCAGGAACAGGTTACTGAGTTGGATGATTAGCCATGATCATAGTGAATGGCGGAGCAGGTCGAAGGGCAAAATGGCCTACTCCTGCTCCTATTTTCCATGTTTCTGTGTTTCTACGATGAAAGGTCACTGACCTGAAATGTTAACTCTGCTTCTCTCTCCACAGATGCTGCCAGAGCTGCTAAGTATTTCCAGCACTTTTTTAATTACAAAATTCCAGCATCTACAGTATTTTTCTTTTTCTATCACATCTCAAAGAGATTTGCATTGCAGTAAATAATAGTTTGAATATATAAAATCAAAAGCTAACTTGAAAATTTGTGTAATTTTTGGTAAGCTACATATTATCAATGGTCTAGATTGATGCCACTGTCACAATTGCACATTCGCAGCAGGTGATATGTGCTGAAAAAACAGTCGGAAGTCAAAATAAACATGCTGAAAATACAATGAAGTTATAGGATCCTAAAATCATTATACCGAAGACCTTTACGGTCATTAAAGAAGGTAGATCTATTTCAGTCTCCAATCATGGCTGGGATAGAATTGAGGACCTATATTTGAAGAAGTGCATGATTACTCACCATACTACCCAGTTCAGCCAGCCTTCTGATGTACAGGCTTCAAATAATAGCAAAAAGTGATCTCTCATCCAGTGAACTTTTCGTTGAAATTGTTCATTATTTGTCTTCCACTTCTGCCTTTTGCTGTTTTTCACACCACCTTCCCATTGTCTCTTTTTTTTTGACCTTTTTTAAACCTGCGAGTAACTTTTACCCTGCCTTTTCTTGCAGACAACTCCTCACTCGTACCTCCTGTACATGGATTACAATATTTAGTCAACTTTATTATATATTTCTATTTATGTATGTGTTTGTGTGTGTGTGTGTGTGTATACATTATATATATTTTTGTTTTGATCCTGAGGACTGGTGTGCACCACCGCGATGACTAGTTGCTACAGCAGCTTGGCAACAGGCACCAACGTCAAAAAGAACAACTCTCCGCGTCCCTTGGCAGCTTCATGTGTAGCACTTGTGACAGAACCTGCCTCTCAAGGATTACCCTTCACAGTCATAAATAAAGGTGGAACAAGAGAAGACACCCCACCTAAAAGGATTGTTTGCTGCGTGTCCATCATCTTTCATAGATGGAAGGATGCCAACCAGCCATTATATATTTATAGTTATAAACATTCTCTGCTTTGCAAGTATTTCTTTATTGATTTACTTAATATGTATCTTGGCCCTTTTTCAAAACCTGGGTATGAATGGGAGCTGTCAGTTACCCAGTTCGAGGTTGGTATGGGGACCTGGAAGGCAGAGATGGGGTCAGAGGAGAGCCATGCCAATCATAACTGATGAGTTTTTGTCCTACCATCTTCTCTCCGTTCCTGCACCCCCTTTACAATTTTACCACTTATGGCCTCTCTTCATTTTCCCTTCTAAGACATACCAACAAACAGCCTGAGACTTGAGCAATTTCTTTTTGTTCTCAAGACAGTCCATTGTCTTGGATAGGTAGCTTCACAGCAGCAAAATGTTTCTACTGCTGGAGCACTGAGGTACTGACCTTGTTCTGTTGAGGGGCAACCTGTAATAGTCACCTTAGATGAAACACAACCTGTCTTGTTCCTCTTGTCATGAAGATCCCCACCTGCTAAGAATGAGGCATATTAATTTTGTCATATGAACATTAATTTTAAACTGTTGCTGGAGGACGTTTGCATACTAAGAGAAAGTGCTTGGAGAGGGAAAAGAATTGCTCACTGATTCAGTTAACAGAGATTGGGCTGGGCAATGGTGATCCTCATCTTGTCGGGGTAAGAGACAGCGCTATTCCCTCCCACTCAGTTTTGGAATCCACGAATGCAGGAGTGGTTAAGCCAGCAGGTCACATGACTAACCGGCTGGTCCAAGCTTTTTGAACTAGACGCAGGACTGTTTGAAGTCAGACTGCAGATTGTGACTGAACCTGGAACAAGACAGCCTCTCTCCTCGCTGGCGCGCTCTCACTTTCTGACAAGCCTCCAGACCCATTGAAGTAGCTTAAACCTCAAGAGAGAAAAGACTCCTACATTGAAACAAATTGAAGCGTGCACTGGGCCCCAATGAACAGCAAGACCTACTGGCAACCAAAGACTCCACATTGAACTTCAAGGACCATAAACAACTACCAGCTTTGCCTCAAACTTTTCTCCTTTATTCCTTTTTCTGTCTCTATCTGTGTGTGTGTTTATCAAGTATGCATGCCAGCTTGGTTGCGATGCATATTCGTAGTTGTTACCCAAACTAGAGTTTAAGATTAATAAACTTCCACCTTTCTTCTTTAAATCTAAGAAAACCTGTCTGATTTATTTGCCTTACAGTTGGAAAGCATTGAACGAGGATTCACTGGGGGCAGGTGATAAAAAGACAGTGTTTTTAAAATTAAACCCTGTTATGGTTAAACCAGGCAAAGGCTGAGAGGGAGCCCCTAGACCCCTGTCGCACCTAGTCGTAACACTCTCATTAATTGTGGCAAAGACCCTGAAGACTCAATTCCACGAAGAGGGAAATTGCTGTTATCTCTCTTCTACAACACAAACCAAAAACAGCAACCTGGATTTCTCTTTTTTTTTTCTGGGAAGGCCACTGGAATAATATTGCTGAATGTGACAGTAACGTGCTGTAAAGAGCTTTCTTCTACTAATATATCTGCTGTATTTGTGTCTGTCTGTGGTTGAGATTGATAACAGCTGTAATTCCACGTTTAGCTAATGAGGAGGTTTGGCTCAGCAAATTTTAGAGGTCACACAAAATGCTTTCTTACTTCCTATTTCCTTTGCTTTCATGAAGTGTGACAGTTTTAAAGCTGGGTTAGTTGCCTAAATTGCACTGTCAAGCTTTTATATGTAAAACATTTTATTGCAACCTTTCAGTGTACAGAAAGCACAATAAATTCAGCGCAGACATAATGACTGTCTGGCAGCACAGATCCTAAGTGAAGTGATTACAGATGACATTCAGAATTGTATAAGGCAACAACTCAGGACTCTGGGAATGTGTTAATGTGTGACCAAGTAATGCTGACTGAAAGCCTCAGAGTGATCATGCTTTTCATTTGGATAATTTGTTAATCACATTTGGTACCCTAATGCGGTGATGAAAATTATTTTGTCAGAGGAGGCAGACTCTTGGAAATAATTTTTATACATAATAGCTTGTAAATTAAACTCATCACTTCAGTTATTAAATTATGATCTCGCTTTCTGTTTGACCTTTGTTTTAGAAAAAAAAATGCTATTTTCAATTTTTGACCTTCTGATTTTTAATTTATTCAGTTCAAGCCATCTATTCTTGTTTAGAATAAACAGTTTGTAAAATCTACTGCTAGTCTAGATACTCTGACAAAATGGAGTTGATCACAAAAGGGTTTCACTGTAACTGCATAATAGTTCGTTATGGGTGTACAGCAGCAGAAATGCTCTAAAGTGAATGTTCTATGATGTTTAGGGGAACCATAAGAATTGACATAAAATTCAAAATATACCTAAGGCTATTCTTAATGGAAGAATTAAAATTGGATATTTGATCCAGTAGCTTGACAAATGGTGTGTTTAATTCAGTTAGAAAACCGGCTTTGAATTCTAAATCATTTCAGCCCTCTAATGGTGGTGTAGTGGTAATGGTACTAAAGGTTGGGTTCAAATTTTGCAATAGCAAATTGTGATCAATAAATGGTAAGTCGTGGGCTAGAGATAGAGAAAAAATGAATTGATTCACTATGGTCACCCCAGCTAGTCTGGTCGACACTTGACTCCTATCCCACATTATGTAGTTAATGCCCTCCGAAATAAAGATCACTATTCCACCAACTTCTCAGAACAACTAGAGTGTGCAATAATGGTCTTGTAACCATTGCCCATGCCTTAAGAACAAATATATATAATTGTTTTAAAATGCTTGGAATTAGAAAGTGGTATTTTGATTTGCTCTCCCTACTCTTTTCAAGAGACTCTTCACAAAGAGTTTATAATTTTTCAGTTGAGTTGATGTTCTAAGGTGTATTTTCCTCTTTTGTGCCCCTGGCAAAGAGTAGCATGTTCCTGACACGCTCATCGGAATTTTGGGTATGGTCTTTATGCAGCCTGCTCAGTTTTCCATTTTGTTACGTGGATGGAAAATTGGGATGGCTGTGTAACATGCGTAATATCTCTGCATTCAATATTTAGATATGCTTCTGTGGCCAGAGGTGAGGTTATTGCCCCCTTGTATGTAAGTGATGAATTGATGTAAAGTGGTATTGAAGGGGGAGTAGGAGAAAGGCATCAGTTGAAACTGTCCAATTTGGACCACTTCTTTGTCTCCAACCATTTATAAATTGAAACTTTTGACTTTGAATTCTGCTACCTTCAACATATTCAGACTATTGGAGCTCTAGCAGAAAGCATTTAAGTAAAGAGTCTTGTTGCCTACAGGTTCAGAGAACCTATAAAATCATACAGGATAGAACAGGCCACCCAGCCCATCATGCCTATGTCCGCTCTCTAAAAGAGCTGTCCAACTACTCTTATTCCCCTGATGTTGCAATAGTCCTGCAAAGTTGTTCTTAAGTATATATTCAATTCCTTTTTGAAAGTTAATGTAGAATTTAGTTCCACCGCCCTTTCAGACAATGCATTCCAGGAGATCTTTCCCACCGCATTCCTCCCCCCCCCCCCTCCCCCCCCACGTTTGCATTTTTTTGGCCAGTTATGTTCAATATATTTCCTCTGGTTACCAATCCTTCTGCCAGTGCAGCCAATGGAAACAGTTTCTTCCTATCCACTTTATCAAATCTCATAATTTTGAACACAGCTAATAAATCTCCCCCAAATCCCCTTTGCTGTATGAAGATCTGTCCAGCTTCCCTTTCTCCCCACATAACTGAATTCACTCAACCCTGGCATCATTCTGGTAGATTTTCTCTGCACCCTGCCTGAGACCTTGACATCCTAAGGTGTGGTGCCCAGAATTAGAGAGAATCCTCTAGCTTAGCTCTAACCAGTGATTTATGAAGACTCAGAATAACCTCCTTGCTTTTGTATTGTATGTCTCTATTTATAAAGCCAAGGATCCCATGTGCTTTTCTAACAGCTTTGTCAACTTGTCCTGCCATTTAAAAGATTTGTGTATGTGGACCTCCATGTCCTGCACCCCCTTTAAAATTTTAGCACCTTTTCCTTTTTCCACCCAAAATGCATGTTTGCTTTTCTGTATTAAATTTTGTCTGTTTATGTGCTCCTGAATTCTGATACTGTCCTCTTAACTTACCAATATAGTAAACAGTATTGGGCTATCTGCAAACTTTGAAATTATGCCCCCCGCTCTTTCCCCCCCCCCAACCCATCCAAGCCTTGGTCATTAATTTATATCAAAAAGAGCACTGGTCCTAATATAGAACCTTGGCGGCCACCACTATATACTTCACTCGAGTCTGAAAAACGACCACTCACTGCTACTCTCTGAACAAAGAACAAAGATAATTACAGCACAGGAACAGGCCCTTCGGCCCTCCAAGCCTGCGCCGATCCAGATCCTCTCTCTAAACATGTCGCCTATTTTCTAAGGTTCTGTATCTCTTTTCTTCCTGCCCATTCATGTATCTGTCTAGATACATCTTAAAAGACTCCATCGTGCCCGCATCTACCACCTCCGCTGGCAATGCGTTCCAGGTGCCCACCACCCTCTGCGTAAAGAACTTTCCACGCATATCCCCCCTAAACTTTTCCCCTTTCACTTTGAACTCGTGTCCTCTAGTAATTGAAACCCCCACTCTGGGAAAAAGCCTCTTGCTATCCACCCTGTCTATACCTCTCATGATTTTGTACACCTCAATCAGGTCCCCCCTCAACCTCCGTCTTTCTAATGAAAATAATCCTAATCTGCTCAACCTCTCTTCATAGCTAGCGCCCTCCATACCAGGCAACATCCTGGTGAACCTCCTCTGCACCCTCTCCAAAGCATCCACATCCTTTTGATAATGTGGCGACCAGAACTGTACGCAGTATTCCAAATGTGGCCGAACCAAAGTCCTATACAACTGTAACATGACCTGCCAACTCTTGTACTCAATGCCCCGTCCGATGAAGGAAAGCATGCCGTATGCCTTCTTGACCACTCTATTTACCTGCGTTGCCACCTTCAGGGAACAGTGGACCTGAACACCCAAATCTCTCTGGACATCAATTTTCCCCAGGACTTTTCCATTTACTGTATAGTTCACTCTTGAATTGGATCTTCCAAAATGCATCACCTCGCATTTGCCCTGATTGAACTCCATCTGCCATTTCTCTGCCCAACTCTCCAATCTATCTATATTCTGCTGTATTCTCTGACAGTCCCCTTCACTATCTGCTACTCCACCAATCTTAGTGTCGTCTGCAAATTTGCTAATCAGTCCACCTATACTTTCCTCCAAATCATTAATGTATATCACAAACAACAGTGGTCCCAGCACGGATCCCTGTGGAACACCACTGGTCACACGTCTCCATTTTGAGAAACTCCCTTCTACTGCTACTCTCTGTCTCCTGTTGCCCAGCCAGTTCTTTATCCATCTAGCTAGTACACCTTGGACCCCAAGCGCCTTCACTTTCTCCATCAGCCTGCCATGGGGAACCTTATCAAACGCCTTACTGAAGTCCATGTATATGACATCGACAGCCCTTCCCTCATCAATCAACTTTGTCACTTCCTCAAAGAATTCTATTAAGTTGGTAAGACATGACCTTCCCTGCACAAAACCATGTTGCCTATCACTGATGAACCCATTTTCTTCCAAATGGGAATAGATCCTATCCCTCAGTATCTTCTCCAGCAGCTTCCCTACCACTGACGTCAGGCTCACCGGTCTATAATTACCTGGATTATCCCTGCTACCCTTCTTAAACAAGGGGACAACATTAGCAATTCTCCAGTCCTCCGGGACCTCACCCGTGTTTAAGGATGCTGCAAAGATATCTGTTATGGCCCCAGCTATTTCCTCTCTCGCTTCCCTCAGTAACCTGGGATAGATCCCATCCGGACCTGGGGACTTGTCCACCTTAATGCCCTTTAGAATACCCAACACTTCCTCCCTCCTTATGCCGACTTGACCTAGAGTAATCAAACATCTGTTCCTAACCTCAACATCCGTCATGTCCCTCTCCTCGGTGAATACCGATGCAAAGTACTCGTTTAGAATCTCACCCATTTTCTCTGAGTCCAAGCATAACATTCCTCCTTTGTCCTTTAGTGGGCCAATCCTTTCTCTAGTTACCCTCTTTCTCCTTATATATGAATAAAAGGCTTTGGGCTTTTCCTTAACCCTGCTTTCTGTCTCCCAGCCAATTTTGTAACCTTGCTGCTACTGTGCCTTTTAATCCCATGGATTTCAAGCTTGCTAACAAGTGTATTGTGTTACTTTATCGAACGCTTTCTGAAAGTCCACTTCAACTGCATTACCTTCATCAACCCTCTCTGTAATTTCATAAAAGAACTCAATGAAGTTCATCAGATTTATTTCACTTTGTAATCTCCGCGACTGTTTGTTAACCGAGTTCTTTGAAGCAACATTATTTTTCTAACTTGCCCCTTTGTCATTTCTCATAGGCCATGGAAAGATGGGAATGTACTTGTCTGAGAGTTGTGGTCCACCAGGGCATTCTAAAAGTTTATTAAAAAACAATCATACTTGGTTTTTTCCATTGTATCCCTCAATAGGGGATACCGTAGTAGTGGTTATGTTACTGGACTAATTTAATCTAGAGAACATGAGTTCAAATCCCAGCATGGCATTTGGAAAATTGATTTCAGTTTATTAAAAGAAATAACTACATCAGGAAATAAAAAGCTGGTATTAGGGAAAAGTGATGTGAAGCTGTTGAATTTTGAGAAAAACCCAACTGGTAATGTCCTTTAGGTACGGAAACTTGATGTCTCTACCTGTTCTATCTTCATTCCCACACCAATGTGGTTGACAGCCCAAAGAAATGACCGAGCAGGCACAGCAACAAACACTTGTATTTATATAGCGCCTTTAATGTAATAAAACATCTCGAGGCTCTTCACAGGCCATTATAAAACAAGATATGACACTGATCCACATAAGGAGTTATTAGGGCAGATGACCAAAAGAGAGAGGTTTTGCGGAAAGAGGGACAGAGGTGTTTAGGGAGGGAATTCCAAAGCTTAGGGACCGAGCAGCTGAAGACATGGCCATCAGTGGTGACGCAATTAAAATCAGATGCTCAAGAGCCAGAATTAGAGGAGCGCTGATATCTTGGAGGGGTATAGGGCTGAAGGAGATTAAAATTAGGGATGGAACGAGGCCAACCATGTAGGACAGTGAGCACAGGGGTGAACTGGACTTGATGCAAGTTGGGGCACAGGCAACAGAATTTCTGCTGACCTTAAGTTTACAGCAGGTAGAACATGTAAGGCTGGCCAGGGGTGCATTGGAATAGTCAAGTCTGGAGTTAACAAAAGCATGGATGAAGGTTTCAGCTGCAGATGAGCTGAGGGAGGGGTGGCGTCGGATGATGGTGCAGAGATGGAAATAGGCGGTCTTGGTGATGGCGCAGATATATGGTCAGAAACTGAAATATGACACCAAGATTGCGAAAAGTCTGGTTCAGCCTCCGACAAGTAACAGGGAGGTTGGGGGGTGGGGGCGCGGATGTGGGGGATGAAGTCGGCGGTTAGGGAGCTAAGTTTGTGGCCACCGAAGACAATAGTTTCAGTCTTCCCCAATGCTTATTTGGAAATTTCTGCTCATGTAGTACTGAATGTCAGACGAGCAGCGTGACATTTAAGATCGTGGAGTAAATAAGGAGGTGATAGTGAGGTAGAGCTGGATGTTATCAGCATACATGTGGAAACATATATTTTTGGATGATCTTGCTGAGGGGCAGCATGTAGATAAGAAATGGGAGGGGGCCAAGAATAGATTCTCGGGGGACGCCAGACATAACTATGCAGGAATGGGAAGAGAAACCATTGCAGGTGATTCTCTGGCTACAATCAGATAGTTAAGATTGGAGCCAGGTGAATGCAGTCCCACCCAGCTGGATGACAGTGGAGTGGCATTGGAAAAGGAGAATGTGATCAATGTGATCAACTGTCAAAGGCTGCAGACATCGAGAAGGACGAGGAGGAATAGTTTACCTTTGTCACAGTCACACAGGATGTCATTTGTGACTTTAAGAGCCATTTGGTACTGTAGCAGGGGCAGACACCTGATTGGAAGGATTCAAACATGGAGTTCCAGGAAAGATGGATGTGCATTTGGGAGGCAGTAACACTTTTAAGGAATAAAAACAAAGTGCTGGAAATACTTGGGTCTGGTAGCAACTGTGGAAAGAGAAAAGAATTAACATTTCAGATCTGTGTTCAGCAGGTGTAATATCTGCCCATATACCTCCTCTCTCCTCTGCATCCAGGGCCCCAAACATTCCTTTCAGGTAAAGCAGCGATTTACATGTACTACTTTCAATTTAGTATACTTATTCGCTGCTCACTATGCGGTCGCCTTTAGGGGAGACCAAATGCAGATTGGGTGACCGCATTACGGAAAATCTCCATTCAGTCTTCAAGTATGACCCCGAGCTTCCAGTTGCTTGCCATTTTAATTCACCACCCTGCTCTCATGCCAACATTTCTGTCCTTGGCCTGCTGCAGCATTCCAGTGAACCTTAATGCAAGCTCGAGGAACAGCACCTCATCTTCCAATTAGGCACTCTGCAGCCTTCTGGACTCAACATTGAGTTCGACAATTTCAGAGTACGACTGCCTTTTTATTTTATTTTATTTTTACTTTACTTTATTTTTATTTTATTATCCATGTGCCTGTCTTAAACCTGTTTTTCAGGTTTTTGCTTTTGGACAGAGCTGTTCATTATTTTGCCATCAGCACCCTCTTTGGACAAGTGCTTTGTCTTTTCATACTATTATTAGCACTCCCTTTGCCTTTGTTCCATGGCAACTTTGTCATTTAAAATCTCTCCTGCCCTCGGCCCTATCGCACACCTCCCCTTTTGTTCTCTTCCCCCTCCCCATTTTCATTTGCTCAAAGCCTATTGCATTTCTAATTTTTGCCAGTTTTGATGCAAGGTCACAGACCTGAAACATTAACTCTGTTTATCTCTCCACCGACCTGCTGAGTATTTCCAGCACTTGCTGCTTTGATTTCAGATTGCCAGCATTTTTCTTTTATTTCAGCGATGGTTAGCTCGGGGGATGGGGGGGCACAGCGCAGCCTATGGAAGACCAATGAGTGATGGATAGCAGCTTCGGGATTTCCACGTTAATCTACCCATGCACTAAATCCTGAAGTTACAGTCAATTTCAGAGGAGTAATGATGGCAAACCCTGATAGTTTGCCATCAACCCCCCCCCCTCCCCCAAAAAATCTAGGCTAGTGTCTTTCTTTGTCTTTGTGTGACTTTTCGTCATTTTAATTTGTCTTGGTTAATCAGCATCTCAATTTTTCAGCGTAATATTTCAAAGGTCCTAGGCAGTTATATTGTTCACATGACTAGATGTGCCAGAAGTGGCCAAAGGAAATTTGGACACTGCTTATGCAAAGCAGGTTGACGGGCAGAGCTATTGAAGTTTATGCTATGCTTTCTGAGGAGGCTTCTGCAGATTGAGATGACAAAAAAGGCTACTCTCGCTGCTTATGAGTTCGTCCCTGAAGCTTATAGGCAGAAATTTCAGAATCTCCGGAAACATCCTGGGCAGACTTGTATAGAATTTGAAAGGTTAAAACAAATTAATGTTGCTCGTTGAATAAGGGTACTAAAGGTAGAGATCATGTATGAGACCCTTGGGGAAATAATTCTCCTGCAATAATTTCAAAATTCACTCCCTCAGTTAGTAAGAACCCATGTAGAGAACCAGAAAGTTTCAACAGTCAGACAGGCAGCTGAGATCGCTGATTACGAGCTTGTTAACAAGCCCAAACCCTTTGTCTGTCACCCCCCACAAACCAGAGAAGGATAGAAGGTGAGAGTATGAAAGGAAGGCAAGTAGCCAGGGACAAGAAGGGACAGCTGGGAAAGCCCCTCCTCCTCAAATCGGAAAGGAAAATGCTGAGGGTGGAAGTAAGGTCTGAAAGCCTAAATGTTTCCATTGCTACAGGGTAGGACACCTTTGTGCAGAATGTTGGAAGTTGCAGGGTAAACCCATTGGACTTATTGGGGTGCACAAGGCCAATGCAGAGAAAGGGGCCCTGACACAGTACGACAGATCAGGCTGTAGCTCAGACTGCAAATGTAAGGCCAAGTACAAAAACCGCTGTGAGTGGGGGAACATGAACAAGATACTTGCGGTTTATGGGAATTCTTGTCAAAAGGAAAAGTAACTCCTTATCCCTCAAGTGAGGCAGGGAAACATATCGTTATACTTGAGGATACAGGAGCCACCCAAACTCTTGCTAGAAAAAGGCATAACTTTTCCCCAGAGAGCACACTGAATGCCAAGATTTTAGTGAATGGTATTGACTGGAAGGAGATACCTGGCCCTTTGTATCGGTTGCGCATAGAGTGTGACCTAATGTCTGGAACGGTAACAGTAGGCATTGTCCATAGTTTGCCTGTAGACGGAGTTGACTTACTCCGGGAAAATAATTTGGCCGGAGCGAAGGTAGTAACTTCTCCAGCAGTTGCAGAAAGACTAAGTGAAGTCAAAGCGACAGAGCAGTTGCAGGAAAAGATTCCAGGAATTTTCCTTCATGTGTAGTGACCCAAGCAGTGGCTAAACAAGTTCGATTATCGGAGGTCAAATTGGCACCAGGGACAGATCGCTGAATGTCTGAAACTTTCTTTGGGGATTTGAACAATCCAAAGGAAATGTTTATTTATTTTATTTAGAGATGCAGCACTGAAACAGGCCCTTCGGCCCACCGAGTCTGTGCCGACCATCAACCACCCATTTATACTAATCCTACATTAATCCCATATTCCTACCACATCCCCAACCACCAACCTATACTAGGGGCAATTTATAATGGCCAATTTACCTATCAACCAGCAAGTCTTTGGCTGTGGGAGGAAACCGGAGCACCCTGCGGAAACCCACGTGGTCACAGGGAAAACTTGCAAACTCTGCACAGGCAGTACCCAGAATTGAACCCAGGTCGCTGGAGCTGTGAGGCTGCAGTGCTAACCAGTGCGCCACTGTGCCCTTCAATAAATCATCTCCGATCAAGGCTCAGCAAATGAATGCAGAGTTAACTAAAGTAGAGCAATCGGCTCTAACTGAAGCTGAGGCAAATGGAGTTCCGGAGGGCGACTATATTAAAATTGGGATTTCGATGAGGAAGTGGAGACCTGCTCACAGACCTGTGGATGAAGAATGGATAGTAGTTCATCAGATAGTGGTACCACCCAAGTATCGCTGGGAATTATTAATCATAGCCCATGTAGGGATCGGGAAGACCCAGTCACGTATAAATCGACATTTTTACTGACTAGGTCTTTACAAGGACGTGGTGCAGTTTTGTAAAATGTGCCATACATGCCAGATTGTTGGGATGCAGCAACCTGCCATAAAACCAGCACCTCTAATTCCTATACCAGTTTTCGGGGAACCATTTAATAGGGTGTTGGTAGGCTGTGTGGGACCTCTACCAAAAACTTAAGTCGGACATCAATATATACTGACTATTACGGAAACAAAGTGATTCCTGACAACGCAGTTGGCCACTGACGTCATCAGGCTGTGCCAAGGTGTGCACGTGCGCAGACATGCTCCTGCTCTCTGCGCATGCGCTGTGTTCCAACTTGCCAGGATTGGTTGTGAATGCGCTGATGACGTCATCGTGTGACGTGTGCATCTTCGGGCAACGCGCCTGGTCAGCCTCTGCGCGTGCGCTTTACGCGTACAGCAATGCAACGCTAACGTATTCACCCATGCGTCAAGCTCTGCTCCCGCCCCCCCCTCGCTGCTCTCACTGGCCGCTCCGCTCTCTTTTCCCCCCCCCCCCCCCCCCACCCCCTTGCAGTTCTCCCTGGCTGCTCCGCTCCCCGCCCCCCTGCTGCTCTCTGCGGCCTGCTCTGCTCCCCCGCCTTTGCCCGGCCTGCTCCGTTCCCCGTCTCCCACCCTCCCCCGCGTCCCTGCCCACGGCCCGCTCCGCTCCCCCGCCCCCCCCCCCCCCCCGTCCCCGGCTCACTCACTCGCTTTTCCCCTCCCGCCATTGTATGCTGCCTTGTGTTTAGGTCAGGTTGCCTTCATGTGATTATTTGAGCAGTGCCATCTTTAGTCCTGGCAGCTGCCTGAAGTTGCAGACTGTGACGTTTTCGTGGCACATGCTGCATTTGTGCATGTGCCACTGCAGCACCACCTAGTGGTAGCGTTGTCAGCAAACGCAGCCTAACAAAAAAGATCAAACCCTGTACTATTGAGGTCCCTATTGAGCCCAACCACCCAGTCGCCCAACCCCATAAGGTGGGAGTTGGGGGTTGTTTGAGTTTCTCTATCAACGTACATTTCCCTGGACACTCGATTAGTTCCCCAAAGTGGAAAGGTTTGGTTAGCCAAAAGTAAACAGATACTTAAAATGCATGCAAAGAGGATAATAAAAATTCTGAACATATTGGCAAATGGTAATTGTCCTAATAGCAGGTCGATATTTAGTCATGGATCGCTCGTTTGATGTGAGAGACATGTATCCACGCTTTCTTCCCTTCCACCTTAACTGCTGCCTGGGTGGTCAGTAGCACCTGGAAAAGTCCCTCCCACTTGGCGCCCAATGGTTATTTTATGTATTTTCTTTACGTAGACCCAGACTCCTGGGACGATGTCGTGTCCTCCTTCTGGTGGGTCACCCGAAGCTGCTGTTACCTGCGAGGAAGCAGAACTGATAGCATTTGTTAGGTTGACAATATTCTAGTAGAGCGTCACTCATCAGGTGACAATCAGCTTTTCGCAAATCAATTGTTGCCGGCAGAGACATGGGTCTCCCTGTTATTTCAAATGGACTCAGGCCCGTAGTTCTGTTCGGAGTTGCCCTAATGCTGTGTAGGGTTGTCACCGCCCATCCTGCTTTCCGGGTACCGTTGTCAACAAAGGAGGAGCCATCTGTAAAAAGGATTAAATCTGGATTGTGCAATGCCTCCTCCGCCGCTTAGGTTACTTCCTCTGTCTCTCTCATAGCCTCCACGCAGTCATGCTCTTCCCCCTCTTGCTCCTCAGGCAACGGGAGCATAGTTGCTGGGTTTCCCGGGCTGGTGGCGCAGTGGTTAGCACCGCAGCCTCACAGCTCCAGCGACCCGGGTTCAATTCTGGGTACTGCCTGTGTGGAGTTTGCAAGTTCTCCCTGTGTCTGCATGGGTTTCCTCCGGGTGCTCCGGTTTCCTCCCACATGCCAAAGACTTGCAGGTTGATAGGTAAATTGGCCATTATAAATTGCCCCTAGTATAGGTAGGTGGTAGGAAAATATAGGGACGGGGGGGATGTGATAGGAATATGGAATTAGTGTAGGATCAGTATAAATGGGTGGTTGATGGTCGGCAGAGACTCGGTGGGCCGAAGGGCCTGTTTCAGTGCTGTATCTCTAAATAAATAAATATATATGGAGGTTGGGGGCCTCTAGGACCATTGTCCATCGGCTCCATCTGGCTGCTGTCACTTGGGATACTCTATTCATGGGCAGCAGTGTGTGGACGGTGTGCGGACACTTGACTGTTAGCTTTTGATCCAATACCAGACCTGCAGTAGCCATCTTGGCATGTGGCTTCCATGGCTCTTAAGCAACTGCCCCATCCTAGGACCACGGTGTCCAGTTTTCTCGAATAGTATCCAATAGGTTTCTGTTGGTCCCCATGCTCCTATGTCAATATGGCGGTCATGTATCCCTCTTTTTCATGTACAAACAGGGTAAACAGTTTCCTGTTGTCGGGGATTCCCAGGGCCGGCGCCGAACGCAAGGCCTTCTTTAAATTCTCTAAGACCTCTTGTTGGTATCTCGTAAGGGTGACTGCTTCCTTTGAGGCCCGCTTCCCTTTCAAGAGATCATTTAACGGTTGAGCCAGTTGTGTGTAGGAGTCGATCTAATTTCTGTTGAAGTTACACAAACTCAAAAAGGACCTAATCTCCTGGATAGTGGTGGGCTGTTTGGCAGCCCGGATGGCTGTGGTCCTGTCCTGGGTAAGTTCCCTCTTTCCTTTCGAAATATTTTGTCCCAGGTACACGACCTCTTCTTGGGCTATTTGCGCTTTGTTGATGCTGGCCTTGTGTCCTCTCCGATGGAGGTGGTCCAGCAGGGTATGCAGATCTTTTTTGTGTTGTTCTTCCATTTCAGAGGCTAACAGGATGTTGTCCACGTACTGGATGACCGTGGAGTGCATGGGAGGTAACTCCCTCAAATGGTTTTGTAGGGCCATATGAAATACCGTAGGGCTATTGTGGAAACCCTGTAGCAGCTGGGTCCAGGTGTACTGTTGTTGAACGGTAAAGGCGAACCACGGTCGGACCTCAGGTGCCAGTGGCACCGACCAAAATCCATTGGCCATGTCTATAACAGAGAACCATTCATGTTCCGGCCTCTGGGCATTGAATACCGTGGGTCAGCTACCAGAGGAGCCTTTTGATCAAGACACTGGTTATCCCTTCTATAATCAACAGTAAGCCGCCAGGTCCCGTTTGGTTTCCATACTGGCTACACAGGGCTGTTGGAGGTACTATGTGTTTTAACCAGTACGCCTTGCTCCTCTAATTGTCTAATGACAGGTAAGATTCCTGTAGTAGATGTTGGACTAATGGGGTATTGTTTAGTACAGGGCGGAGCGGATCCTGTGAACGTTGCTGGTTCCATTTGAAGTAGCCCACAATCGTTCTTATCCCGAGCCATATTGGGTGCTCCCTCAGCTCCTCCTCCTTCAGACTTCTGATAGATCATGTTATCTGGCCGCCTTCAAAATGCAACGAGGAGTTCAGCTGGGTAAGAAAGTCCATACCCAGAAGGGCCTGGTCCACAGAACCTATCCAGACTGGTGTTATCAATTCGTGTAGACCAAGACCAATGTGTATGGGCTGAGTTTTCCTGATCACCCACCCATTGCCCCCAGCCCCATGGGCCATTTTAACTTTACCGTCCATCGGTATAGAGTTCCCATATCGTTGAGGTAGACACGTTAATTCGGCCCCAGTATCCAGCAGGCAGTCTATATCTTGATCACCCACCCTCGCGGTTATATACAATCCATCTCTTCGTCATTCTATTAGTGCCAGGAGGGGCACCGAAAGGGCGAGGGAGGGCTCCGCTAGTTTTTTGCCGCACCAAGTAATGCCAGTACCTCCTTCCGTTGCTGGGGTGACAACTGTTTGAATTTTTCTAGGTCATTGCCTTCAGGGGAGGGACTTGGTCTTGGCGCTGGATTGCTTCCTTGCCGTCCTCTTCCCCATCCCTTTGATGTACACATCTTAGCCCAATGGCCTTCCTTACCACAGTAATGGCATGCCCCGGATCGCCTATCTTGCGCCTTATCAGGGCCTTTGGGCATCCAACCCGCCTGCAGAGCTCGGAGCTTTGTTCCCATGTCCCTGTCCAGCTGACTGCATCGATCTTTCAACTGTGCGTGGGTTACTCCTGTGCCTTCCCAATCTGGTAAGGTTACCTTCAACATCTTGGATAATTCTGGTTTTAGCCCTGCAATAAAAGCAGACTTCAAAGGCACAAAACGGGTATTGTCCAGATCCTCTGGGGCAATGTCCGTTATCCCCGAGTGTTCCAGCCAAACAGATCTAAACCTCTCTTCATATGCCCGCACCTCTTCGGTACCTTTTTGCTGACAGGCTGTAATTTTATTCCAATCCGTCTTTGCGGGACAGAACGCTCGCAGCCGCTGACTAATCGCAGCCCATCCGGCATCCAGTTGTTGCTCGTCCTCGCCCAAAGCAGTTTGGACCTCTCTGTTCAGTCTTCGCCCCACTCACCCGGGCACCATCACAGTCAAAATTTGTACCCCGTCCCATGGGTGGAGGTGGTAAATTCCCTTCAGATGTTCCAACTGTTCCCATGTCTTCTGATCCCCCTTTTACAGGTCAGGCAATTCTTTGGACCATTTATCAATTTTCTCAGGATCCGCTGGGGCATGCATCCAATAAGTGTTGTGCTCAGACGTGATCACCTCGTTACCGTCTGTAGTCCTCTTTTCCTGCTTGACCTTAACGCGTTTCTGTTTAAGTGGGCGAGCCGCGCAAAAGGAAACTCATCAGTATCGCTTTCTTCGCTGGAGCACTCAGCTTCCTCTATACCGGCTTCACGCCGATGCGTTTTTCGTAGTTCTTTTAGTAACAACTCCAGGTCCGGGTACAGGTGGGATGGTTGTGGTTGGCGGGGTCCGCAGGGCGGTCCTGGTCCCTTCGGTTGGGTCACCTGTCCGTCTTGTAATTGTTTTTTAAGTTCTTTAATTTCAGTCTCCAGCCTTTCCTTTTCGGATTGTTTTTCAGTCTCTAATTTTTCTAATTTAAGCTTTTCCTTTCTTAATTGTTCGCAAACCGCCTTCAATTGGTCCTTCGCATTAGTCAGGTCGCGGTCGCGTTGAGACAGTTGAGCTTGTTGGATAATTTCATTATGCTGTCTGATCTGGCCCATTACGACTAAGGACCATTGGGTCCGTTCTTTATCATTTTAAACGGGTCGTTTTTCCCCAAACTCTCTTTATATCTTCCAGGGACCAGTGTCCCTTGGAGGCACCATAGTTCTGTTCAATTTCAGTACAGGTTTCAGCCAAACTAAACTGTTGCTCTATATATCCTATTAACTGCCAAAGAATTTCATCTTCGGAAATGTCTGGCGGGGCCTGCCCGCCTTTTATGGTGGTTGGCAACTGTCGGTTTCCTTCTTCAGTCATTGTACCAATTTTGTGTGGGGGAGGGGGTCTCGAACGGTGGGGCTTCTTATACAGATGCCGTGGAGCTTTTCAGCCGGGCTGGTGTATTACCATTGACCCCTTTAGACGTCTATAAAGGGGGTCAGAGCCTCGGAAGAGTTCGGGATCGCGTGGTGGAGTACCGAAACTGGCCAACGGCCGAGGACTTTTTAAAGTAAAGAGGAGTCCTTACCTCCGGGGCCGATATAGGTCTGATGTCCAGGGCTTCGGTCTTTAATCCTCCAGCGATCCTGCCGACTACACCAAGTTGTTGGATCCCATCAGTTACAAAGAGAGACGAAGTCTGACCGTAACTTTTAGAAACTTTATTGCAGTATATGGTTGTTACATTCTAAGGTTACAAAAGAACAAAAAGCAAAACATGTGCTCACTACAGCCAGCCTTTCTTATAGTTATTCAAACAAAACTAGTAACGTGCCCCCCCCCCCCCATCTTTGTTTGAGTAGTTTGCAGACTTCTGTTATCAGTACATGATTGGTTCATTCATCCCAGCATTTTATTTTTGCATTTTATTTCAGTAGTTTCACATCCCTCCTCCTTGAACTGTTAGGCTGATTATTAAACAATAGGCTACTATTAAGCTATCTGCAGCTGTCCTGTTAGCTTCTGCTTGTTATTTTTTATAAATTGGCTCCACAGTTAGTTTGTTAGTTGTTTAGCTTACTTTTGATCTGACTCCACAGTTAACAAAGGGTTTATGAAGGTCCACGGTTAACAAAGCATTTATGAAGGCAATGCTGTTGATGTGGTGTGCATGGACTTTCAAAAGGCATTTGATACAGTGCCTCACAACAGACTTGTGAGCAAACTTGTAGCTCATGGAACAAAAGGGACAGTGGCAACATGGATCCAAAATTGGCTGAGTGACAGGAAACAAAGAGTCGTGGTTAATGGATGTTTTTTGGGCTGGAGGAAGGTTTGTAGTGGAGTTCCCCAGGAATCATTGTTGGGTCCCTTGCTTTTCCTGATATATATTAATGACCTAGACCTTAGTGCATAGGGCACAAATTTCAAAGTTTGCAGATGATACGAAACTTGGAATCATTGAGAACTGTGAGGAAGCTAGTGTAGAACTTCAAAAGGACATAGACAAGTTGGTGGAATGGGCAGACAGGTGGCAGATGAAGTTCGATGCAGAGAAATTTGAAGTGATTCATTTTGGTAGGAAGAACATGGACAGACAATATAGAATAAAGGGGGTGCAGGAGCAGAGGGACCTAGGTGTATATGTGCATAAGTCATTGAAGGTGGCAGGACAGGTTGAGAGAGCAGTTAATAAAGCATAATGGTATTCTGGGCTTTATTAATAGGGGCGTAGAGTATAAGAGCAAGGAAGTTATGATGAACTTGTATAAGACGCTGGTCCGGCCTCAGCTGGAGTATTGCGTCCAGTTCTGTGCGCCCCACTTTAGGAAAGACGTGAGAGCATTGGAAAGAGCACAGAAAAGATTCAAGAGAATGGTTCCAGGGGTGATGAATTTTAGTTATGAAGATAGATTGGAGAAGTTAGGACTGTTTTCCTTGGAGAAGAGAAGACTGAGAGGTAATTAGAGGTATTCAAAATCATGAGGGGTCTGGACAGAGTAGAGACAGAAACTGTTCCCACTCGTGAAAGGATCGAGACCGAGAGGGCACAGATTTAAAGTATTTGGTAAGAGAAGCAAAAGTGACATGAGGAAAAAGTTTTTCATGCAACGAGTGGTTAAGGTCTGGAATGCACTGCCTGAGAACGTGGTGGAGGCAGGTTCAATTGAAGCATTCAAAAGGGAATGAGACAGGTATATGAAAAGGAAGTATGTGTAGGGTTATGGGGAGAAGACGGGAATGGAACTGAGTGAATTGCTCTTTTAGAGAGCCATTGCGGACACGATGGACCGAATGGCCTCCTTATGCACTGCAACGATTCTGTGAATACTTTCTTGTTTAATAAAGAAACCTGGTTGGATTTTATTGTGAAATAAAAATAGAGTATATAACTGGCTGTAACGGTAACTGGGTAAACATTTAAATATATGTTGTGACTCGTGGAGAAGTGGAACTAGAGAAAGACAGTGCACTCCTCCCGCCTCAGTCGTAACGCTGTCTGTTGGATTCGCTCTATGTTTCGGCACTGTTTCAACCTCCGGTGCCCACTCAGTCTTGCGCTTCAAAACCAAAGGTTGTATATGTCCTCAAAATGTGGAATTGATGATTAACAAAGACATGTGAGCAACTGGAAGAGAAGAGAGGGCAGACGGAAGGAAGGTGAAGTTTGCAGAAAGTAGGGAAAAAAGAGCTGATTAGAGAGATCTGCCCAATGAATTATATCATGGCTTATAAAAGAGGAATGTGGAAGATAAATCGAGATAGCAAAGGATGAAGTATTAAAACAGGAAATTAACTCGAAATAGTTTCAGGAAGAAGCATTTTTTTACCGTGAGCTGCAATAACCAGCTTCTTGTAATTGATTTGAATGTGGAATGTAAATGTTTAGCCTTTCAAAATATTTGTGAAAAGTATTAGTTCTGTAATGGAGTTTACTAAATGATGTTTACAGAGTCATTTTTATGTTAATTTAGCTATTCTGAAATCTAAATAATTATCTGTTTAGAGCAGTGTGAACAGTAGATTTCCCTGCAGAGCTCTTTGTACCACTGTAAAATTGGCCTTTATAGCCACTCCAGGTGCTGCTTCACAAACCACTGACCACCTCCAGGCGCTTATCCATTGTCTCTTGAGATAAGGAGGCCAAAGAGTGGGACGTATTGTATATTGTTGAATGCTACATAAGGGATCCTGAGTTAATGGAAATCCACTTCAAGATTTTTTTAAATGGCATTTTAAACTTGCAGGCTGCATAACTGCTTGCATGGCAATTTATCGTATTCTGTTTGATACTGTTGAAATATAAATATGTTTTGAATTGCGTCGTTGTGGCTGTCTGTGTAAATGCATACAGTCCTCTTTGAAGTACAAAGCTGCACATCAAATGTAAATTGTTGGCCTGAGGCAAGTGAAATCCCATGCTACACTTTTACAATATGTTCTTATGTTATCCAAGTGGGATAGCCAATGCTTTCAGGCTTTGAGCTGCAGGTCTGGTATAATGGGTATAGATTCTAATAATCTTAGTATGAGTAAAATATGATGAGTTTATATTGGGTGCAATTTTTTTTTCTTGTGCATCAAATAAACTAACTTCAAATTTAGTTAACCTCATTTTTTTTCCTGTCAAGTATAAAGATTGTATGTAGAGTGAATTTGAGAAATTCTGGGCTAGAATTTGCTGACAAAATAAAGCCGGGTTTAATTCACGTGCTGTAATTAACATGTAAAGTGTCCAATAATGTGCGATGAGGAAGGGATATTCCGTGAGTTGCAAATCACTACAAATTGCTGGAAGGTTCACACTGCTCTGCCATTATATTTTTATTGCTCGTTTGTGGGATGTGGCCATAGCTGGTAAGGCTGACATTTGTTGCCCATCCCTAATTGCCCTTGAACTGAGTGTCTTGCTAGGCCATTTCAGAGAGCATTTTATGAGTCAACCACATTGCTGTGGGTCTGGAGTCACATGTAGGCCAGACCAGGTAAGGATGGCAGATTTCCTTCCCTAAAGGACATGAGTGAACCAGATGGGTTGTTACAACAATCGACAATGGTTTGACGGTCACCGTTAGACTAGCTTTTAATTCCAGATTTATTGATTGAATTCAAATTTCACCATCTGTCGTGGTGGGATTCGAACCCATGTCCCTAGAGCATTAGCCTGGGCTCTGGATTACTAGTCCAGCGACATTACCACTACGCCACTGCCTCCATTAGCATCACGAAGTTGGCAGCTCACTGATGACCTCCCCATGAGTTTCAAGAAATTGCTGCTTTTGTGCACTAATTACCAGTTAAACTCTCTGTGGAAAGTTAGTACTTGTACTTAACAATGGAAGTACATTTTTTAGGGATGAGATTTATGTTGCTACAATAAGCCACATAAGGAAATAATAGAACAGGTGACCAAAGTAGTCGATTTTCAGGGGCATCTTAAAGGAGAAGGGAGAGAGAGAGGAAGTTCCATGGTTTGGGACCTAATTAGCTGAAGGCACCACCACCAATGGTGGAGCGATGAAAATTGGTAATGTGCAAGAGGCCAGAATTGAAGGACTGCAGATATCTTGCTGGGTTGCAGTGCTGGAGGAGATTTGTGCTTGGTCGTTCACTTTGGTCTTAAAAATAGTAAAGCAGAATATTTTTTAAAAGATGTGAAACTGGTGAGTGTTGATGTTCAGAGAGACTTGGGGGTACTCGTACAAGGAACTTGCAAAGTTAACATGCAGGTGCAGCAGGCTATTAGTAAGGCAAATGGCATGTTGGCCTTTATTGCAAAGGGATTGGAGTACAGGGATAAAGAAGTCTTACTAAAATTGTACAGGGCTTTGGTGAGACCGCACCTGGAATACTGTGTGCAGTTTTGGTCTCCACATTTAAGCAAGGATTTACTTGCACTGGAGACAGTGCAGTGAAGATTTGCTAAATTGGTCGCTGGGATGAGGGGGTTGTCCTATGATGAGAGGCTGAGTACAGTCTAGGCTTGTTTTCACTGGAGTTTAAAAGAGTGAGGGGAGTCTTGATTGAAGTATATAAGATCCTGAACGGTCTTGTCAAGGTGGATGTGGAAAGGATGTTTCTTCATCTGGGTGAGTCCAAAACTCAGGGACACTCTTTTAAAATTAGGGGTTGCCCTTTTAGAACAGGCAAGGAGAATTTTTTACTCTGAGGGTTGTGCGACTTTGGAATTCTCTGCCTCGGAAGGTGGTCAAGGCGGGATCATTGAATATTTTCAAGGAAGAGGTCGATAGTTTCTTGTTAGGCAAGGGAATCAAAGATTATCAGGGGGAGATGGGAGTGTGGAATTGGAGACAGAAACAGATCAGCCAATATCTTCTTGAATGGCGGAGCAGGCTCGACGAGCCAAATGGTGATCTAATTGAAACATACAAGATTCTGAAAGGGCTTGATAGTGTAGAAGCTGAGAGATTGTTCCCACTGGTCAGGGAATCTAGAACACTGGGACAGTCTCAGGATAAGGGGTCAATCATTCAGGACTAAGCTGAGGAGAAATTACTACACTCAAAAGGTTGTGAATTTTTGGAATTCTCTGCCCCAGATGGTTGTGGATGCTCCATCATTGAATACATTTCTGGCTGGGATAGATTGATTTTTGGTCTCGCAGGGAATCCAGGGATATGGGGCGTGGGCAGGAAAGTGGAATTGAAGCCCAAGATCAGCCATGATCGTATTGAATGGCGGAGCAGACTTGATGGGCCATTTGATCTACTTCTGCTTCTATTTCTTGTGTTATGTTAGACAAGTTTGACATAACCTCCTTGCTCTTGTACTCTATATCCCTATTAATAAAGCCTGGATACTGTAGGCTCTATTAACAGCCCTCTCAACCTGTCATGCCACCTTCAATGACTTATGCACATATACACTCAGGTCCCTCTACTCCTGCATCCCCTTTGGAGTTGTAACCTTTATCTTATATTGTCTCTCCATGTTTTTCCTACCAAAATGAATCGCTTCACATTTCTCTGCATTGAACCTCATCTGCCACATGTCTGTCCATTCCACCAACTTGTCTATGTCTTTTTGAAGTTCCACACTATCCTCACAGTACACATTGCTTCCAAGTTTCGTATCATCTGCAAATTTTGAAATTGTGCCCTGTACACCAAGGTCTAGGTCATTAATATATATCAGGAAAAGCAAGGGTCCCAACACTGACCCCTGGGGAGCTCCAATACAAACCTTCCTGCTTGAAAAACAACTATTAACCCTGACTCTCTGTTTCCTGTCACACAGCCAATTTCATACCCATGTTGCTACTGTCCCTTTTATTCCATGAGTTTGTGTGGCACTGTATCAAATGTCTTCTGGAAGTCCATGTACATCACATCAACAGCATTGCCCTCATCAACCCTCTGTGTTACCTCTTCAAAAAAACTCCAGCAAGTTAGTTAAACACGATTTTCCCTTGACAAATCCGTGCTGGCTTTCATTAATTAACCTGCATTTGTCCATGTGCCTATCAATTTTGTCCCGAATTATTGTTTCTAGAGGTTTCCCCACCACCGAAGTTAAACTGATGGGCCTGGGCTGTTCTTTATACCCTGTTTTGAACAAGGATGTAATATTTGAAATTCTCCAGTCCTGTGGTACCACCCCTAAATCTAAGGAAGACTAGAAGATTATGGTCAGTGCTTCCGCAATTTCCACTCACTTCCCTCCATATGCTTGGATACCTCATCTGGTCCTGGCGCTTTATCAACTTTAAGTATAGACAACCTATCTAATACCTCCTCCTTATCAATTTTAAATCCTTCTCGTGTATTAATTACCTCCTGTTTCATCATGGCCTGGTTGCATTTTCTTCTTTAGTTTATACAGATGTAAAGTATTCATTTAGTACCTAAGCTATTCCCCCTGCCTCCATGTGTAAATCCCTTTTTAATTCCTAATGAGTCCTGCTCCTCCGTTTACTACCTTTTTACTATTTATATTCCTATAGAAGACTTTGGGATTTCTTTTTATGTTAGCTGTCATTTTTCCTGCTGACTTTTGATTCCAATTTATTTGGCCCAGATTCATTCATATCCCATTGAAGTTGGCCTTCCCCAATTAATTATTCGTACTCCAGATTGTTTTTTAAAATTCTTTCATGGGTTTGGGCATCGCAGGAAAGGCTAACATTTGTTGCACATCCCTAATTGCCTTTGATAACTGAATGACTTGATCAGCCATTTCAGAGGGCAATTAAGAGTCAACCATATCGCTGTGGGTCTGGAGTCACATGTAGGCCAGACCAGGCAAGGATGGCAGATTTCCTTCCCTAAAGGACATTAGTGATCAGATGGGTATTTATGACAATCGATGATAGTTTCATGGCACTATTACTGAGACAAACTTTCAATTCCAGTTTTTAAAAATTAAATAATTGAATTTAAATTCCACCAGCTGCTGTAGTGGGACTTGAACCTGTGTCCTCAATGGGCCTGGGCCTCCAGATTACTAATTCAGTGACATTACCACTATGCCACCAATCTAAACCTTTTCACATACATGCATATTAACCCTGATTTAGAGTTTATTTCTTTCTCCCTCACTCTGATCCCAGCTAATAACTTACTATTCCCTACTCTGGTGCTATCTATCTCACCTAGTATTCTGTGCACCTTCGTATTCCTCTCTGATATTTCCTCCTCGTTCCCACACCCCAGCCAAGTTTGTTTAAACCCTCCCATAAGCACAAGCAAATCGCCTTGCACGGAATTCAGTCATGGCTCTATTAGATGCAATTAGTCCATCTTGTACAGGTCCCATTTCCCCAGAGCCGGTCCCAATGTCCTAAAAATCTAAAGCTCTCCCTCCTGCACCATTTTCCAGCCACTCATTCATCTGCTTTGTCCTCCTGTTCTTATACTCACTTAGGCGTGGCACTCGGAGTAATCTGGAGATTACTACTTTTGCGGTCCTGCTTGCTATTTTCCTACCTAGCTCCCTTATTTCTGACTGCAGGACCACATCCCTCTTCCTACCTAAGTCTATTCCCCTAACTATCGAATCACCTATCACTATTTTTCTTCCAGTCTTCCTTGTACCCACCCTGTGCAGCTGAGCCACCTGTGGTGCCATGGCCTTGGCTCTGGCTGCACTCCCCAGATGAACCATCACTCTCCTCAGTATTCAGAACAGAATACTGGTTGGAGAGTGGAATGCACTCAGGCCTGCTGCATTACCTGCCTCTTCCTACTTGACTGGCCACCCATTCCCTCTCTCCCCACATACTCTTAAACTGCGGGGTGACCACGTGTATAAACGTGCTATCCACGAAGCTCTCAACCTCACGAATGTGCTGCAGTGACACCAGCTGCTGCTCAGGTTCCAAAACCCGTAGCTCAAGCTGCTGCAACTGATTACACTTCCTGCACATATGGTTATCCAGGACACAGGATGTGTCCTGGAGCTCCCACATAGCATAGGGTGTGCACTTGAGAGGTTGGTACAGCCCTGCCATTCCTCTATCTATTAAATTATAAACCCTGTTACTACAAATACACCCTGTTACTGCTAACATATACCTCAAGTTTTGAGAAGAAATAACACAAATAGTCTCTAAGAAATTCAGTAGGGCATTGAGAAAAAACTTCTTTACCAAGACAGCAGAGAGAATGTGGAACTTGCTACCACAGGAAGAGTTGGACGACAGTGTTGATGCATTTAAGAGGAAACCGCAAGCATATGAGGGAGAAGGGAATAGTGATAGAACTATAATTAGATGAGGAAGGTTGGGAGGAGATCAAGTGAAACATAAATGCATGGACTGGTTATATGAATGGCCTGTTTCTGTGATTATATCTAATTAATAAAGCTTCATTATTGTCCCCAACATAAATACTGCTAGTTACAATCTGCTACGTAATAAAGTGCTATGCAAACGCAGTGTATGATCATGATGCAGCTGAAACATATTTGTCAGGAATTGCTTGGTGTCCTGTTTCTGAAAACGTGCGGAGCAAATGCTAATTTTATTTCAGTTGTAATGATGAAATCGTGTTTTTTTTAATCACTAGTGCTAGTGAACTAATTTTAGTCATTGCAAATGACTTGAGACTTTTTTTGGACTGGAATATTTTCTGCCCACAATAGCATATTTGTAGAGGTCATTTGAACAGCCAGGGTTTCTGAAATTTGTAGCCACACCATTCTTCTGTCAAGTTGCCCATTCGTGCATTGTACAAGAGCCCTCCTGTGGAAACCATGGGTAACTAAGGTTTGGGCACTTATCAATGCACATTGAAGCTTCTAAGTGAAACTAAGTCTCTCTTCTATACCTATATATGAATTTATACCCTAAATTTGTAAAATTGGAGGACTAACCTGGCACAACACATATGATTTAGTTCTGTTTATTATGTGTAAGTTGCATCCAGTTAAGATCAGGAGAGTCCAACATTTCTTAGCAGTATGCAGGTTCACATTAAAGGTTTATTTGGCTCCAACCATTGGACAAATTTGAGTCTCTATGTTTCATTGTAGTTGTCTTCTGTGAGACTACAATTTGGCCACTGGTACAAGAAAGACTGATTCAGCAGTGTAAAAGTGGGAACCTAATTCAAGGATGTCTGTCTCCGGTTATCTGAATGAAACAAGTTCCAATTGTAAAAGCATTGTTCTGGCTAATTCTTTGCATATCCAAGGCATCAATGAAAACATGTTAGCTAAGAAAGTGGGAAGGTGAATTCCTCTGCACAAACAATGTCCATCTGATTAATCTCACAAATGATATCAAATTATATTCATTTTTGTATATTCTATTACGCGATTTATTTTTATTTTTAGTCGTTCTTGGCATGACACGTCGCTGGCTCGACCTGCATTTATTACCCATCTCTAATTGCCCTTGAGAAAGTGGTGGTGAGCTGCCTCTTGAACCACTGCAGTCCTTGAGGTGTAGGTATACCCACAGTGCTGTTAGGAAGGGAGTTGCAGGGTTTTAACCCAGCAACAGTGAAGGAATGGCGATATAGTTCCAAGTCAGGATGGTGTGTGGCTTGAGGGGAACTTGCAGGTGGTGGTGTTCCCATGCATCTGCTGCCCTTGTCCTTCTTGGGTTAGAGATCGCAGGTTTGGAAGGTGCTGTCGAAGGAGCTTTGGCGTGTTGCTGCAGTGCATCTTGTATATGTTGTACACTGCTGCCACTGTGCATCGATCTCTGAAGGGAGTGAATGTTGAAGGTGGTAGATGGGGTGCAATCATGCGGGCTGCTTTGTTCTGGATGGTGGCGAGCTTCTTGAGTGTTGGAGCTGCACCCATCTGTTGACCCTCGTACTACAGTGTCAACCGACACTTACACGAGATACTTCGTACGAAACACTTTTATTAGTACTTAAATCACTTGTTAAGCTATTCGTTATTTCACTTGTTAAACTACTTGTTACAATAAATACTACCCGTTGCGAGGTGAGGTGATCAGTCTCCCTCCCGATGGGTTCCCTTCACTGAGTTCCGGGCCCAGGACTGTCTTCCACGATGGTTGTTCCTGCAGGCCTTCACTCCTGATGTCTCCGATGTTCTTTTGTCCAGGTTCTGCTGGTGCCATGTCATGATATGCATGTACACCTGGCCCAATTTCCCTTGTCGTTGAGACTTAAGCTCATCGTCGGTTTGACTAGGTCTCTGTTAAACAAGATTCCTTTCTCTGTCCATTGTTCCTTGTTTGGCGACCTTTTGCCAACAGTTTTATGTTAAGCAGTTCTTAGCACATGCCGCTTAGTCAGCAGGCTGATCCCTTTAAACTGCAACCACAGCTCTTTTCTCCTCTTCACAGTTCTGGTGCAAGGTTGGCTTCTTTACCCATCATGCTTTGTAGATGTTTAGCTGTTAGCCATACAGCTGCATTCCTGGATGGTGTCGAGCTTCTTGCGTGTTGTTGGAGCTGCACCCATCCAGGCAAGTGGAGAGAATTCCAACACATTCCTGACTCGTACCTTGTAGATGGTGAACAAGCACTGGGAAGACAGGAGGTGAGCTATTAGCCGCAGAATTCCCAGCCTGCTCTTGTAGCCACAGCATTTATGTGGCTGGTCAAGTTCAGTTTCTGGTCAATGGTGACCCCCCCCCCCCCCCCAGGATGATAGTGGGGGATTCAGCGATGTTAATGCCATTGAACATCAAGGGAGATGTTTAGATTCTCTCTTGTTTGAGATGGTGATCGCTTGTCACTTGAATGGCACAAATATTACTTGCCACTTGTCAGCCCAAGCCTGGATATTGTCTGGGTCTTGCTGCATTTCTACACTGACTTCAGTATTTGAGGAGTTGCGAATGGTGCTGAACACTGTGCAGTCATCAGCGTACATCCCCACTTTTGACCTTATGATTGAAGGAAGGTCATTGATGAAGCAGCTGAAGATGGTTGGGCCTATCACTACCCTGAGGAGCTCCTGCAGTGATGTCCTAGAGCTGAGATGATGGACCTCCAACGACCACCACCATCCTTTGCGCTAGGCATGACTCCAATCAGTGGAGGGTTTTCCCCCAATTCCCATTGACCTTAGTTTTGCTGGAGCTCCTTGATGCCATACTTGGTCAAATGCTGCCTTGGTGTCAAGGGCAGTAATTATCACCTCACCTGTGGAGTTAAACTCTTTTTTTTGTCCATGTTTGGACCAAGGTTGTTTTGAGCTAAGGAGCTGAGTGGCCCTGGCTGAACCCAAACTGAGTGTCAGTGAGCAGGTTATTGCTGAGCAAGTGACACTTGATAGCACTGTCAATTACTTTTTCCATCACTTCGCTGATGATCAGGAGTTGCTAATTGGCCAGCTCAGATTTGTTCTGCTTTTTGTGCACAGGACATACCTGGGCAACTTTCCAAATTTCTGGGTAGATGCCAGTGTTTGTAGCTGTATTGGAACAACTTGGCTTGGGACGTGGCTAGTTCTGGAGCACCATCCTAGGAACATAGGAGCAGGAGTAGGCCATTCGGCCCGTCAAGCCTGCCTGGCATTCAATACGATCATGGCTGATCTTCCATTTCTATGCCTTATTCCCACAGCATCCTCATATCCCCTTATTTCATTTGTATTTAGAATTTGCTGGAATGTTGTTGGGGCCCATAGCCTTTGCAGTATCCAATGCCTCCAGCCATTTCTTGATATCACGTGGAGTTAACAGGATTGGCTGAAGACTGTGATGCTGGGGACCTCAGGAGGAGGCTGAGATGAATCATCCACTCGGCACTTCTGACTGAAGTTGGATGCAAATGCTTCAGCCTTGTCTTTTCCACTGATGTGCTGGGCTCCTCCATTGTTGAGGATGGGTATATTTGTGGACCCTTCTCCTCCTGTCAGTTGTTTAATTGTCTACCATCATTCACGACTAGCTGTGGTAGGACAGCAGAGCTTCGATCTGATCCTTTGGTTGTGGGATTGCTTAGCCCTGTCTATTTCATGCTGATGCCTCATTTTTAGGTATGCCTGGTGCTGCTCCAGGCATGCCCTCCTGCACTCTTCATTGAACCAGGGTTGGTCCTTCGGCTTGCTGGTAATGGTAGAGTGGGGAATATGCCGGACCATGAGGTTACAGATTGTGGTTGAATACAATTCTGCTGCTGATGGCCCACATCACCTCATGGATGCCCAGTTTTGAGTTGCTAGATATGTTTGAAATCTATCCCATTTAGCACGGTGGTCGTGCCACACAACCTCAATGTGAAAACAGGACTTCGTCTCCACAAGGACCTGCGGTGGTCACTCTTACCAACGCTGTCATGGACAGATGCATCTGCGACAGGCAGATTGGCGAGGACAAAGTTAATTAGATTTTACCGCCTTGTTGGTTTCCTCACCACCTGCCACAGACCCAGTCTAGCAGCTATGTCCTTTAGGACTCAGCCAGCTCGGTCAGTCGTGATGTTCCCGAGCCATTCTTGGTAATAGACATTGAAGTCTGCCACCCAGAGTACATTTTGTACCTTTGCTACCCTCAGTGCTTCTTCCAGTTGGTGGTCGACATAGAGAAGCACTGATTCATCAGCCGAGGGAGGGAGATAGGTGGTAATCAGCAGGCGGTTTCCTTGCCTATGTTTGATCTGATGCCATGAGACTTTGTGAGGTCTGGAGTCAATGTTGAGGACTCCCAGGGCAACTCCTTCCTGACGTTGTCATTTCAGGTGCTGTCCGGTTTCCTTCCTTTTCTTAGACTTTGTAGCGATTTGATACAACTGAATGACTAGCTAGGCCATTCCGGGGGCAGTTAAGAGTCAACTATGTTGCTGTGGGTCTGGAGTCACATGTAGGCCCGACCAGGTAAGGACGGCAGATTTCCTTCCCTAAAGGGCATTGGTGAACCAGATGGGTTTTTACAATAATTGACATTGATTTCATGGTCACCACTAGACTAGCTTTCTAATTCCAGACTTACTAATTGAATTCAAATTTTCCATCTGCCATGATGGGATTCAAACCGATGTCCCCAGAGCATAAGCTTGGGGTTCTTGGTTACTAGTTACTCGTCTAGTGACATTACCACTACACCACTGTCTGTAAAGTTATAAAATAACTTTATATTTTGTAGTTTCATTTAATCTCAAGATAATGCTTGTGCTGTGTCTTATGTGTTTTATAAAATCAATCATTAAATTAAAAAAGTGCTGGAAACACTTAACAAGTCAGGAAGCATCTGTAGGGAAAGGGTTAACATTTTAGGTCTTGTGATCTTTTGTCAGAACCTTTATGAAGTAATGTAGAATTTTGTTTTAAGTACTTTATTATTGGCTTTTTTTGCAGTTAATGAGTTAAATTTTGTTCTCTACTTTAAATATTATAAAACAGAATTAGCTCCTAAATTGTGCCCGTAACCCATTTGTGGCTCCATCTCAACTGGACAAAAATAACCCCATTCAATGGCATATCTTGCACAGTAGCCCAGTCTTGCACTCATTCATTGTCACAGGAAAATGAATAATACTTTGTTTCAAAAATGTAATTTTATATTAAAATAAGTTTTTTTTTAAAAAAAGCTATTTTTAAGATTTGCCAAATCATTCCTTATAATGGCATCTCACTGGTGTTTCTATAAAATTAAAATTCCTCAAATCTTCCAGAACCAGCTAGATCACCTCCATCATGGGCTCATAAAATTGAGGCAGATAGCTTTGTAGCTCTGGGAGAGAAGGAGAACTCCAAATGTCAAATGGCTGGGAAGTGAGCAAGCACTGAAGAGCAATGATACCATCTAGAAAAGTAGGACTGTGGAGGGAGAGAATCACCACTGAGCAGCAATGGAGTCAAGGGAAAAGGAAAACTTCAAGAACAGTGGGATCAGGGTTCAGGGAGGAAAAGCGTAAATGCTGAGGAGCGGTGGAACCAGGGGTTCTGGAGGGCAGAGAAAGAAAACACTGAGAAGCTTGGGACCTGATCAGAAAATTAATAGAACAATGAAAAGAAAAACAGGAATATTGAGACTGATCAAGTGGATTTGAGAGTGCTAAAAGCAGGGAAACCAGGGAGGAAAAGAGCATGAAGCAGCAGCAGGACTAAAAACTGTTTTAGGAAACCAGTCCTCAAATTCCTGTATCAACAGCTGTTCTAGCCTCCTCCCAACATGTGTAGTTTTTTTTTGTGTGTGAGAATAAGATTTGGTTCAAAGCTACTTCATTGAATTCCCACAGCAGAATGTTGATTATCAATTCCCCAAACTAGGCAATAGCCCATAATACAGAATCTGGATTGTACAATCCTTCAAAGCTCATGGTTAAGTAATGTGTTTGAATTGTAATAGTGAGATTCGAAGCAAGCAAATATTCTAAGCAGGTCTCCAGGTCTTACTTGGAAAGCTTAGGTGCCATCTTAAGACTGGAGTATTTCACAAACAGTTCAGACAAAGCACACATTGTTATCCTGAATGGTGAACAACAACTAGCTTAAGAGAAAAAGTATGCATTTACATAGCACTTTTCACATCCTAAGGACATCCCAAAGCACTTTATAGTCAATTCTAAATTTTTGAAATGCAGTTACTACTGTAATGCAAGGAAATGCAGCAGGACCCACAAATAATGAAATGAAGGACGAGGTAATCTGTTCTAGAGATATTGGTTAAGGGATAAATATTCACTAGGATACTGGGGCAAACTCCCCTGCTCTTCTTGGAATGTGTTGGCTCCTGGTCTGAAAATGCCTCAATTTTAAAATTCTCATCCTTGATTTCAAATGTGTCCATGGCCTTGCCCCTCCCTATCTCTGTAACTACGTCCTTCAGCCCTACAAACCTCCAAGATCTCTAATTCTGGCCTGTTGCACATCTCTAATTTTCATCACTCCACCATTGGCATTTGTGCCTTCAGCTGCCTGGGCCCGAAGCTCTGGAATTCCCTCCCTGAATCTCTCCCCTTTTTAAGATGCTCCTTTAAACCTAACTCTTTGATCATTTATTTATTTAAGAGATACAGCACTGAAGCAGGCTCTTCGGCCCACCGAGTCTGTGCCGACCATCAACCACCCATTTATACTAATCCTACATTAATTCCATTATCCTCTCTCATCCCCACCTTCCCTATATTCCCCTACCACCTACCTATACTAGGGACAATTTATAATGGCCAATTTACCTATCAACCTGCAAGTCTTTGGCTGTGTGAGGAAACTGGAGCACCTGGCGAAAACCCACGCGGTCACAGGGAGAACTTGCAAACTCCGCACAGGCAGTACCCAGAATCGAACCCGGGTTGCTGGAGCTGTGAGGCTGCGGTGCCAACCACTGCGCTGCCCATTATCAAATTGTATTTGGTAACACTCCTGTTAAGTGCCTTGTGAAGTTTTACTACATTAAAGGTGCTATACAAATGCAAGTTGTTGTAGTGCCATGGGACCTTTTATGTTTACCTGAGAGGGTAAGTGGCGCCCTCAGTTTAACATCTCATCTGAAAGATAGAGTCTTTGACAATATAGGCATCCCTTTAGTACTGCACTAGTGTATCAACTTAGATTATGCATTTAGGTCTCTGGAGTAGGACTTGTACCCACAACCTTCAGGCTTTGAGCTGAGAGTGCTACCACTGAGTCAAGGCTGATGCTATACACAGAGGATATCGTCTTGCATTATTTTGTCCACTTCTGGTGTGGAACAGGATGCACAGGGAGAGGAAGAAAAAATGCCAGAATTGTTCATATTTTGGGGCTAGGGGAGGTACTGTTTGCCATGTTATACTGGATTATCCATTTTGGATGCACAGTTCAGAACCTGTTATGACCTGTTATTTTTAATCTAGGTTTAACTTGCTGGTTGTTCCTTTAAATCCAGCTAGAGATGAATTAGTTTCGAAGCCACTGTAGCCAGAATTGTGTACAAAGCTTCATTCAGTAAAATGTTGCAAATTTTGTCCGTCTGAGGTATGAGTTGAGCTACTTTTCAACTAAAATAGACTATGGTTTATTTAATTTTATGTGGTATTAGCTAGTTACTCTTGAATGCGGTCAACAGTTGTTTGAATCCAAAAGGCCCTATTAACTGCTTGCAGTGATATTTAAGGACCTGTAATTGTTTTGAATCCGAGTCCATTTAATATAAGAAACGAAAGTTTGTATGCAGTAGTACTGTGAAAAATATAGTTCAGCCTTCGGCTGCAACTTCTTTTTAATTCATTCTTAGGATGTGGGCATCACTGACGAGGCCACCATTTGGTACCTGATCCTAGTTGGGTTTTTATGCCAATTGGATAGCTCATGACCACTTATTAAATTGACTTTTAAACTGAATTCATATTCTCAAACTGCCATGGATGGTTTTGAACTTCCTTATTGGGTAAAGATATCGAGGCATATGGCTCAAAGGTGGCTAAATGGAGTTGAGGTACAGACTAGCCATAATCTAATTAAATGGCGGATCGAGAGGGCTGAATGGTCTGCTTGTGTTCCTGAAATTAGCAAGGAATGCAGTTGTCCCTTTGGGAAAGGAAATGTTAGCCTTGCTTGTGACACCCGTGTGCTCAAAATTTTTCTTTAAAAATCTGGTATAGCAAAACCTATTTCATAGGGTTTTTTCAGTTGTGTATCCAAGAGCTGCTGACCATCCCTGGGTAAAATTCATTTCAAGGGATCATTTGATGGGTTGTGGACCTTTTTCTGTCTCTCAGCAATTACTGCCATGCACATCACACCCAGAAACATGCTGTCTACAGAAGTTTGCAACAGAAACTAATGGGTTTTCGAGATTGAGAAGTCTTTCCTTTATACTTGATGGGCATCTCTGATGTTTTCCTGGCTCTCTGATCTGAATATTTGTAGTGAAATTAACTGCCAATGTTGGCAGATCACTAGTGTAGTTGAAGTGGCTCAGCTAAGGCAGGGCAGAGCCATTCTCCTGGTAATCCCAAATACTAGATTTTAAACAACTTCCCCAAGCAGTGAAGGCCAAGATAGCTGCAGCACCTTAGGCAACTGTAGACCTGAATGATGCATACTTAGATATGGGAGAATATCAGTAAAATATATTGCTGATTATTTGGATCCTTTTTTAGTAGAGGTGATCACCTATTTTCCCCAAAGCACTCAGTCATGATTGGTTCTCCGACAAACTTCATTTCTCTAGCACTGTCCATTCTTGCATCCCAAACTCCACTTTACACATATTCCAGATCTCCTAAGATTCTATTCATATTCTGTGCGAACCTCCATTAGCTCCCTGTCAGTCAGGGACTCTGGGTAGAAATTGGGCCTTTTTGCCTTTTAATGAGAGCACAGTTGCGGGGAGCAATGTTCCTTGCCACATGAATTCCTGAAAACATCCAGCCCAAAGTTGAGTTGAGCTCATTTTCAGCCAGTTCCTGCCAGTTCCTGGCAGCTGCCTAAAACAGGTGTTAGGCTGGTTACATACTTAAATGAGAGGTCTTACTGCTGTTTTAGGTCTTTCCACAGAAATTGAACAGCAATGAGATGGGCAGGGCCAAGCTGGGCCTGCACTAGTTGGGATTACCAGAAAGTTAAGTTTTGTTTATACATGAAAGTGCAAAAAAAAAAGCTTTCCTGTCTCACCAGGTGGAGCAGGAGCGCACTGCTGACTTCAGAGTGTATGTGGTTACCTGATGCAACCCTCCCTCGGTATGTACCTTTGTGCAGCTGTCACTGAAGAAAGTAGCCAGACATTTGTCATCAATGCACAACCTTCCTGCAGAGCTGCTGATGGGTCATGCAAAAACTGTTAATGAGACCCAGTTTTGCACCTGCCATCCAGCTGGGGCATATCATAACTTCAGTTAACCCCTCCTACTTTTGCAACTTCATAAACCCTATATTGCAGTCTGTAATTATGTCTTCATTTTCCCCTTTGTTTCTCCATGATTTGTGTTGGAAGTTTGTTTCCCCCTTCCTCTTTTGAAATTGAATGCTCATGTCTGCCAGTCAAGCTGAGAGCCTTCACTTTCCTATATTAGAACAGGGACTGCACTTCAAAGGTACTTAATTGGCTGGAAAGTGCTTTGGAACATCCCAGGGTTGTGAAAGGTGCTATATACATGCAATTTCTTAAGTTCTCCAAATGATTGCTATCTATCTCTACACAAGTCACATTGCCTGATGCGTAGGTGCTGTTCACATTTTTATGATGCTAGAAGTGCTTTCAGTCTTATTTTCTGCCAGTTTAAACAGCAGGAGGTGCACTATTCAGTGCCAGCAAACAAATGCTTTCTAAATGAAATTGAAGGCTAGTGGTATGTCTAGTATTACCGCGTCAATCTAACCAATTTTCAGTATTTTAAAAATGTAATTTTTTATAATGAAATTTATTATTGCCAAATGCTATTATAACTTTAATTCTGATTGCCTTAATTGTCCTACTGATCAATAATCAAACTAGTTACATAATAATTTTAACACTTTCATTGATTCACTGCCTTCAAATAGGTGTACCAGTGGGTTGTTTTGTACCTATACAAATACAAAATGTAATTTGAGAACTACAATTGATGACAAACAAGGTTTGTAATACAAATCTAATCAAGTCATCTGATTTGAGAATCCATTCTTCAATAACAGTTGGGGACGTGGCTGTGAAACACTCTTAAATACAAGATATGCAAAACATGCAGACTCACCTCCTGACTCCCCAAAGCCTGTCCACAATCTACAAGGCACAAGTCAGGAGTGTGATGGAATACTCTCCACTTGCCTGGATGGGTGCAGCTCCAACAACACTCAAGAAGCTCAACACCATCCAGGACAAAGCGGCCCGCTTGATTGGCACCCCATCTACAAACATTCACTCCCACCACCACCGACGCACAGTGGCAGCAGTGTGTACCATCTACAAGATGCACTGCAGCAATGCACCAAGGCTCCTTCGACAGCACCTTCCAAACCCGCGACCTCTACCAACTAGAAGGACAAGGGCAGCAAATACATGGGAACACCACCACCTGCAAGTTCCCCTCCAAGTCACACACCACCCTGACTTGGAACTATATCACCGTTCCTTCACTGTCGCTGGGTCAAAATCCTGGAACTCCCTTCCTAACAGCACTGTGGGTGTACTTGCCCCGCATGGACTGCAGCGGTTCAAGAAGGCAGCTCACCACCACCTACTCGAGGGCAATTAGGGATGGGCAATAAATGCTGGCCTGGCCAGCGACGCCCACATCCCGTGAATGAATTTTTAAAAAATGTTAATATGGTCACAAAATCTTGAGTCCTGCACACTGGGTTTTTGTTTGTAGTTTTTAAATTACTTTGGGGTTGCACCTAAACAGACCTGGGATCAATTTCCTTGAGGGGGTATTTACTAGTCCTATTGGGCAGGGTTTACACTAACATGGCAGGGGTGTGGGAATCAGGAGATAATACTAGAGAGGAGTACCAAGATGCACAGAATACTAGGTGAGACAGATGTCACTAGACTAGGAAATCATAAGTTATTAGATGGGTTCTGAGTAAGGAGGAAAGTAAAAAGTCTAAATTAGGTTTACTGTGCATGTATGTGAATGCGTGGAGTGTGGTAAATAAGATTGGTGAGTTGCGGATGCAAGTAACCATGTGGAAATATGATGATGTAGCTATATCAGAGGCCTGGCTCAAAGAAGGGCAGGACTGGCTATGAAACGTTCCTGGATACAAGGTCTTCAGGAAAGTTGGGAAAGGAAGGAAAGGGATGGCAGTATTGATTAAGGAGAACATGCTAGAGAGAGAGGTTGTCCCAGAAGGGTCAAGAACAGAATCGATTTGGCTACAGCTAAGTAACAAAAAAGATGCAATTACATTGCTCGGTTTAGCCAATAGGCCACCAACTAGTGGAAAGGATGAGGGGAACAAATTTGCAAGGAAATTAAGTGCAAGAATTATACAGTAGTTATAATGGGGGACTTTAATTATCCAAGTATAGACTGGGGTAGTAGTAGTGTAAAGGGCAGAGAGGGGCAAGAGTTCCTGGAGTGTGTTCAGGAGAATTTTCTATAGTAGCTTTCCAGTCCAATGAGAAAGGTGGCATTGCTAGACATGGTTCTTGGAAATGAGGTGGGCCAAGTAAATCAAGTGTGAGTAGGGGAACATTTAGGGGACAATAATCATTGTATCATAAGGTTTAGGTTGGCTATGGAAAAGGACAAAGAATAATCAGAGCAAGAATAATTAACTGGGGGAAAGCCAACTTCAATCGGGTAAGAATGGATCTGACTCAGATAAATTGGAATCAAAGGTTGACAGGCAAAACTGTAGCTGAACAATGGGCTGCCTTTAAACAAGAAATAGTTGAGGCACCGTCAGGGTATATTCTTATAAAGGGGGACGGGAGGGCAAACAAATCCAGAGCTCCCTGGATGATAAAAGAGATAGAGCTTACGATGTAAAAGAAAAAATGTGCTTATGACCAATAATACAACCTAAAACCAGGCTGAACATCGAAGGTTCAAAGGGGAATTAAGAGAAGCAAAGAATATGAGGAGACAGGCAGCTAACATAAAAGGGAATCTAAAAGTCTTCTATAGGCATATGAATAGTGAAAGGATGATAAAAGGAGGCATGGAGATGATTAGAGATCAAGGGATTTACACATGGAGGCGGGGGCGTGGCTGAGGTATTAAATGAATACTTTGCATCTGTCTTTACCCAAGTAAGATGATGTTGTGCAGGTCATGGTGAAAGAGGAGGCAGTTAAGACACTTGAATGATTTAAAATTGATGAGGAGGTATTCTATAGGCTAGCTTACTTAAAGTTGATAAAGCACCAGGACTGGATGAGATGCATCCAAGGATACTTGAGAGAAGTGAGTGTGGAAATTGTGGAGATACTGGCCATAATTTTCCAATCTTCCTTAGACTCGGGGGTGGTACCAGAGCACTGGAGAATTGCAAAATGTTACACCCTTGTTCGAAAAAGGGTGATAAAAAAGTAATGATAATTCGGGACAAAATTAATAGTTACTTGGGCAAATGTGGGTTAAGTAAGGAAAACCAGCACAGATTTGTTAAAGGAAAATAGCATTTAACTAACTTGCTTGAGTGTTTTGATGAGGTAACAGAGAGGGTTGATGTGGAGTACCTGGACTTCCAAAAGGCATTTGATAAATGTGTTGCACAATAGACTTGTGAGCAAAGTTGGAGCTCATGGAATAAAAAGAACAGTAGCAACAGTAATACAAAACTGGCTGATTGACAGGATACAGAGAATAGTGGTTAATGGATGTTTTTCGGACTGGAGGAAGGTTTATAGTGGAGTTCCCGGGGTCAGTGTTGGGTCCCTTGCTCTTCCTGATATATATTAATGACCTAGACCTTGGTGTACAGGGCACAACTTCAAAATTTGTGGACGATACAAAACTTGGAAGTATTCTGAATTGTGAGGAGGAAGATGTAGAACTTCACGAGAACATTCGGGGGAAAGTGAGAACAGGGTTACTGAGTTGGATGATCAGCCATTATCGTAATGAATGGCGGAGCAGGCTCGAAGGGCCGAATGGCCTACTCCTATTTTCTATGTTTCTGTAGACAGGTTGGTGGAATGGGTGGACAGGTGGCAGATAAGATTTAATGCAGAGAAGTGTAAAGTGATACATTTTGGTAGAAAAAACGCAGAGAGACGATATAAAATAAAAGGTACAGTTCTAAATTGGGTGCAAGAGCAGAGGGACCTGGGTGTATATCATTGAATTTGGCAGGACAGGTTGAAAGAGCAGTTAATAATCTCAGAGAGCGGAGAGAAAGCAGCAGGAAAGGATTTAAACGCATCAAAACCTCAGACACCGGAGAGAAAGCAGCGGGAGAGGGAGGATTTTAGAAAGTATGCCAAAGTATCGGAGACCGGAGAGAAAGCAGCAGGGGAGAGGAGGAGGAGGGGGGGGGGGTGGGGGTGGTGAGAGAGAGGATTTAAAAAAGTGTGTCAAAGCCTCGGAGGTTGGAGAGAAAGCAGCGGGAGAGGATTTTAAAAAGCATGCCAAAGCCTCGGAGGCCGGAGAGAAAGAGCGGGAGAGGAGCGGAGATTCAGTGCCAAATCGAAAATTACATCAGAGTGGCATCACAATCAACAGAGAGCACGGGGAAACAGAAAGCAGGCTGGGCTTTAGGGGAGACTGTGGCGTAGTGGTAATGTCAATGGACTAGTAATCCAGAGACCCCGGTTGATGCCCTGGGGACATGGATTCAAATCCCACCATGGCAGCTGGTGAAATTTAAGTTCTGTTGATTCGATAAATAAAAATCAGGGATTGAAACCTAGTTTCATAGTCTCAGTAATGATGCCATTGTCGGTTGTTGTAAAACTCCATCTTGTTCACTAATGTCCTTTTAAGGAAGGAATTCAGCAATCCTTACCTGGTCTGGCTGACATGTGACTCGAGGTCCACAGCAATGTGGTTGACTCTTATCTGCCCTTTGAAATGGCCCAGCAAGCCACTCAGTTCAAGCGCAATTAGGGATGGGCAACAAATGCTGGCCCGCCAGGGACACCCACAACCCATGAAAGAATTAAAAAAAAGTCAGCTTTTTATTTAATCAAAGTTAACCAAATATAAAATAAGGCTTGATAGATTCATGAGTATAAAAACTAAAATTTAAGGTGGATTTTATAATTTATCATAGAGAGCGAGAGAGCGAGAAACCAGCAGGGAGAGTATTGGTTCAAGTTATGAGCTGGGAAATAAAAAATATTCAATTGGGTACTGTAACAGTAAGTATGGTAATAAGAGTATAAGCACAGCAGGACTCGAGTTATTAGTTAAAATTGATAGTTTAAATAGGGTACTGACTAGATAATTGAAAAGGGGAATAGAAGATTTTTGTTTAGATCATGGGTGGGCAGCTGTGACCTGTTGCCTGCAATTCCTGCGCCATGTGGGAACTTCAGGGCACTTCATGTGTCTTGGGTGACGACGTTTGTAGGAACTGTCTCCAGCTGCTTCACCTCGAGCTCAGTTTCTGTGCTTGAGGGGCAGTTGGAATCACTGCGGAGCATTAGGAAGCAGGAGAGTTTCCTGGATCGTATGTTTCAGGAGGAGGTCACCCCACAGGCAGAGAGAGTTTAGGACAGCAGGTGGGTGGCCATCTGGAAGAGTAAGATGAGGCAGAAATTGCAGGAAAGCACAGGGTGTGTGCCACTTAAACTGGTACTCGGCTTTGGAGACTGCTGAGGGTGATGACCCCTTGCAGTGAAGTCCAGAACGTGGTAGCAATGGCCATGGGACTGTACAGGAGGGAGCAGCAAAGCACAGAAATGCAGTTGTTATAGGTAATTCCATAGTCAGGGGGCAGACGGGCATTTCTGTAACTGTCATCGTGAATACTACATGGTGTGTTGCCTTCCTGGTGCCAGGGTAAAGGACATCACGGAGAGATGCAGGATATTCTGCAGGAACAAGGGAGTGAACCAGAAGTTGTGATGCACATTGGTACCAATGACATAGTCAGGACAGGTATTGAGGTCCTACAGTCAAATTTTCAGGAGCTAGGGAGGAAGTTAAAGTGTAGGACATTGAGGGTAGGAATCTCTGAATTACTCCCAGTGCCACGTGCTAGTGAGAGTAGAAATAGGAAGATAGGGAGGATCAATGCGTGGCTTGAAGCATGGTGCAGGAGGGAGGGCTTCAGATTCTTTGGGCATTGGGACCAGTTCTGGGCCAGGAGGCTCCTATTCAAAAGGGATGAGTTGCACCTCAACAGGACTGGGACCAATGTCCTCACGGGAAGGTTCACTAGTGTGCTTGGGGAGGGTTTAAACTAAATTGGCAGGGGGGTGGACACCAGCTGATAGACATAGTAAAGAGGAATAAGGTGCATAAGGTGAGAGTGTTAGACAGTACTAGAGACGGTAGTAGTTCCATATTAGATGGAGCAGACTGAGGAGGACTACAAAGAACGCAAAGACAGGATTACAATAAATGTTTGTAGACACACAAAGTGTGGTGAATAAGGTTGGTGAGCTACAAGCTCAAATAGTAGTGTGGGAATATGATGTAGTGGCAATAATGGAAACGTGGATTAAAAATGGCGAGGACTGGGTGCTTAATATGCAAGGATATAAAGTGTTCAGCAAAGATTGAGAAGGAAAAAAGGGAGGTGGGTGGCAGTATTGATTAGGGAAGACATTGCAGTGTTGGAAAGGGAGGATGTTGTTGAAGGGCAAGGACAGAATCCATTTGGTTAACGTTGAAAAGCAAAACGAGTATGGTCATGTTACTAGGGGTATTCTATAGGCCTCAGTAGTGAAAGAGAGACAGAGGAGCAAATCTGTAGGGAAATCAGAGATGTGCAACAACTATAGAGTGGTGATGTTGGGGGACTTTAATTACCCAAATATTGATGGGGATAATTTTAGAGTAAAGGATAAGGAGGGGGAGGAATTTCTGAAATGTGTTCAGGAGAACTTCCTTGATCAGTAGGTTCTCAGCCCAACTGAAAAGGAGGCATTAAAAACAAGAAATGCTGGAAATACTCAGCAGGTCTGGCAGCATCTGTGGAGAGAAGCAGAGTTAACGTTTCAGGTCAGTGACCATTTTTCAGGTCAGTGACCCTTCTTCAGAACTGAAGCATTAACTCTGCTTCTCTCTCCACAGATTCCGCCAGACTTGCTGAGTATTTCCAGCATTTCTTGTTTTTATTTAAGATTTCCAGCATCTGCAATATTTTGCTTTTATGATAGAAAGGACACATTGCAGGATCTGGTGCTAGGAAATGAGGTGGGCAAGGTGGACTAAGTGTCTGTCGGGGAACACTTGCTAGACTCTAAATGTAGTAAAGCAGGGAACAAAGTAAGGTAGATTAGAAGAGGGTTAATTTCAATGCGATGAAAAGGGATCTAGCCAGGGTAGAATAGAACCCAAGACTGGCAGGAAGAGCTGTATCAGAACAATGGGTTCTCTTTAAGGAAGAAATGCTTCAGGTACAGGCTACGTACACTCCCACGAGGGCGAAAGGTAAGGGAGCCAATAACCGGGCTCCTTGGATGACGAGGGAGGTAGAGATGACGATGAAACAAAAAAGAGGCTGTATGATGCATATCAAGTGAATTCTTCAAGTGAGAACCAGGCCATATACATTAAGTTGAGAGGGGAGGTGAAGAGGAAAATTAGACTGGCAGAGAGAGAATGAGAATAGAAGGGCAGTCAACATAAAAGGGAACCCAAAAATCTTCTATGGGCATTTAAATAGCAAGTGGGTAGTAAGAGGTGAAGTGGGTCTTATTAGGAACAAAGAGGATAATATATGCTTAGAGGCACAGGGCAAGGCTATAATACTTACTGTGTACTTTGAGTCGGTGTTCACTAAGGATGTGGAATCTGACAAAATATCGGTAGAAGTGGAGAGAGTACAGGCAATGGATAGAGTAAAAATTGGGAAGGGAGAGGTACTAAGAAGGCTGGCTATGCTTAGGATAGATAAGTCACCTGGTCCGATGGCTTGCATCCTATGTTGCTAAAGGAAGTGGGGGATGGAGATAGCGGAAAGGCTTGCCACAATCATCCATTCTTCCCTGGATATGGGGGAGGTGCCAGAGGATTGGAAAGTGTCAAATTTACGGCATTATTCAAGAAAGGGTGGAAGGACAGTCCTAGCAACTACAGGCCAGTTAGTTTCATGTCAATGGTGGGTAAGGTTTTAGAAACAATAAAAAGGGAAAAAATCAGCATGCACTTGGAGAGCTTCGTGTTAATTAAGGATAGCCAGCACGGATTTGTAAAGAGCAGATCATGCTTGACTAATCTAATTGAATTTTTTGATGAAGTAACAGAGAAAGTTGATGAAGGGAATGCGGTGGATGTTTTGCATATGGATTTTTAGAAAGCGTTTGATAAGGTACCACATAAAAGGCTGGTTTAAAAAACTGAGGCTCATGGAATAGGAGGGTCAGTGTCCAGTTTTGATTTAAAAAAAACAAAGGCTTAAGGACAAAAACCAGCGAGTTGTAGTAAATGGTTGCTTTTCAGACTGGGGGATGGCAGACTGTGGTGTTCCCCAAGAGTCAGTGCTGGGCCCACTGCTTTTTTTTTGCTATATACAAATGACTTGGATCTTGGAATGCAGAGTAAAATCTCAAAATTTGCCAATGACACCAAACTTGGAAGTGTGGCAAACAGTGAGGATGATATGAACTGCCTGCAACAGGACATAGGCTAGCAGAATGGGCAGAGAGGTGGCAGATGGAATTTAATACTGACAAATTTGAGGTGATGCATTTTGGCAGAAGGAATAGGGAGAGGCAATACATACTGAATGGCAGGGTCCTAAAGAGTGCAGGAACAGAGGGACCTGCAGGTGCATGTGCATAGATCTTTGAAGGTGGCAGGACATATTGAGAGAATGGTTCATAAAGCATATGGGATCTTGGGCATCATAAACAGAACAATAGAGTACAAAACCAGGGAAGTTATGCTGTACCTTTATAAATCTCTGGTTCGGCATCCAACTGGAGTGTTGCATCCAGTTCTGGTCACCACACTTTAGGAAGGATGTGAGGGTCCTTGAGAGGGTGACAGGAGATTTACGAAAATAATTGCAAAGATGGGGGGTTTTAGTTACAAGGTTAGGTTGGAAAAACTGGGGTTTTCCTCAGAAAAAAGGAGATTGAGGGGAGATTTAATAGAAATGTACAAGATTGCAACAAGCTTAGATAAATCAGACAAAGAAAAACTATTCCCATTAACTAATGGTGCAAGGACTAGGGGACACAGAACAAACAAAGAACAGTACAGCACAGGAACAGGCCATTCGGCCCTCCAAGCCTACGCCGATCTTGATGCCTGCCTAAACTAAAACCGTCTGCACTTTCGAGGTCCGTATCCCTCTATTCCCATCCTATTCATGTATTTGTCAAGATGCCTCTTAAACGTCGCTATCGTACCTGCTTCCACCACCTCCCCCGGCAGCAAGTTCCAGGCACTCAGCACCCTCTGTGTAAAAAAAAAAAACTTGCCTCACACATCCCCTCTAAACTTTGCCCCTCGCACCTTAAACCTCTGTCCCCTAGTAACTGACTCTTGCACCCTGGGAAAAAGCTTCTGACTATCCACTCTGTCCATGCCGCTCATAACTTTGTAAATCTCTAACATGTCGCCCCTCCACCTCCGTCGTTCCAGTGAAAACAATCCGAGTTTATCCAACCTCTCCTCATAGCTAATGCCCTCCAGACCAGGCAACATGCTGGTAAACCTCTTCTGTACCCTCTCCAAAGCCTCCACGTCCTTCTGGTAGTGTGGCGACCAGAATTGCACGCAATATTCTAAGTGTGGCCTAACTAAAGTTCTGTACAGCTGCAGCATGACTTGCCAGTTTTTATACTCTCTGCCCCGACCGATGAAGGCAAGCATGCCGTATGCCTTCTTGACTACCTTATCCGCCTGCGTTGCCACTTTCAGTGACCTGTGGACCTGTACGCCAAGATCTCTCTGCCTGTCAATACTCCTAAGGGTTCTGCCATTTACCGTATACTTCCCACCTGCATCAGACCTTCCAAAATGCATTACCTCACATTTGTCCGGATTAAACTCCATCTGCCATTTCTCCGCCCAAGTCTCCAACTGATCTATATCCTGCTGTATCCTCTGACAATCCTCATCATTATCTGCAACTCCACCAACCTTTGTGTCGTCCGCAAACTAACGAATCAGACCAGCTACATTTTCCTCCAATCATTTATATATACTACAAAGAGCAAAGGTCCCAGCACTGATCCCTACGGAACACCACTAGTCACATCGCTCCATTCAGAAAAGCACCCTTCACTGTTACCCTCTGTCTTCTATGACAGAGCCAGTTCTGTATCCATCTTGCCAGCTCACCTCTGATCCCGTGTGACTTCACCTTTTGTACCAGTGTGCCATGAGGGACCTTGTCAAAGGCTTTACTGAAGTCCATATAGATAACATCCACTTCCCTTCCTTCATCAATCATATTTGTCACTTCCTCAAAAAACTCAATCAAATTAGTGAGACACGACCTCCCCTTCGCCAAACCGTACTGCCTCTCGCTAATAAGTTTGTTTGTTTCCAAATGGGAGTAAATCCTGTCCTGAAGAATCTTCTCTAATAATTTCCCTACCACTGATTTAAGGCTCACTGGCCTATAATTTCCTGGATTATCCTTGCCACCCTTCTTAAACAAAGGAACAACATTGGCTATTCTCCTGTAGCCAATGAGGATGCAAAGATTTCTGTCAAGGCCCCAGCAATTTCTTCCCTTGCCTCCCTCAGTATTCTGGGGTAGATCCCATTAGGCCCTGGGGATTTATCTATTTTAATGCCTTGCAAGACACCCAACACCACCACCTTTTTGATAATGAGATGACTGAGACTATCTACACTCCCTTCCCTAGGCTCGTCATCCACCAAGTCCTTCTCTTTGGTGAATACTGATGCAAAGTACTCATTTAGTACCTCACCCATTTCCTCTGGCTCCACACATAGATTCCCTTCTCTGTCCTTGAGTGGGCCAACCCTTTCCCTAGTTACCCTCTTGCTCTTTATATACGTATAAAAAGCCTTGGGATTTTCCTTAATCCTGTTTGCCAATGACTTTTCATGACTCCTTTTAGCCCTCCCGACTCCTTGCTTAAGTTCCCTCCTACTGTCTTTATATTCCTCAAGGGATTCGTCTCTTCCTAGCCATCCAGCCCTTACGAATGCTTCCTTTTTCTTTTTGACTAGGCTCACAATATCCCGCGTTATCCTAGGTTCCCGAAACTTGCCAAACTTATCCTTCTTCCTCACGGGAAGCGCTGGTCCCGGATTCTAATCAACTGACGTTTGAAAGACTCCCACATGTCAGATGTTGATTTACCCTCAAACAGCCGCCCCCAATATAAATTCTTCAGTTCCTGCTCTAAATTCTTCAGTTCCTGTTTTCAAGTTTTCAGAGTCAAGTTTTTCGGGAAGAGACGCAGGGGAAATATGAGGAAGAACTTTTTTGTGCCGTCGATGGTAATGACCTGGAACTCACTACCACAGGGATGGTGGAAGTGGAGACAGTCAGTGACTTCAAAAGGAAATTGGATGACCACTTAAAGGAAATAGACTTGCTGTGCAATGTGATCAAGCGGGGAAGTGAGACCGACTGAATAGCTCCATGGAGAGCTGGCACGGACTCGATGGGCCAAATGGCCTCCTTCTGTGTCGTTAATAACTCTGACTCTATAAAGCATACAGCATCTGAGACTTTATCAATAGGGACATAGAGTACAAAAGCAAGATGTTATGTTAAACTTGTATAGAACACTGGTTCGGCCTTAACAGGAGTATTGCATCCAGTTCTGGGCACCACACTTAAGGAAGGATGTGTAGGTGTTTGAGAAGGTGCAGGGAAGATTTATGAGAATGTTTCTGGGGTGAGGAACTTCAGTTACGTTGAGTGATTGGAGAAATTGGGACTGTTTTTCTTGGAGAAGAGGAGGTTGAGACGAGATTTGGTAGAGGTGTTCCTGAGGGGTCTGAACAGAGTAGAAAAGGAAAAACAGTTCCCACTGGTGGAAGGATCGAGAACCGGAGGGCGCAGAGTTAAAGTAATTGGCAAAAGAGGCAATGCTGACATGAGAAAAAACCTTTTCACGCAGCGATTGGTTAGGATCTGGAATGCACCACCTGAGAGTCTGGTGGAGGCAGCTTCACTCGAGGCATTCAGAAGGGAATTGGATTATTATCTGAAAAGAATGCAAGGCTACAGGGAGAAGGCAGGGGAGTGGCATGAGGTGAATTATTCCTTCAGAGAACCAGCATTGACACGATGGGCTGAATGGCTGCCTTCTGTGCTGTTACTATTCTGTGATTCTTTGATTCTATTAAAATATTAGCTCAGCCTATCCTATCTCAATTAGAAGTGTTAATTATCCTCTTGTCTTTCTTCACAACTTTGTATATGCTTGCCCCTTTGGTTGCGCACCAAGATTGTAATCTAAGAATATAAACTTCATACCGAATACAGTGCTTTGAGATAGATATGTAATGAGTACAATTAATTTTCTTTGAGAGTGGAATGATTGGAACTTGGATCATAAAGAGTAAAATGTGTGTATAAAGGACAGGCAGGAACACTTCACATGTACTGATCAGTTTTTCCTTTGCAATGTTGATTGGATGGGTTGAAATAATTTTGAAGTCCATAATTGGTAAGATTGTATTGCAACATGCTACTGCATTTTTTTTTCTATCTTGGCATTCTCTTCAAGGTACTCTTCTGCTTTTCTCTTCTAGGACTTGGTGAATATTGACATGTTTCTTACAGCAAAGGAGGTAGAAGAGTCGCTCGAAAGGCAAGAGACAGCTACTTGTCTGGCCTGGTGTCATGACAACAAATCAAGGCTGAGGAAGATGAAGGTGTGTCTCAAAATGAATTGTGACTCTTGGCTATTAGACAAAATGGTTTTGGGCGTTTCTTGTTAATTAACCATAGTGTATGTGTATTATGATTGCAGCATCTAGCGATCAGCTGAAAATTATTACTATAGCTCAAATTTTCAAGTTTTCTTTTAACTTTTCACCTTCTAGGAAACACAAAATTATTTCTACTGACATCTGTTTAAAAAAAAAAGCGTTGAAATTTTCCTAATAAATTAATGAAGAGTTTTCATATGTTAAAATGCAATTTGTACTTTAGCTATCTATGAAGCTTAAACTTTTATTAAACCTTCCAAAAAGCACGTAATAAAATATTTTTCCTCATTTGTTCCTACATGTTGCTCCATAAATTGCCATCTTCCATAGAGGGGAGAAACAAATTTGAAGATATTTCTTTTCAAGAAATGTGTACTCTTTGTGGTCATGACTTGTCCAGTCTGTTCTGGGTCATACCCAAGTCCTTTTTGCTTTATTTTCAGTGGTAAATCTGTCACACCAGAAAAATTCTTTAAGATCACTATTTATTGGTTCTTCATTTTGTTCTCTTCCTGTACTGCTTATTATGTTGAGAGATTTTGCACTTAAAATTACATAGTTTTGTGTCATTTTACCAATACTATTTTGGGTGTAGCCTATTATGATCAGTCCAACTCTGGTCCATCAGGCTTTAGCCACTAGGCAGCTTGAGTTTTAAAATCAAATTTCATTAGAGGTAAGTATACAGTGTGTCTTGCAGGGGTTGGTATTGGAACCACTGCTCTTTTTTATACACATAAGTAACCTGGAATAGGCATAGTGGACATAATTTCGAAGTTTGCAGATGAAATGAGGCTTTGACATGTAGTAAAGAGTATAGTAACAGACTTCGAAAGGACATAGATTGTTGAAATGGCAAGCCCATGGCTGTTGAAATTTAATGCAGAGAAGTGTGAACTGATGCTATTTGGAAGTAAAAATGAGAGGCAATATGAATTAAAAAGTACAATTTTAAAGGGATGCAGGATCAGAGACACCTGGAAGTTTACATATACAAATCATTGAAGGTGGCAGGAAAAGTTAGTAAAGCTGGTTTGATAAAAATGTGCTGATCCTTGGCTTAAAAAAAAGAGGCCAAGAGCACAAAATCACTTTTGACCTCAGCGAGAGTATTGTGACATTCTGGACACCACACTTTAAAAAAGATATCAAGGCTTTGGAGAGGGTACAGAGAAAATTTGCCAGAATGTTACCAAGGATGAGGGACTTCAGTTATGTAGAGACAACAGAAGCTGTGATTATTCTCCTTGGAGCAGAGATGTGAAGGCAAGATTTAATTGAGGTGTTTGAAATTATAAGGGGTTTGATTGAGTAGGTAGTACTGTTTTTTTCAGGCAGGCAAGTTGGTAACCAAAGGATACTGATTTGAGATAATTGGCACAAAAACTAGGAGAGAAGTTAGTTTCTTGAATGTTGCACATTGTGACCTGGAATGTACTACGTGAAAAGATGGTGGAGGCAGATTCAGTAGAACTTTTCAAAAGGGAATTGGATATATACTTGAAAAGGAGAACTTTGTGGAGTTATGGGGAAAAATCAGGGGAGTGGGAGTAATTGAGTAGCTATTTCAAAGAACTGAATGACCTCATTCTGTGCTGTATGATTCTGTGATGACGTGGTTTATTCCTAGTGGCAAATTAGTACAACACTGGTTTGTTATTTTCCATTGTTCAGCTTGTTAAAATGGAAAACCTGTGTGCACTAAACAGAAGTAAACCGTAGCTTGATTTTTATTTGGGCAGAAAGATCCTGGGTTCTAGTTTTGCAGAGAACTACTCTTCCCACCTAAAATACAGAATCAATAAAGCACTCTACCACCCCCAGATTAGAAATGGAATTTGATCAGCAACAAATATTCTCAGAAGCAAGAAATTAGCCACACTCTGATTTGGGCCACAGAACTGGTGAGAAAGCATCTGTCACCTTTGTCCCACACAATGTCATCTAGTTTTGGTCTCAAATCAGCCCAACCTACAGGTTCAGCTGTAGATTTGATACTGGATGTGGTGCTGTGACCAGCAATTCAGAAATGTCATCTTTTATTCTGGCACGCACTTCAGTCTTTTTTTTTAAAAAGCAAATATATTTTTAAAATAATTCACACTTTAAGATATCTCAAGTGCTATAAAAAGTGTAGGTTTTATACTTTGCAATTTTATCTAAGTTGCTACCCAGGTTAATAGGGCTGTTAAGAAGGCATATGGTGTGTTAGCTTTTATTAGTAGGGGGATCGAGTTTCGGAGCCACGAGGTCATGCTGCAGCTGTACAAAACTCTGGTGAGACCGCACCTGGAGTATTGCGTGCAGTTCTGGTCACCGCATTATAGGAAGGATGTGGAAGCTTTGGAAAGGGTGCAGAGGAGATTTACTAGGATGTTGCCTGGTATGGAGGGAAGGTCTTACGAGGAAAGACTGAGGGACTTGAGGTTGTTTTCGTTGGAGAGAAGGAGGAGGAGAGTTGACTTAATAGAGACATATAAGATAATCAGAGGGTTAGATAGGGTGGATAGTGAGAGTCTTTTTCCTCGGATGGTGGCAAACACGAGGGGACATAGCTTTAAGTTGAGGGGTGATAGATATAGGACAGATGTTAGAGGTAGTTTCTTTACTCAGAGAGTAGTAGGGGCGTGGAACGCCCTGCCTGCAACAGTAGTAGACTCGCCAACTTTAAGGGCATTTAAGTGGTCATTGGATAGACATATGGATGAAAATGGAATAGTGTAGGTCAGATGGTTTCACAGGTCGGTGCAACATCGAGGGCCGAAGGGCCTGTACTGCGCTGTAATGTTCTAATTCTAATATCTTGAGTGGCAAAGCATGGCCATTCCCTACCACCAAATAGAAAATAGCATTACAGCTCCCTATGACTATGTGTGGGAAAATTATGCCCAAACATATTGAGGACTCAATTAAATTATCATCTTTTAAAGTTAGGTCTTTTTTTAATCGACATAAATATTCTCCCAGATGTTGGGTTTCTGTAGCAACCAAAACTTCACTATATTTAGTGTCATGGATGTAAATGGACTGTTTAAAAAGTGATGTTATCATAATCATGGTGAGCAGTTATAATTACTGACATTTAAATAAAAACACATGTAGCAATAATGCACATTCAAACAGAGCCATTGTATTCATATCATTGCTGAAACAATGAGTCATTTGTTGCAAGAGCACAAACAATTTTGAGAAAATAGTTTTCATGTGAGTAGATCTGGCTGTGTAAGTTAGCAGCTGAGATTGAGCTCGCTACAATTAACCTGAATCTCATCCATTTCAGCAAATGATGAATATGCAGTGGGTCAGATTGTGCTGTGACTGGCAAATTAACGGCACCTGCTATTGTTAGACTAGCACTTACACATAAACTTACTATAGGGTGTTGCATGGCAAGTTTATGTCAGCAGGACGTCCAAACCACATGGCACCCTGTACAGGGCATCTGAGTCCTGTATGAACACAGCAAGCAGCTACGTCTCCTTCACCAAACAGATTGAAGAATTGTTAATGAGCAACGCAGAGTCTGAAACCGGAGGTGACAGTTAAAATCGTTGACTTATTGCCAAATGAGGTGCAGAAAGAAAAATGAAGAGGGGGGAGGAAAGATTGAATTAAGAGGGGGATAAAAGAGACAAAGGAAGAGTTTTTAAAAAAAAAAATCTCCAACAATAATTAAAAGCTGAAGGAATGCTTGTAAAAGTTACTTTTCAGCACCGGAGAGGTTGTTTGTAATTAAGATTTACCATGCCATTATAAGGGTACTTTGACTTAAATGGGCAAGCCCTTTCTCTCGCGAGTTTAGTCCCTATCCACAACATTAGTACAGGAATGTCATGCTGTTCACCATATTTGAACAGTGTATCAGGTGGCAAGATAACATATGTAGCACTGCTTGCAGAGAAGTGGCACATCAGTCATCAGACAGCAGTTTACAGATTTGTGCATTTGTGTGCTGGGTCGAATCCAAGAATCACAGATTTGTTACAGCACAAAAGGAGGCCATCAGCCCGTCATGTCTGTGCTGACTCTATGAAGGAGCAATTTACCTAGTGCCACTCACCCACTTTCTCCTTTTGACCAACATATTCTTCCTTTTCATATAGCAATCCAATTCCCTCTTGAATGCCTTGATTGAACCTGCCTCCACCACACTGTCAGGAAACGCATTCCAGATCCTCACCACTTGCTGCATGAAAAAGTTTCTCCTTAAATCCCCATTGATTCTTTAGCTAATTGCTTTAAATCTGCGCACTCTTGTTCGCGATTTTTCCACCAATGGAAGCTGTTTTTCCCTATCTACTCGTCCAGAACCTCATGATTTTGAATACCTCTATCAAACCTCCTCTCAACATTCTTTCTCCAAAGAAAACAGTCCCAACTTCTCCAATCTATCTACATAACTCCATTTCCTCATTCCTGGAACCATTTTTGTGAATCTTCTCTATACTCTCTCTAATGCCTTCACGTCTTTCCTAAGGTGTGGTGCCTAGATCTGGGCACAGTACTCCAGATGAGGCCAAACCAGTGTTTTATGCAAGTTTAGCATAACGTCCTTGGTGTTTGTACATGCTGCTCCTATTAATGAAGCCTAGGCTGCTGTATGCTTTATTAACTGCACTCTCAACCTGTCCTTCCACCTTCAATGTTTTATGCACAGAAACACCCAGGTCCCTCTGCTCCTACACCCCCGTTAGAATTGCACCCTTTGTTTTATATTGTGTCTCCGCATTTTTCCTACCAAGATGAATCACTTCACACTTCTCTGCAGAAGTTGCTGTCCAATCTGCAAATAATTAAATGCAAAAACTGTTAGTCTCACTGTTGTTTTCACAGCAAAATCTGTCCTGTATGTTTTACTGGCTTTCTTTGGTGCTTCTGATGTTTTATGCAGATTATCATATGACCTTCAGTTGAATCAGTTCTTTTGTATTAACAGAGCTGCCTGGAGTTCAGCCTGAGGATTCAGGAGTTCATTGAACTTATCCGACAAAACAAGAGACTGGAAGCTGTCAGGTATCATTTATAGGATTACCATTTGCCCTTGATTTGTGGAACTGCAAAGTATATACAATATGTTTTTTTTTAAATAAAATAATTTCTATTGTTATAGTCCCAGGACCAACATTATACAGATGCCAATTTGGGATTTTAAAATGAATACTGCTCCATTGCTGTAATTAACTACCATTATTGGCTGTGTGAGTTACTCAATTACGGATAATGTTTGAAAATAAATTATTCTAAAAATTTCAAATCTGATACTATTTAATCTTTTTTAAAATTTAATTTATAGATCTCATCTTACCCATGTTGATTATTTTTTCCCTTTGGTCTCTCCAGTGAGCAGCTAATATACCAATCCCTCGCCTCCTAGCTCTCTAGAAACAGTTTCTCCCTTACCATCCTAATTGCTCAGTTCACCCTCAGGATGTATTCTTTGCTTATTCTTGATTTTCATGTTTTATTTGTGGCGTTATGACAGCTTCTTGTAAGAATGTCTTTCTCATGCAAGCAACACTGACTCTAATTCTCTAAATTTGTTTGTTATTGCTGTTACAATCCCTACATTGAGACCAGTACCATTTCATCTACCTTCACATCTAATTAATCCCATAGTTCTGCAACACTAAGTTTGCTGAGAAGGTGAAAAATCTTTTGTTCGCAACAAAAGCAAAATACTGCGGATGCTGGAAATGTTAAATAAAAACAGAAAATGCTGGAAATACTCAGCAGGTCTGGCAGTATCTTTGGAGATAGAAACAGAATTAACATTTCAGGTTGATGACATTTCATCAGAAGTGGAAAAAGTTTGTTAATGGTACAAACTGTAATATCGCTTGCAAAAATGGTGATTTTAAAAGATGCATGCATTCTTTAGGCTTATTGGTTTTATGATATCATTCACCACTGTCCTTGTTCAGTACGAATATTTAAACTTTTCATTTTTTTTAATGGATCCTTTTTTCCATTTTCCACTTCTTCTCGAATCCTCCAGTGTTGTGTTCAAAACGTGCCTGCCGCCCCTCCTTCCCCCCCGCCCCCATCATTGGAAGATGCATTTATGACTCCTCCCTGCTTTCACAAGCCCAAATTACGATCAATGGTGTCATTATTTCCCTGGTCCCTCCCCCATCAGAAGCAGATGTGGTGCCAAGACTATTGCCTGTCTTCTTCATAACCTTTTCAAGTGTTTTTAATTTTGTAGATACATTGACTTTGCAGACAGATTTTCAACTTGTCCAGAATTCAATGTGCACTCTGATTAATTTTTTGTTAACAGTGCTTTTTTTTTGTCTTAATCTTGATATCATGAGAATATCTTTGTCTTTGCTATTCTGAGATGAACACGTATGACCATTCCACCCTTGCTACCCATCATATACATGCAAGTCATTTTTTATTATATCATTCTATGACCTTGTTTTTGGCTGAAAGTAAGGTGTTCATGTGATTTCTGCCATCAGACCTTCAACAGAAGGATCTTGCAAGTAGTAGCCAATGGTCAGCTGCTTGGAGAGTATTATTTTAAGTCATCATTAGACACCATAATATCCGAATAGTCTTGGGTGCTGAAGCAATACATGGTTATTCTCAATGGCTCACGTTAGTCTTTAAGAATGTGGGCATCCTGTTGTAAATCTTTTATGAATTGACTGTTTTGAGGGTAAAAGGTGGTAATCAGCATTAAATTTCACTTTTTGCTAGCCTGTAAAATTTTTACCAACTGCTTAACCTGTTTCATCGACAATCTGGCTGCGTTAAAATGCATAGTAATTAGTTTCTCAATGGCTGAGCTGTTTCAGCACAACTCTTGCAGCCAGTGGATCAATTACAATAACTGTTTAGTTAGCCACGGTAGTTATAGTTGATTCATCAATTACATTAGAGTCCTGCTGAAAATAACTCAGCTGCCGCAAGTCTAAACTCCTTGCACTGTAATACAGTTTCATTGCAGGTGAAATGATGACACAAAAGATTGGCAGATGCAAACGACAACGGTTGCAGAGTGTGATGTGTAACTGAAAGTACATTTTACTCTAAGCTGAGCCTTTGGTATATAGCACAGATTCAATGAACAGTAAAACTGCTGAGGTAGTACTGGAACACTATTGATTACTCTGTCCTTGTACACGAAACACAGAAAGTTAACACGTAGATGCAGCAGGCAATTGGGAAGGTAAATGGCTTGATAGCCTTTATTACAAGAGTATTGGAGTACAAGAGTAAGGAAATCTTGCTGTAATTGTACAGGGCTTTGGTAAGACCACACCTGGACTGCTGTGTGCAGTTTTGATCTCTGTACCTGAGGAAGGGTATACTTGCCTTGAGGGGGTGTAATGTGAAGGTTCACAGGATAGTTTTCTGAGATGAGAGGGTTGTCCTATGAGTAGAATGGGACTATATTCTGGAATTTATAAGAATAAGAGGTGATTTGCATTGGATAATTATCTGAAGAGAAAGTTTGCAGGGCTACGGGGAAAAGATGGGGCAGTGGGACAAACTGAGTTGCTCTTATAGAGAACTGGAATGGGCACAATGGGCCAAATGGCCTCTTTCAGTGCTGTAATCATTCTATGATTAACTGAAACATATAAATTTCTAAGAGGGCTTGGCAGGGTAGACTCGAAGGCTATTTCCCCCTGGCTGGAGAGTCGAGATCTCGGGTGCATGGTCTCAGGATGAGGGGCTGGCCTTTTAGGATGAGATGAGGAATGGTTGTGAATCTTTGGAATTCTCTGCCTCAGAGGGCTGCGGATGCTCAGTCGTTGAGTATATTCAAGGCTGTGATTGATGGATTTTTGGATTCTAAAGGAATCGCGAGATAATCGGGATGGGGTGGAAAAATGGATTTGAAGTCTTGGAATACAGAGTAGAATTTCAAAATTTGCAAATGATACCAGACTTGGAGGAGTGACATACAGTGAGGATGATACGAACCACCTGTAACTGGACATAGGCTAGCCGAATGGACAGACAAATGGCAGATGGAATTTCATACAGACAAGTATGAGGTGATGCATTTTGGCAGAAGGGATAGAGAGAGGCAATATAGACTTATTGGCACTGTTCTAAAGAGTGTGCAGGAACAGAGAGACCTGGGAGTGCATGTGAATCGCGCTTTGAGGTGGCAGAACATATTTTTAAAAATTGGTTAGTAAAGCATATGGGATCTTGGGCTTCATAAATAGAGGCATTGAGTACAAAAACAAGCAAGTTATGCTGAACTTTTATTCAGCTCTGGTTAGGTCCCAGCTGGAGTATTGCGTCCAGCTCTGTTCGTCACACTTTAGTAAGGATGTGAGGATCCTTGAGAGGGTGCAGAGGAGATTTACCAGAATGATTCCAGGATTTTTTTTTTTATTTGTTCATAGGATGTGGGCGACGCTGGCTAAGCCAGCATTTATTGCCCATCCTGAATTTCCCTTGAGAAGGTGATGGTGAGTTGCCTTCTTGAACTGCTGTAGTCCTTGAGGTGGAGGTGCACCCACAGTGCTCTTAGGAAGGAAGTTCCAGGATTTTGACCTTGCGACAGCGAAGGATGATGATATAGTTCCAAGCCAGGATGGTGTGTGGCTTGGAGGGGAACTTGCAGGTGGTGGTGTTCCCATGCATCTGCTGCCCTTGTCCTTCTAAGTGGTAGAAGACGTGGGTTTGGAAGTTGCTGTTGAAGGAGCCTTAGTGAGTTGCTGCAGTGCATCTTGTAGATAGTACACACTGCTGCCCTGTGCGTTGATGAAAGGAGTGAATGTTGAAGGTGGTGGATGGATGCAATCAAGCGGGCTGCTTTGTCCTGGATGGTGTTGAGCTTCTTGAGTGTTGTTGGAGCTGCACCCATCCAGGCAAGTGGAGAGTATTCCACCATACTCCTGACTTGTGCGTTGCAGATGGTGGACAGGTATTGGGGAGTCAGGAGTTACTCGCTACAGAATTCCCAACTCTGACCAGCTTTTACAACCACAGTATTTATGTGGCTGGTCCAGTTCAGTTTCTGGTCAATGGTAACTCCCAGGATATTGATAGTGGGGGATTCAGCAACATTAATGCCCTTAAACATCAAGGGGAGATGGTTAGATTCTCTCTTGTTTGAGATGGTCATTGCCTGTCAGTTGTGTGGCTCAGATGTTACTTGCCACTTCTTAGCCCAAGCCAGGATGTTGTCCAGGTCTTGCTGTATCTGTACACCGGCTACTTCAGTATCTGATGAGTTGCAAATGGTGCTAAACATTGTGCAATCATCAGCGAACATCTCCACTTCTGACCTTATGATGGAGGGAAGGTCATTGATGAAGCAGCTGAAGATGGTTGGGCCGAAAACACTATTCTGAGGAACTCCTGCAGTAATGTCCTGGGACTGAGATGATTGACCTCCAACAACCACCACCATATTTCTTTGTGCTAGGTATGACTCCAACCAGTGGTGAGTTTTCCCCCTGATTCCCATTGACTCCAGTTTTTCTAGGGCTCCTTGATGCCATACCCAGTCAAACGCTGCCTTGATGTCAAGGGCAGTCACTCTCTCCTCACTTCTGGAGTTCAGCTCTTTTTCCACGTTTGGACCAAGGCTGTAATGAGGTCCAGAGCTGAGTGGTGCTGATGGAACCCAAACAGGGTGTCACTGAGCAGGTTATTGCTAAGCAAGTGCTGCTTGATAGTACTGTCGACAACCCCTTGCACCACTTTACTGGTGATCGAGAGTAGACTGATGGGGCGATAATTGGCTGGGTCGGATTTGTCTTGCTTTTTGTGCACAGGACATTCTTGGGCAATTTTCCACATTGCCAGGGAGATGCAAGTGTTGGAGCTCTACGGGAACAGCTTGGCTAGGGGCGCGGCTAGTTCTGGAGCACAAGTCTTCAGTCATATTGCTGGAATGTTCTCAGGGTCCATAGCCTTTGTCGTATCCTGTGCCTTCAGCCATTTCTTGATATCATGTGGAGTTAAGATTGGCATCTGTGATGCTGGGGACCTCTGGAGGAACAAAGAACAGCACAGCACAGGAACAGGCCATTCGGCCCTCCAAGCCTGCGCCGATCTTGATGCCTGCCTGAAGTAAAACCTTCTGCACTTCCGGGGACCGTATCCCTCTATTCCCGTCCTATTCATGTATTTGTCAAGATGCCTCTTAAATGTCGCTATCATACCTGCTTCCACCACCTCGCCTGGCAGCAAGTTCCAGGCACTCACCACCCTCTGTGTAAAAAAAAAACTTGCCTCGCACATCCCCTCTAAATTTTGCCCCTCGCACCTTAAACCTATGTCCCCTAGTAACTGACTCTTCCACCCTGGGAAAAAGCTTCTGACTATCCACTCTGTCCATGCCACTCATAACTTTGTAAACCTCTATCATGTCGCCCCTCCACCTCTGTCGTTCCAGTGAAAACAATCCGAGTTTATCCAACCTCTCCTCATAGCTAATGCCCTCCAGACCAGGCAACATCCTGGTAAACCTCTTCTGTACCCTCTCCAAAGCCTCCACGTCCTTCTGGTAGTGTGGCGACCAGAATTGCATGCAATATTCTAAGTGTGGCCTAACTAAAGTTCTGTACAGCTGCAGCATGACTTGCCAATTTTTATACTCTATTCCCCGACCGATGAAAGCAAGCATGCCGTATGCCTTCTTGACTACCTTATCCACCTGCGTTGCCACTTTCAGTGACCTGTGGATCTGTACGCCCATATCTCTCTGCCTGTCGTTACTCCTAAGAGTTCTGCCATTTACTGTATACTTCCCACCTGCATTAGATCTTCCAAAATGCATTACCTCACATTTGTCCGGATTAAACTCCATCTGCCATTTCTCTGCCCAAGTCTCCAACCGATCTATATCCTGCTGTATCCTCTGACAATCCTCATCACTATTCGCAACTCCTCCAACCTTTGTGTCGTCCGCAAACTTACTAATCAGAGCAGCTACATTTTCCTCCAAATCATTTATATATACTACAAACAGCAAAGGTCCCAGCACTGATCCCTGCGGAACACCACTAGTCACATCCCTCCATTCAGAAAAGCACCCTTCCACTACTACCCTCTGTCTTCTATGACAGAGCCAGTTCTGTATCCATCTTGCCGGCTCACCTCTGATCCTGTGTGACTTCACCTTTTGTACCAGTCCGCCATGAGGGACCTTGTCAAAGGCTTTACTGAAGTCCATATAGATAACATCCACTGCCCTTCCTTCATCAATCATCTTCGTCACTTCCTCAAAAAACTCAATCAAATTAGTGAGACACGACCTCCCTTCACAAAACCATGCTGCCTCTCGCTAATAAGTTTGTTTATTTCCAAATGGGAGTAAATCCTGTCCCGAAGAATCCTCTCTAATAATTGCCCTACGACTGACGTAAAGCTCACCAGCCTACAATTTCCTGGATTATCCTCGCTACCCTTCTTAAACAAAGGAACAACATTGGCTATTCTCCAGTCCTCTGGGACCTCACCTGTAGCCAATGAGGATGCAAAGATTTCTGTCAAGGCCCCAGCAATTTCTTCCCTTGCCTCCCTCAGTATTCTGGGGTAGATCCCATCAGGCCATGGGGACTTATCTACCTTAATGCTTTGCAAGACACCCAACACCTCCTCCCGTTTGATAATGAGACACCTCCTCCTTTTTGATAAGGAGGCCTAGATGGCTCATCCACTCGGCACTTCTGGCTGAAGTTGGATGCAAATACCCTTTGCACTGATGCATACAAACATACAAATTAGGAGCAGAAGTAGGCACTTCAGCCCCTCTAGCCTACTCCACCATTCAATAAGATCATGGCTGATCTGTTTCTGTCTTGAATTCTACACTCCCATCTACCCCTGATAACCTTTGATTCCCTTGCCTAACAAGAATCTATCTACCCCGCCTTAAAATTATTCAATCACCTTGCCCCCATACCTTCCGAGGCAGTGAGTTCCAAAGTCGCACAACCCTCAGAGAAAAAATTTCTCCTCATCTGTCCTAAAAGGGCAACCCCTAATTTTAAAACAGTGCCCCCTAGTTCTGGACTTCCCCAGAAGAGGAAACATCCTTTCCACATCCATCTTGTCAAGACCGTTCAGGATCTTAAATACTTCAATCAAGACTCCCCTCACTCTTCTAAACTGCAGTGAAAACAAGCCCAGTCTGTCCAACCTTTCCTCACCAGACAACCCGCTCGTTCCAGATATCAATCTAGTAAACCTACTCTGAACTGCCTCCAACGCATTCACATCTTTCCTTAAATAAGGAGACCAAAACTGCATGGATATGCTGGGCTCCTCCATTGTTGAGGATGGGGATATTTGTGGAGCCTCCTCCTCTGTTAGTTGTTTTAATTGGGGGAATTTTAGTTGCAAGGTTAGGTTGGAGAAGCTGTGGTGATTGTCCTTGGAGATTGAGGCAAGATTTGGTAAAGGTGTATAGGATTATGACAGGCTTAGGTAAGGTAGACAAAGAAAAGCTGTTCCCATTTTGGGCAAGAAATGCAGGGGGAATGTGAGGAAGAACTTTTTTTTTACACTGAGTGGAAATGACCTGGAACGCGCTGCCCACAAGAATGATGAGGAGAAAATCAATGATTTCAAAAGGAAATTGGATAGGTACTTGAAGGAAATAAACTTGCTGAGCTACAGAAATCGAGCGGGGGAATGGGGCTGACTGGATTGCTCAGCGAAGAGCTGGCATGGACTTGATGGGCCGAATTAGTTTTCTCTGCCGTAAATGACACTGACTCCATGCCTCTAGGTTGAAGATCAGCAATGTTCTTATTGAATGGCGCACAGTCTCAAGAGGCTGTGTGGCCTATTCTTGCTCCTATTTCTTATGTTCTTGGAGCAGAGAGCCCTTGTTTCATATGTCGGCTACTGGAATGTTCTATGTACGTTCTCCTCTTTACAGAAGGCGGAATGAAAAATATTCTATGAAAATGAGGTGCAACTTTCGGTCAACAACTGATTTGTTTTACATAAAATGCATGAATGAATAGACAACAGGTTTCACAATAAGAACGCGATTTGCAAACTTATGGCAAAATAATGACACAATTTATAACACCATTAACAGAGGTTCACTTTTCTAGCTGTTCAAAGCTGACTGGATGAATCATCTTGTTGCTACATGTTGGCATAACTCACCCACTGTTTGTGTGTGTTTAAAAGGGTCCCTGCCTTAAGTCTGTAAGACTGAGCTCTCAAGGTTTTTTTATGGAAATAGTGTGATGAAAGGGGCTATGGGAAGGGGTGAATGCTTGGTGTGGCGTTATTGTCGGCTGAGTGTGTGGAAGTATTGTGAATTAGGATCATGAGGTTTCTTAAGAATTTGGGATGATAGGATCTGATATTTATGGTGGGGAATGATACATACGAGCATATAAATTAGGAGCAGGAGTAGGCCATTCAGCCCCTCAAGCCTGCTCCGCCATTTGACAAGCTCATGGCTGATCTGAATGTGGCCTCAGTTCCACTTTCCTGTCTGTGCCCCCACTCCCCCATAACACTTGACTCCCTTGTCTATCATAATCTGTCATAACTCAACCTTGAATATATTCAATGACCCTGCCTCCACTGCTCTCTGGGGAAGAGAATTCCACAGACTAGCGACCTGCTGAGAGAAAGAATTTCTCCTCATCTCTGTCTAAAAGACCCCTTATTTTTAAACTATGTCCCCTAGTTCTAGTCTCACCCATAAGTGGAAACATCCTTCCAGCATCCACCCTGTCAAGTCCCCTCAGGGTCTTACATGTTTCAGTAAGATCGCCTCTCATTCTTTTAAACTCCACTGAATATAGGGCCAACCTGTTCAACCTTTCCTCATAAGATAACCTCTTCGTCTAAGGAATCAGTCAAGTGAACTTTCTGTGAACTGCTTCTAATGCAATTTTATCCTTCCTTAAGTAAGGAGACCAAAACTGTACACAGTACTCCAGATGTAGTCTCACTAAGGTCCTGTATAGCTGTAGCAATTCCCCTTGCAATAAACAACATTCCATTTGCCTTCCTAATCACTTGCTGTACCTGCATAATAACTTTTTGTGGTTCATGTACCAAAACACCTAGATCCCTCTGTACCACAGAGTTCTGCAGACTTGCTCCATTACAATAATATGCTTTTCATTCTTCCTGCCGAAGTGGGAAATATCGCATTTTCCCACATTATACTCCATCTGCCAAATTTTTGCCCCAATCACTTAACCTATCTAAGTCTCTTTGTAGGCTCTTTGTCATCTTGACAACTTATCTTGCTATCTATCTTTGTGTCATCTGCAAATTTAGCTGCCATACATTCGGTCCCTCCATCCAAGTCATAGAGTTATACAGCACCGAAACAGGCCCTTTGGCTCACCGAGTCCGCGCTGACCATCAACCACCCATTTATACTAATCCTCCATTAATCCCATATTCTCTACCACATCCGCACCATTCTCCTACCACCTACCCTACACTAGGGGCAATTTTTACAATGACCAATTTACCTATCAACCCGCAAGTCTTTGGCATGTGGGAGGAAACCGGAGCACCCGGAGGAAACCCACGCGGTCACAGGGAGAACTTGCAAACTCCGCACAGGCAGTATCCAGAACCGAACCCGGATCGCTGGAGCTATGAGGCTGCGGTGCTAGCCAATGCGCCGCCCATTGATGTAGATTATAAATAGTTGAGGCCCAGCACTGATCCCTGTGGCACTCCACTAGTCTTTATCTTTTTATTTTCTTGTTCTGTTTTTAAAAAATCTTCTCTTTCCTGCTTGTCTATATGTTTGATGCTTTCTCCAAGCTTTTTTTCTCTGTTCTTTGCTGTTCACCTTCAGTTTTTTTTTCTCTTCTGACAGAAATTTCACTGGGGGATTCTGTAGGGTTGGCTGTGAAACACAGGTGGGCTAAAGAAACAGATCAAAATTTGGACAAGTCAGAGCCTCATCTATCAGACTCCAATATCTGAAAGCAAAAAATTTGCACAGGTTTCCAAGAGCTGGGGTAGAGCAACAATCATGTGGAAGGGGCATTGAAGAACAATGCTTTCTTTCTACGTTCTGATAACTTTGTTAAAAGTATTTTTCAAACATATTTAAATATAAAAAGAAAGCATTGACAGTTTTTAGGTGTTGGGGTGGAACGGTATTGTGCCATGACATGAGAGCTGTAGAAAAAGAAAATGGGTCATAACGTCAATTTACCTAAGTTACCAGGCTTGATAAATTTAGTTATTTAACAACAACTTGTGATCGTGTATGACGCCTTTAATATAGAAAAAATCTTAAGTAACAAAATCCTGAAATGAAGAAAAGCCTCAAGTGCATAGATTGCTGAAGATTATCTTAAATTTATTTTAGAAAATACCTGGAATTACTTGGGGTTGTTAGTTGCATTTCGGAGATTGATCTTGAAGGATCACATTTGAAGTAAGCTACATGTTAAGAATGAAATAATCTAAGTTAAGTATTAGAATGGGGTTTAAAAATAGCAAGTCTAAGTGTGACAGAAAAACTCAACAGACCAAGTGTTGCGAAAAGTAATTGTTACACTTGTGGGAAGTGCATGCTATGTGCAAGGCTTTTAAAATGATCCCAGTTCACTAGACTGATTCCAGGGATGAGGGGTTTGTCTTATGAAGAGAGATTGAACAGTTTAGGCCTTTACTCTCTAGAGTTTAGAAGAATGAGAGGAGATCTAATTGAGGTATATAAGATGATTAAGGGGATTGACAAAGTAGATGTAGCGAGGATGTTTCCTCTTGTGGGGCAATCTAGAACGAGAGGTCATAGTTTTAGGATAAGGGGTAGTAGATTTAAAACCGAGATGAGGAGAAATTACTTCTCTCAAAGGGTCGTGAGTCTGTGCAGTTCACTACCCCAGAGTGCGGTGGATGCCGGGACATTGAGTAAATTTAAGGAGGAGATGGACAGATTTTTTATTAGTAACTGGTTGAAGGATAATGGAGAATGGGCAGGAAAGTGGCGTTGAGGCCAAGATGAGATCAGCCATGATCGTATTAAATGGCGGAGCAGACTCGAGGGGTTGAATTGCTTACTCCTGCTCCTAGTTCTTATGTTCTCAATGAAGCTCTTGTGGAGAAACTCAGTTGGATTTTGAATCATGTAATATATAGCATTATTGACGAGACTTAATTTACAGTAATAGTCAAATTGATGCTCTAGAATTTTAAATCATTATTTTGGGTATCAAATTCTACAATTCTGTACAATATCAACTGGGATACAAACAATGCGAAGGGCACAGAGGGGACAAAATTCTTGAACTGCGTTCAAAACCTTTTTTAGCCAGCACGTAACAAGCCCAACGAGAGTGGGTGCAATTCTGGATTTAGTCTTTGGTAATGACGCTGGGCAAGTAGATGAAGTAACAGTGGGTGACCATTTTGGAGATAGTGACCATAATACAGTTAGTTTTAGCATAATCATGGAGAAAGACAAATATAAAAGAGAAGTAAAGGTTCTAAATTGGGGAAAGGCAAATTTTACAAAACTGAGAGGTAACCTGGCGAAAGTGGACTGGATACAGCTATTTGAAGGAAATTCAGTGGCAAACCAGTGGGAGGCATTCAAGAGCTCGATGCTATGGGCACAGTATTGGCATGTCCCCACAAAGATTAAGAGTGGTACTGCCAAATCTAGAGCCCCCTGGTTATCTAAAAACTTATAGGGTAAGTTAAAGCAAAAAAAAGAGTTTATGACCATCACAAATATCTTAATACTTTAGAAAGCCTAGAGGAGTATAGAAAGTGCAGGGGTGAAGTAAGAAAGGAAATTAGAAAAGCAAAGAGAGGGCATGAAAAATTATTGGCAGGTACTGTTTTAGCAGTACATTAAGAGCAAGAGGATAACTAAGGAAAGGGTAGGGCCTATCAGATGTACAGGGGAACTTGTGCGTGGATGTAGAAGATGTGGGCAGGGTTCTTAATGAGTTTTTTTTTTGTCTCTGTCTTCACAAAGGAGAGGGTTGATGCAGATATTGTAGTTGAAGAGGAGGAGTGTGGAATATTGGATACGATGAGCATAGTGAGAGAGGAAGTGCTTGAGGGTCTGATATCCCTGAAAGTGGATAAATCACCAGGACCGGATAGATTGCATCCTAGGTTGTTGAGGGAAGTCAGGGAGGAAATAGCAGATGCGCTCACTAGATATAGGCGAGGTACCAGATAATTTTAGGTCTGTGAACGTTGTTTAAAAAGGGGTGTGAAGGATAAGCCAAATAATTATAGGCCAGTCAGTCTGACCTCAGTGGTGGGTAAATTGTTAGAATCTATTCTGAAGGATAGGATAAACTGTCACTTAGAAAGGCACGGATTAATCAGGGATATCCAGCATGGATTTGTTAGGGGAAGGTCATGTCTTCCTAACTTAGTTGAGTTTTTTGAGGAAGTAACAAGGAGGATTGTTGAGGGTAGTGCAGTGGACGTGATTTACATGGATTTTCGTAAGGCATTTGACAAGGTCCCACATGGCAGACTGGTCAGTAAAATGAAAGCCCGTGGGATACAGGGGAAAGTGGCAGGTTGGATCCGGAATTGGATTAGGGACAGGAAACAAAGGGTAATGGTTGACGGATGTTTTTGCGAGTGGAAAGGTGTTTCCAGTGGCTTTCCACGGGGCTTAGTGTTGGATCCTTTGCTGTTTGTGGTATGTCCTAATGCTTTGGACTTGAATGTGGGAGGCATGATTGGGAAATTTGCTGATGACACAAAAATTGACTGTGTAGTTAATAGGGAGGAAGAAGGCCTTGGACTTCAGAATGATATCAATGTTTTGGTTGAGTGGGCAGAAAAATGGCAAATGGAATTCAATCCAGATAAGTGTGACGTATTGCATTTTGGGGAGGGCAAATAAAGCGAGGGAATACACAATAAACAGGAGGATATTGAGAAGGGAGGATATTGAGGAAGTGAGAGACCTTGGAGTGCGTGTCCACAGGTCCCTGAAGGTAGCAGGACAGGTGGATAGAGTGGTGAAGATGCCATATGGATTGCTTTCCTTTATTGGCCGAGGTATAGAATACAAAAGCAGGGATATGATGCTGGAACTGTATAAAACGCTGGTTAGGCCACAGCTGGAGTATTGCATTAAGTTCTGGTCACCACATTACAGAAAGGACATAATTGCTCTGGAGAGAGTACAGAGAAAATCTACATGAAATGTTGCCAGGGCTTGAAGGTTGCAGCAATGAAGAAAGATTGGATAGGCTAGGGTTGTTTTCCTTGGACTGAGGAGGCTGAATGGTGACTTAATTGAGGTGTACAAAATTATGAGGGGCCACGATAGAGTGGACAGGAAGGACCTGTTTCCCCTGGTGTGGTCAGTTACCGGGGTCACAGATATAAGGTGATTGGTGGAAGGATTAGAGGGGACATGAGAGGAAACATTTTCACCCAGAGAGTGGTGGGTGTCTGGAATTCACTGCCAGGAATAGTGGTGGAAGGCAGAGAGTACAGAAGTGATGTGAGAGATTGGAGATGATGTGTGATGGGGAATGTGGTGTGTCTGAGTGTACAGCAGTTATAAAAAAGGGCGGCACAGTGGCGCAGTGGTTAGCACTGCAGCCTCACAGCTCCAGGGACCCGGGTTTGATTCTGGGTACTGCCTGTGTGGAGTTTGCAAGTTCTCCCTGTGTCTGCGTGGGTTTTCTCCGGGTGCTCCGGTTTCCTCCCACAAGCCAAAAGACTTGCAGGTTGGTAGGTAAATTGGCCATTATAAATTGTCACTAGTATAGGTAGGTGGTAGGGAAATATAGGGACAGGTGGGGATGTTTGGTAGGAATATGGGATTAGTGTAGGATTAGTATAAATGGGTGGTTGATGGTCGGCACAGACTCGGTGGGCCGAAGGGCCTGTTTCAGTGCTGTATCTCTAATCTAAATCTAAACCCTCAGTTCTTTTAAAAGGTACCTGAAGTGCTGTAACGTGCAGGGTACATCAATGCCTTGATCACTATTATGCTGGTCTAATCGCACTTTTTATCCATATTTTGGAAATTGAAAAATGAAGAGGAAGATGATGCAGGTAGGCCATAGTATTGAGGAATGGAGACGCAGTGTGGAAGAGTCCTTGCTCGGTTGCCTTGGGTATAGATGTGGCCCATTAGGATTTGGGTAAGAGTTCTGACATTTGGAAGCTCTTGGTGAGTTATTTGAGGAGTTGGAGCAGCATAGGAGCATTCTGGAGGCATGGTTGTCGCAGATTTTGGGTATGTGACATTGTAGTAACAAACAGACGAATGCCACCTATCCTTTCGACATCCCAGCACACTCTGTTTCCATTAGAAGTTTCTGTACCGTAAATGGTGTTAGACCGAGGCAGGAGGAGTGCACTGTCTTTTTTAGTTCCACTTCTCCACAGGTCACGACATATATTTAAATGTTTACCTAGTTACCGACATAGCCAATCATATATTCTACTCTTTATCCCAGAATAAAATACACCAACCAGGTTTCTTTAATAAACAACAAAATTATCTGTTAGTATAAAACAAGAATTAACCAGTAATGAAGCAAAACATTAACACACAGATTGAAATATGAAAGTTCCCTTTTTAAATTCCCTAATTACACTCACACACACTGGAAAAAATACAGAAATTCCCTCTGCAGAGGTCTGTTCGGGGAAAAAAAAGACCAAAAAAAACTACTTTGGCCAAATACTTGCTACTTCTTGATTTAAAAAAAAATCAAAGATATGAAAGGACGTCAGTTGTTCCTTTTTTGGTCTGGTGTCTGGGTATACGGAGACAGGTCACTGGGATTGTTTCAGAAACAGTTGGTTCTGAAGAATTATTCTAGCAGGCTTTCTAGGAGAAATGTGGCATCAGGGTTTTCTGCCAGCACACACGAATCGCAGGATTTCTTTTCCCGCTTCTCAGAAGCTATGCAGCACCAGGGATTTTAGCTCTCCCACACTGGATCTTTGCAGGATTTCTTCCAAGAGGTAGAGAAAGATGTGAGTTGGGTGGTTTCTTTTTCCTTGGCAGGAAAAACACCAACTGTCTTCAAACAGTTCACATCTAACAAAACTGAAAACAATATCCAAACCCCAAACCGAGATTCGACCTCCTGACCTTCACAAACCTTGACATGCGGCTTCTCTGTCACCATTTTTCCCCAGGTCACCAAGGGTTCTGTTGTTGACTGAGCACAAAGCACATGACTTCCAGCATAGGTGGTTTTCAAACAACATCTCAAGTGTCCTTTCGGTGAACTTGATAAAATAAAATGCGTCAATGGAATCTTTCAGTTTTAATACAAGTCCTCAAAAAAAAATTAAATATTTTTAAAAATTGAAGCACTTTCACAACAATGGATACGTTCAGGCATGGCAAATAGCTTACAGAAAAGCTTTTTAATATATTTGCTGGATATTATATGGCACACAATGAAATGGGATGCTAATGATTTTGTACATTTGACCTTGATATTTAGGGCCTATCCCTGATTCGGCTTGAGTTTTTTTTATTTGTTCGAGGGATGTGGGCGTTGCTGGCTATGCCAGCATTTATTGCCCGTCCCTAGTTGCCCTTGAGAAGGTGTTGGTGAGATGCCTTCTTTAACTGCTGAAGTCCTTGGGGTGTTGGTACACCTACAGTGGTGTTAGGAAGGGAATTCCAGGATTTTGACCCAGTGACGGTGAAGGAACGTAGATATAGTTGCAAGTTGGGATGGTGTGTGACTTGGAGGAGAACTTGCAGGTGGTGGTGTTCCCATGCACCTGCTGCCCTTGTCCTTCTAGATAGTAGAGTTCGCGGGTTTGGAAGGTGTTGTCGAAAGAGCCTTGGTGAGTTGCTGCACTGCATCTTGTAGATGGTACGCACTACTGCCACTGCATCGGTGGTGGAGGGAGTGAATGTTGAAGGTGGTGGATGGGATGCCATTCAAGCGGGCTGCTTTGTCCTGGATGGTGTTGGAGCTGCACCTATTTAGGCAAGTGGAGAGTATTCCATCACACTCCTGACTTGTACCTTTGTAGATGGTGGGCAGGCATTGGGAAGTCGGGAGGTGAGCTACGCTCTGTAGAGTTGAGAGGAATGGTCTTTATTTTTGTTTACATGCAGGAGAATTTTTAACATAAGACATCTAGCCTATTGGTTAATAAGGACCTGATCCTTAACGCTAAGTAGTAATATTTTTCATCTGACTCTTGAACTGAAATTGTTATTAGTAATGTTCACCCTGACATATGATTGTAACAAATGTAATACTTCTGCTCTTGAGCCTATTACTGTAATCCTGTGATCCTTCACTTGTTTACAGTGGCAGCTGGCAGGTGAGTCGTTAGGGAATCGAGAAATGGTAATCTATGATGAGGCTTCAAAGCGGAATTTTAAGCTTCCAAATCCTATGGAGCAAATAGAGCTACAGATGTCTCGAACCTTGTTTCATCCCTAAAATATCCCACTGCGAGTTTATGCAGGATGTTACGACCAGGTGAGAAAGAAGTCCAGGGTTCCCTTTCAGCCTTTTCCTGGTCTTACTGTAACAGGGTTTTATTTTTAAACACACTGTATGCTTTTAGCTCCCCCTTGGTGAATCCTTGTTCACCACTTTCAACTATAAGGCAATGAAACCAGCACAAACAGGTTTTATTAGGTTTAAAGAAGAAAAGTTGAAATTTATTAAACTTGAACTTAAACTTTAATTCGGTTGGCGCCTACGGATACACGACGCTCCCACGCTAGCATGCATACACGATATACTGATGCAAATGGTATGGAAAAGAACAGAAGAAAAAAAAGTGAAAAGTTTGAGGCAATAGCTGAAGAGTTTTTGTTACGGTTATGCGAGCTCAGTGTAGAGCCCATGATTGTAGGTAGTTCTTGCTTTTCATTGGGGCCCAGTATTTTTCTTAAACGTTGTTCACTGCAGGAAACTTTTCTCTCTTGGGGTTCATATGTCTTCAGTGGATTCAGAGGCTTGTGAGAAAGAGATGGGAGCAGACAGGAGCAAACAGAGACTCTCCGTTCAAACTGTTTGTACAATTCAAAAAAATCCCAAGTTGCCAAGCAGGTTAGTCATGTGACTAACTGATCTGACCGCGTCTTGGATTGTATCAGCTCAGTAGTCTCTTGAATGCTCCTCTTACACACAATACCTGGTGATCAAGGTCCATTGTGGGTTGAATGTGTCAGTGAATGGTCCTTTGTCCTTCCAATCACCGCCCGTTAATGTGCAAATGTCTTTTCCAGCAACGGCTGATCTGTTTAACAAGCCCTTTCTTCACTGAAGTAACAGTTTAAAATCAATGTTGACAACAAAATTAATGTCCCTTATTCTTGGCAGGTGGGGGCCTAGCATGACAAGGAGACATCTCTGAAGTCTACTCCAACAGTTCTGGATCTGCATAACATTGAAGTAGCCAACTGAGGCAGTGATAAATGCTTGAAGTGTGAAGATAGTCCCTATGTTTCCCCATCACCTGCCACCTCTGCCAAACTCATCAGTTCAGAAATAACGGCCTGGATTTTGTGTCAGTGGGTGCTTGCAGCTGACCTTCGAGAAAGCTGTGCTGAAAGATGTAGCGATCTCTGGGGAGAGCTTTACCGCTCTCAATGTGCAATTGATTGCAACGTTGTTTAATGGGGATTTCCACCTTCGAACTGCAGTGAAAGCAAGCTGTCCACGCAGCCAGTCACATGAAACAATTCTCATAGGAAATGAAAAATACTAATAATCAAATCACTAAAAAAAATACATTTTAGAGAGCAAAATAAAGTTTGGGACATGCACAGGGGTTTAAGGTAGAAACCGAAATATTATAAACAAGCATTTAAGAGTTAGAACTTATCAGAGTAAGAGGCGACTTGATTGAAACATAAGATCCTGAAGGGTCTTGACAGGGTGGATGTGGGAAGGATGTTTCCCCTTGTGGGAGAATCTAGAATTAGGGGTCACTGTTGAAAAATAAGGGGTTGTTGAAAAATAAGGGGTTGCCCACTTAAGACGGAGATGAGAATTTTTTTCTCTGAGGGTCGTGAGTCTTTGGAATTCTCTTGCTCAAAAGGCGGTGGAAGAGGACTATTTGAATATTTTTAAGGCAGAAGTAGATAGATTCTTGATAAGCAGGGGGGGTGAGAGGTTATCAGGGGTAGGTGGAAAAGTGGAGTAATCCGTTCAGCCATGAACTTATTGATTGGAGCAGGCTCGAAGGGCTTGAGTGGCCTACTCCTGCTCCTAATTCATATGTTCATATGTAATTATTTTAAAAATCTAATTTAAAAAAAAACTCAACTAATAAATCTTAATGGAAACATTGAACAACATTCCAATATAAATTTATTTTTTCGGGCCCATATCAGTTGTTCAGCAGTAGTTATTCTGATTCATAGTCAGTGTAAGAAAGAAGTGTGGTTAGTTCTTAGTGAGAGGGACTGACTCCAGTGGGGGCTTTGTTCTGGTGTTTTGATGAACTTTCATCTTTACAATGCCCTAATGTGGATTATTTCTTCAACTTGCTGGTCAGCTGCTAGACATCATTTGGTGTTCCTAATTAAGTCCAGTATTAATATATTCGGATGATGTCAGTGATCTGGACCCCATTTTCTCAGTTTTCCCTGAGTGCAGGTCAAGGCTGAGAAATAAATTGAGCACTGATCTGAATGCCATCGGAAATCGAAGCCATGTTAGTTGTGTAGCACAGATTTTCTTATAAAGTTGAAAACCCAGTTACAACTCCTCAAACAAGTCTTTACTTTTTATGGGATTTCTAACAATGAAATGAGAACGGAAAAGGGGATTTTTTGCCAGTTCAATTGATTTTGCTGATTGGCTCTGGGAGGGCTCCACAACGCAGCCTGTAGTGGAGCAGTAAATGACTGACTGCAACTTCAGAATTTCTACCTTAGTGGTTGTGGTCAGACTCCAAGGGATAATGACAGCGAATACTGACTGTTCACTGTTGAAAATCCTGCAAATTCCAGGCCAATATAATGGATGTTTCAGGTAAAATATTTGTTAGCACAAGTCAGTTAATTTTCTACAGTGGACATGCATCGTGGGATAGACTATCTGTAGTAAAATCGTAAACCTATTGCTTGTAATGAGGTTTCATTTGTTACAGTTTGTACACAAAGGAAATCTTCCCTCTATCTTCATAATTCCCTCAAATGTTATAATCTCCCCACAGTCTCCCACCTCCACAGAATACACTCGCCCAGTTACACATATTTAAAAAATAGCTTTTGCGGAGGAAATGTGTACCACATTTATGAATGCTTATACTGAACGTTTTTCTGCTTTGCTAAAGAATCGAAATAACCTATTCAAAATGAAAAATTATGGTTTAGCAGCCAACTGTCTTGTAGCATTTTTCATTCTTTATAATTTTATCAATGGCATATTTTTCTACAGCTCTTCAATTTCTAACATATTATAAATGGTGAGTGATGTCGAAATTCCAAAGGTGTTGCACTTGTTAAGCAGTGTTGTGAGCTTAATACTGTGACTCATCGAGTAAATTATGGCAGCATCTTATGTTATGCAACAGCCCCCTACTGAACTTTTGATCAGTGACCATCGGAATATTCAACTGGTGCTCCTTTCTTTAAAAAAAAATCTGCTGCCACCCAGAAACTGACCACCCATTTGGATGTAACTTTAAAACATTTAGATTCAAATGCAAAAGTGCATGTTCAGAACAAAGGCAACTGGGTGAAAGAAAAGGAATGCCTTATTAAGTCTGTCAGCAAATCTTGTTTTGTGAAGGTGGTGCTATAATTGAACACAGCTTTGAAGTAGGATGGTGGGGAAAGCTCACAAAAATGCAATAATGGGTCTCATATATAATTTAAAAAATATTCTTTCATGGGATGTGGGCATCGCTGGCAAGGCCAGACTTTGGTGCCCATCCCTAATTTCCCTTGAGAATTGAGTGGCTTGCTAGGCCATTTCGGAGGGCAGTTAAGAGGCAACCGCATTGCTGGGGGTCTCGAGTCATATGTAGGCCAGACCAGGTAAGAACAGCAGAGATTGGTGAACCAGAAGGGTTTTTACGGCAATCAATGATAGTCTCAGTAATGGTGCCACGAAACTAGCTTTCAATTCCAGATTTTTTATCAATTAATTGAATTTAAATTCCGCCAGCTGCTGTGGTGGGATTTTGCACCAGTGTACCCAGGGCATAAACCTGGGCCTCCGGATTACTAGTTCAGTGACATTGCCACTACGCCACCGTCTCCGTTAAGTGAGAAGCCAAAAAGCAGATGTAGGAGCAATATTTGATGAATCTATTCACCGAAAGTGCAGAAGCCTTAATGTCAAACCATTGGGAACAAACCATTGGGAACAAACCATTGAAAACTCAGCAAAATCTAAATTGAACCAATAGTGCAGAAAAAGATCATCAAAACACCAGAACAAAGTCCCCACTGGAGCCAGTTCCCCTCACTGAGAACTAACCACACTCCTTTCTTACACTGACTAAAAATCGATGGCCCATACACGCCCTACTGGCTAAAACTGACCGCAGAAGTACTCTGAACATAATTCGTATGTTCAATTATTCGTATGTTGCTGGATAGAAACTGAGATGCCATACCAGCACACTTTTAGCCAGAAAGTAAAGATAAAGCTTAAGGTAAGATTGGACCCAACCATCTACCTCATGATTGGATATGTGGAATGAGCCCTCTCCCCATCCCATTGCATTTCTCTCTTTCTCTTTTGTTCCACCTTGTCCAATTCAATTATATCATTGACCTGACGATTGCAATTTGTCTTGACTCCCCATGTTCAACATCACAAGAGATCAATAAGTGTGGATTTAAATATGGATGTTGAACCTAGCTTTTCACTACTTAGTGAATTAGTATCATGTCTTGAGCTGCAGTATTTAATTTTCATCTTTACAATGTGTAATGTGGATTATTTCTTCAACTTGCTGGTCAGCTGCTATATATCATTTGGTGTTCCTAATTAAGTCCAGTGCTAATAAATTTGGATAATGTCAGTGACCTGGACTCCATTTCCTCTATTTTCCCTGGGTGCAGATCAGGGCTGAGTAATAAATAATTTGAGCACTGATTTGAATGCCATCAGAAATCGAAGCCATGTTAGTTGTGTAGCACAGATTTTCTTTTAAAGTTGAAGAGGAGCTACAGTGTTTTAAGGAGACTAGTGACCTTTACATTCTCAAGCCCAGCCGCTATACTGAGCCTGATTGATGCACCTTTTGGCATCCCGATTTGAGACTTGGGGGATGAAGATGAACAAGAAGCATAGACGATTATGTTGAATGCCAGAAGAAGGTTTTGTATTTGTCCAAATCTCCAATACTGCATCTAAAGGTCCTGGAGGATATAACTGAACAGTGTATCTACAGACAGGTTTTCTGGTGAGGTGGACCGAGAAATGTCGAAATGAAGACCTCGAGACACAATACAGGGTAATTCTCACTCACCCTGTCATCGTTAAGTGACAGTGACCTGATGGAAAGGGACATTGTGACCCTATCATGAAGCTCTGCAGTAGTTGATATTGTGGGGGCAGAAGATGGACTTTGGGGTAGGACAAAGAGCATGCATTTCCCCCATTGATGAAGGTCTGTCTCATCTTTAGTCGCAGTTAATAACTGTACGCATAGCTTTGCTTCTTCCAAAGCCTATGATCCTTTTGTCCCAGGTCTTTGGTCATGCAATTTATGGACAAGGGAATGCTAGATTGTGACGGTGAGCGTCTATAAGCTGTCCAGACTGGCATTGTGACATAATTTGCTGGCGGCTGTACCATAGACTGAGTTGACATTGTCACTTGCTCCAAAGTGTTCTGAAAATCCAATATTCCCCGCAGCGCAATCCCTCATAAACACTTAAATGATTTCTTGATAGTTGCATCTATATGTTAGGAAACACCATGTATATTCCTCAAAGTTTGTAGTACAATCTCGTACTCTGAGAGCATTCTGCATTTAAAAATGCGCCCATAGGTCACAATCTATTTTGCTAGCTGCTACTTGGGAAGAGGGTCCCTTCACCCACAAGAGTGACCGTCCCTTCCTTATCCAGCTTCTTCCCTTCCTCCACACCTTTTGTTGCCCCCTGTCATCCCCAACTCTGGAGCAAATGGACTGAACTGATATTCAGTAGCTCAAAGGGGTGTGATAGGATGGTTGGTGGTGTGCTTGGACTACATCATCTTAGGACCTCTGAAAATACAATACAGCAAAGTTATAAGAATGATAGGATAATGCCTCAGTGGACTTTTGGATGATTATAAGACAAAGATTTAATTTCTTTATTTCAAGGTTATCACTTTCTAAACATCCAATTACACTCCAGAGGCTAATGAACCCTTAGTGGTGGAAATTCCTGCAATCTCACCATTCTCCGCTTACTCCACTAGCTATCAGCCCCAGATGATTTATAGCCGTCGTCTCGAAGGATGACCCTTTTTGAGTTGTGACAAAATATCTTATCAGTGGCCAATCACTGCCTTCCATTTTGGGCTGCCTTCTCTAATCCCAACAATGTTAACACCTTTCGAAAAAGACATTTGGAACCATTATCCTTCCCCACAAATCCCCAGCCTGTGCCCTTCAGTGCTAACCCACGCATGTGAGGACCAGAAGGTTAATGGTCATACTTATAACTTTGATTAGTGCTGTCAGTTAACAACACTGTTAATTCATGGAAATTGTGTCATGGCTGCAGTCTTCTTTCAATGAACTGTGTTGGGAATGGAGTGTCTTTAGTTTAGTTTAGCGATACAGCACTGAAACAGGCCCTTCGGCCCACCGAGTCTGTGCCGACCATCAACTACCCACTTATACTAATTCTACACCAATTCCATATTCCTACCACATTCCCACCTGTCCCTATATTTCCCTACCACCTACCTATACTAGGGGCAATTTATAATGGCCAATTAACCTATCAACCAGCAAGTCTTTGGCATGTGGGAGGAAACCGGAGCACCCGGAGGAAACCCACGCCGACACAGGGAGAACTTGCAAACTCCACACAGACAGTACCCGGAATTGAACCCGGGTCGCTGGAGCTGTGAGGCTGCGGTGCTAACCACTGAGCCACTGTGCTGCCACTGTGCCGCTGTGATTTATGGAGTCTTCTAAAATGGCATCCATGTGTTTGAGGATACTTGGTTCATGTGGGATGCAAGAGATCAGAGATCCACTCCTCCCTTTCTCTTTCTGGATGGAGCATTAAAATTTTAAACAGCAGTCATGCTATTGGTGTACTGTGGCCTCAGTATGTGCAATCTACAAGATGTACCGCAGTAACACTGTTAGTTCAACTGCATCACCCTTAAGTGCAATGTCTGTTGCTGAGAAATGCATTTTATCTCAAGTTACTGCCTTTCATCTGATATTTAGTGAAGAGTTTGTTTATTTGCAAGAAAACTGTCTTGGTAGATGTTGAAATTTTTTTTTATTCATTCATGGGTTGTGGGTGTCGCTGGCCAGGGCACCATTTATTGCCCATCCCTAATTGCCCTTGAGAAGGTGGTGGTGAGCTGCCTTCTTGAACCGCTGCAGTCCATGTGGGGTAGGTACACCCACAGTGCTGTTAGGAAGGGAGTTCCAGGATTTTGACCCAGCGACAGTGAAGGAATGGCGATATAGTTCCAAGTCAGGATGGTGTGTGACTTGGAGGTGAACTTGCAGGTGGTTGTGTTCCCATGTATGTGCTGCCCTTGTCCTTCTAGTTGGTAGAGGTCGCGGGTTTGGAAGGTGCTGTCGAAGGAGCCTTGGTGCATTGCTGCAGTGCATCTTGTAGATGGTACACACTGCTGTCACTGCGTCGGTGGTGGAGGGAGTGAATGTTTGTAGATGGGGTGCCAATCAAGCGGGCTACTTTGTCCTGGATGGTGTCAAGCTTCTTGAGTGTTGTTGGAGCTGCACCCATCCAGGCAAGTGGAGAGTATTCCATCACACTCCTGACTTGTGCCTTGTAGATGGTGGACAGGCTTTGGGGAGTCAGGAGGTGAGTTACTCGCCTCAGGATTCCTAGCCTCTGACCTGCTCTTGTAGCCATGGTATTTATATGGCTACTCCAGTTCAGTTTCTGGTGAATGGTAGCCCCTAGGATGTTGATAGTGGGGGATTCAGCGATGGTAATGCTGTTGAATGTCAAGGGGAGATGGTTAGATTCTGTCTTGTTGGAGATGGTCATTGCCTGGCACTTGTGTGGCGCGAATGTTACTTGCCACTTATCAGCCCAAGCCTGGATATTGTCCAGGTCTTGTTGCATTTCTACACGGACTGCTTCAGTATCTGAGGAGTCACGAATGGTGCTGAACATTGTGCAATCATCAGCGAACATCCCCACTTCTGACCTTATGATTGAAGGAAGGTCATTGATGAAGCAGCTGAAGATGGTTGGGCGTAGGACACTACCCTGAGGAACTCCTGCAGTGATGTGCTGGAGCTCAGATGATTGACCTCCAACAACCACAACCATCTTCCTTTGCGCTAGGTATGACTCCAGCCAGTGGAGGGTTTTCCCCCTGATTCCCATTGACCTCAGTTTTGCTAGGGCTCCTTGATGCCATACTCAGTCAAATGCTGCCTTGATGTCAAGGGCAGTCACTCTCACCTCACCTCTTGAGTTCAGGTCTCTTGTCCATGTTTGAACCAAGGCTTAAATGTGGTCAGGAGCTGAGTGGCCCTGGCGGAACCCAAACTGAGCGTCACTGAGCAGGTTATTGCTAAGCAAGTGCCACTTGATGGCACTGTTGATGACACCTTCCATCACTTTACTGATGATTGAGAGTAGGCTAATCGGGTGGTAGTTGGCCGGGTTGGATTTGCTCTGCTTTTTGTGTACAGGACATACCTGGGCAATTTTCCACATTGCAGGGTAGATGCCAGTGTTGTAGGTGTACTGGAACAGCTTGGCTAGGGGCGCGGCAAGTTCTGGAGCACAGGTCTTCAGTACTAATGCCGGAATATTGTCAGGGCCCATAGCTTTTGCAGTATCCAGTGCCTTCAGTCGTTTCTTGATATCACGTGGAGTGAATCGAATTGGCTGAAGTCTGGCATCTGTGATGCTGGGGACTTCAGGAGGAGGCCGAGATGGATCATCAACTCGGCACTTCTGGCTGAAGATTGTTGCAAATGCTTCAGCCTTATCTTTCGCACTGATGTGCTGGGCTCTCCCATCAATGAGGATGGGGATATTTGTGGAGCCACCTCCTCCAGTTAGTTGTTTAATTGTCCACCACCATTCTCGGCTGGATGTGGCAGGACTGCAGAGCTTTGATCTGATCCATTGGTTATGGGATCGCTTAGCTCTGTCTATCGCATGCTGCTTACGCAGTTTGGCATGCAAGTAGTCCTGTGTTGTAGCTTCACCAGGTTGACACCTCATTTTGAGGTATGCCTGGTGCTGCTCCTGGCATGCCCTCCTGCACTCTTCATTGAACCAGTGTTGGTCTCCTGGCTTGATGGTAATGGTAGAGTGGGGGATATGCCGGGCCATGAGGTTACAGATTGTGGTTGAGTACAATTCTGCTGCTGAATGGAACCACAAAGAACCAAATATTATATTTGAATTAAATTGAAGTAACATTGAAGGCTGCTTAAACACAGAGTGACACAGCTCGACAAAGCTTGGAGAGACTGGACCAATCAAGAGTTCCAGTGAGGGGCAAGCAACGTTGCAGCTGGCCATTACACACACTGTAGCGAGTTACAAATGAAAATATAATTGCCACCTATGTGACTTGACTTTTGATGCTGGAGAAAATGCTGCAGATGGCACCAGATGGTATTTCTGTGCAGTTGAAAGAGACACACCAATTCAAATCTCCTGCAACTTTCACTTGCAATGTCTTGAGGAATACTGTAGAGTGGCAAGTGTCGATTTTTCAGGTGAAAATCAAAAAAAAATGATTTGGGTCTGATTCTTCAAACCATATTATTATCAAGGAAAATCACAAAGCTTCCAAATACACTTCAATTTGCCAGGGAACAAATCATGTTTAAGGAAAGGTGTTTTGTGTGTGTGTTTTTTGTGCATTTTCGCTGCAACTCTGGACCTGATCCCATTACTTCTATCTCCCCATTATTTTTTCTTCAACGTCAGCCTCCTTCTCTCCTTTCCCCTCCCCTTCCTGTCTCACAGCATGCCAACTTTCATTTCTGCCATTGGGTACTTTGCCTTCCAGATCCCAATCGCTACCCAACTCATCATTACTTCCTTTTCTACTCATTTGCCTTCCTACTCTTCTGCTGTCCCAGGTTTGAATTGCATCCTCTACAGTAGCAACCTGCACTTATACAACGCCTTTAGTGTGTTCCTAGGCCCAACCATCTTCAGCTGCTTCATCAAGGACCTTCCCTCCATCATAAGGTCAGAAGTGGGGTTGTTCGTTGATGAATACACAGTGTTCAGTCCCATTCGCGACTCCTCAGATAGTGAAGCAGTCCGTGTCCGCATGAAGCAAGACCTGAACAACATTCGGGCTTGGGCTAAAAAGTGGCAATTAACATTTGTGCCACACAAGTGCCAGGAAATGACAATCTCCAACAGGAGACAATCTAACTATCTTCCTTTGATGTTCAATGGCATTACCATTGCTGAATCTCCTACCATCAATATCATGGGGATAACCATTGACCAGAAACTGAACTGGACCAGTCACATGCATACTGCAGTTACAAGAGCAGGTCAGAGGCTGGGAATTCTGTGGCAAGTAACTCACCTCCTGACTCCGCAAAGCCTGTCCTCCAGCTATAAGGCACAGTCAGGAGTGTGATGGAATACTCTCCATTTGCTTGGATGAGTGTAGCTGCATCAGAATTCAAGAAGCTCCACAATCCGTGATCGGCACCCCATCCACCACCTTAAACGTTCACTCCCTTTACCACCAGCACGCAGTGGCAGTAGTGTACATCATTCTGTTACGACCAGATGAGGAAGGGGTCTCAGGCTCCCCTTTCGCTCCTTCTCTGGTTTGACCGCCACAGGGTTTGTTCCTTTAACACAGTGATTTAGCTTACCACCTCAGTGAGCACTTGCTCACTGTTCCTCAAATATAATTACAAATCAAACAATCACACAGGTTTTCTTGAGTGTAAACAAGAAAGATATAAGTTTATTAACCTTATCACTCTAAACTGGTTAAAATTACGAAAATACATGACGCATCCACGCTCCCATTCATAGGAGAGGCACACACACACAATTAGATACAGATGGGAAAAAACATAGTTTGAAGTAGAGTCCTTAATAAAAATGGGATTTAAATATGGAAGTGTAGTCCCAGTGTCCTTAGTTGAAATTGAAGAATGAAGTCCTCGCTGGGCCACGTGCACAATTCAGCCTTGCCTGTCTAGTTCCTAAAGGCTGAAGAGAGGCTTTATCTGTCCTCTTTTGCTGACTGTGAGGATTGGGTTGCGCAGTGGTTAGCACCGCAGCCTCACAGCTCCAGCAACCCGGGTTCAATTCTGGGTACTGCTTGTGTGGAGTTTGCACGTTCTCCCTGTGTCTGCATGGGTTTCCTCCGGGTGCTCCGGTTTCCTCCCACAGCCAAAAGGCTTGCAGGTTGATAGGTAAATTGGCCATTATAAATTGCCCCTAGTATAGGTCGGTGGTAGGGGAATATAGGGACAGGTGTGGATGTGGTAGGAATATGGGATTAGTGTAGGATTAGTATAAATGGGTGGTTAATGGTCGGCATAGACTCGGTGAGCTGAAGGGCCTGTTTCAGTGCTGTATATCTAAATCTAAAATCTGTAGATTTAAGGTTCAGCTGCAGCTGAGGCTCCCCTGGGACTTTGCTGGAGAGAGAGAGAGGTGCTGTTTTCTTGCTGGATTTCAGTTTCTTTTTATTCATTCATGGGATGTGGGTGTCGCTGGCTAGGCCAGCATTTATTGCCCATCCCTAATTGCCTTTGAGAAGGTAGAGGTGAGCTGCCTTCTTGAGCCGCTGCAGTCCATGTGAGGTAAAGGCCTGCTTAGGTCGGGAAAAAGAACCCGACCCGAACCCGACCGATCCACAGCGGACCCGAGCCTGACCCGGCCCGAGTCTCTCCAATTTTGCCCCGAGCCCGACCCCCCTCGACCCGACCATCCCTTTACTTACCTTCCGATTGAGAAGCTCCACGAAGCTGCAGTGCATGCATGATGACGTCAGAGTGACGTCCCGAGTTCCCAGCTCAGCTAAGTTTCTTTTTAATACTTGCTGGCAGAGCACTTACCGACCCGACCTGAGCCGAGCCCCACCCGACCCGAACCCGACACATGTCTGGTCCCGTCGGGTTCGGGTTGGGTAGCAGACCTTGAATGTGAGGTAGGTACGCCCACAGTGATGTTAGGAAGGGAGTTCCAGGATTTTGACCCAGCGACAGTGAAGGAACAGTGATATAGTTCCAAGTCAGGATGGTGTGCAACTTGGAGGGGAACCTGCAGGTGGTAGTCATAGAGAGATACAGCACCGAAACAGGCCCTTCAGCCCAACGAGTCCACGGCGACCATCAACCACCCATTTATACTGATCCTGCATTAATCCCATTTTTTTTCCCTCTCACATCCCCACCTTCTCTCAATTCTCCTACCACCTACCACTGGGGGCAATTTTTTTTTTTGCAATGGCCAATTTACCTATCAACCCGCAAGTCTTTGGCATGTGGGAGGAAACCAGAGCACCCAGAGGAAACCCACGCCGTCACAGGGAGAACTTGCAAACTCCGCACAGGCAGCACCCTGAACCGAATCTGGGTCGCTGGAGTTGAGGCTGCGGTGCTAACTACTGCGCCACAGTGCCGCCCCTGGTGTTACTCTGCATTTGCTGCCCTTGTTGTTCTCGATAGAGGTCGCAGGTTTGGAAG